>NC_061116.1:66914280-67251306 GCF_002878395.1 Capsicum annuum | reverse complement strand
ATTACAGTACAGATAGGATAAATTATTATACAGAAATTTGTAACTCTGCAATTACTACAGGATAAAATAATTAATGAATATATCTTACGAAAAAAGTAAATTATTAAAAGCTATTGAAACAAAATTTAAGAAAAATCCACGCACAAATAAAAATAAATTCACTAGAAACCTAATAAATCTATTTGAACTATTAAACATCCGCACCCTTTTTAGTTTCTTCTATTTTTCATATTTCTTCCGTAGTTTGTTGTTTTATTTTTTCTTTTTCCTTTTTCCTATCTATCTCTTCATTTTCTTTTTCTATTCTTACCATTGCTGTCAATTTATCCTCCACTAAAACCCATCAAACCTCACCTACATTGTCCTCATTTCTTCACTAAGCCTCTTTTCAACCCATGGTCTTACTCCTCCTTCCATCAATGGTACTTTCATTTCTATAGTGCTCAACTTTTTTATAACATTAGATAGAACTAACTATAACACTAATATATAGCCGACTAGGATCAACCTAGATATGGATGATTGTGATGCTGCAGTTGGTACCTACTAATCAGAGGCCTGAGGCATAGAGAGGCCTATATTAGTAGGGGCATCTCCTATGTTGGTGAACCTTACAGTGTCATCTCCTCTGGACTTATATGCATAACTAATTATTGGTTTTCTCAACTTAACCATTTTCAATATAGGTTTACATCTCTGATCAACCCAAATCTATCCTTGTCCTCGACCTCAAGAATCAATCAATATCTGAGAGCTTTGGCATTACCGTCTCCAAACAAATCTGAGCCATCAATCAAGGGAAGGCCAACACAGTTTCTGTGCTAGTTGCCCTATCCTTA
Organism: Capsicum annuum; assembly: GCF_002878395.1. Classification (NCBI taxonomy): domain Eukaryota; kingdom Viridiplantae; phylum Streptophyta; class Magnoliopsida; order Solanales; family Solanaceae; genus Capsicum; species Capsicum annuum. The sequence goes on along the minus strand of NC_061116.1, from coordinate 67,250,467 downwards.
ATCTCCTGGTTTATCCTCTTGGCTAAATCAATCTCATATCCCCACATTATATCTGCTATCAGTGTTGTTTTATCCGGACGCATAATATTATTGGATAAATTAGACTCAGTTTATGTCTAACAAATTTCTACCAGGTTTTTTCTTGGAAATTTAAGTTGTCTTTCTTGATTACTAATGATCCTCCAACACACCAACTACCTATGGAGCCTCTTCCCGATCCATAGTAATGATCTCGGCCATCTATCATAACTGAACAAGCTTGTATTCTGAACCTATTTATTTAATATTTACTTTCTCTATCTCCTCTACTTGAAAGTCTATCTCCATAGTGTTAGCTGATAGTAGAAACTTTGGTCCATGAAGAATTTAAGAGATGGCCTGAGTGTAGATGTTCACCTGAACTCATTGAATTACCAAATCTGATACTCGGTCTGCATCCTTTCATAAATTACCTTGTGGGATTTTTCTTTTCAACTCTATATGATACATAGCATAAAACTCACGTACCAATGCTTCATTGTACTGGCCCTATGCTCTAGTCATCTATTCAAACTTATAGTGCTTGAACCGGGCATCAAATGCAGGCATCTCAAACATGCCTATAGTGGTCAAATTTCTCTCTAGATAAATAATTTGTAGGGTCTTTCTATTTGAAGGGTTCATAGTAAGGTACTTTTCATATAGGACCTACATTTTAGGGTACCCCACCATTCAATGATGGGCACCAGGGCAACCTCGATGAGAAGTAGAGTGGGTGGTACTTGTTGTAGTGGTATTTCTCTAACTAGACTGCCACTCTTCTCACTGTCATCTTATCCAGATACAGACCCATCTTCATCATTATTCTCATTCTCGTTGTCAACCTATTTTGTTCTTTCTCTAAACCTGATTCTTCCTCACTATTATCCTCACAATTTTCTTCTTCTTCATCATTATCACTATTATCGTCTTTCTCGAAGGATGATGGTGAATGAAATGGTGAGGTGATTGGGTTTTTTATTTATAGTGTAGACTTAGGGGGTGTCCTCCTCCACCGTAGTTGATTTCTTTCCCCTGGGTCATTTTTTCCTTGGCTCCACCTGGCCCATATTTGGATATTCGTCGAGGTCACCGCTTGACTCATCGGTATCCTTATTTTTTAGCTAAAGAGTAAACTTTATGGCAGGTTTCTTTTGGCTGTTCTTTCTCGGTGTTATCTTTTTTTATGAATCAACTTTAGGAGACATTAGTACCTATTGAGGAAGACCCATTAGTTATTCCTAAATAAAGGAAATAAAATAAGAAAATAATATATCACTGTAGCAGGATTTAGGTACCCTATGACTCAAGGAGCAAGTCTTTATGTCTGGTTATGAGTCGTACTGAGACTCGTAAAGTGGATGGATGCCTATTAAAGATTGACTAGTCAGGAAATGAGTCCTACTAATGAGTTATAATGTTATACTATGATTCGTTACCAATACTTTTTATCTGACCAGAAATAGTTTCATGATGCAATCCCATTTCCAGACATTATGACTCCTGACTACATGTTGTATAGTGTGTCTACAACTCATTGATATGATTTGTAATGTTAACAAAACTTACACTCTTCTAATCAATCATGTTACCACTGGTTACGAGTGATATAATGACTCGTTAAGTGACCTTACAATTGTTAATAGATCCAAAGCCAATGTGACATGAATGATTAGAGTAGATGGTTAAAATTTTAAACCAACACAACAATATTCACTACCTAAAATTTGGCCTGTGGTAACGGACTTTTGGCGACGGTTGAAAATGCATTTCTATAGAGTATCTATGGAAACACTTCCAATTGTTGCCAAAAAATAGTCTATTAGTGCTATGACCGTTGTTACTAAAATAAACTATTGTAATAGGTATATCTAGCAACACTATTTAAAACAGTTGTCATAGAATCATCTATGGTAATGCTTAATCAGGACAAGTTATCTATTTCATAACTTATTAATTCCCTTCATAATATTTCACATAAATCCACCAAAATAACATTTTTTTATTTTTAAAGATAGAACATATCAAAAATCACTATTCTCTTTCTCATCAAAATCCCTATCTCTTTCTCATCGATCAAAACTAATTTCTCAAAAACCATGTCACTTTAAATCAAAAACCTTTAATAATTGATACGTTCTAATTGAAACCCGGGTATGAGGGTATAATTGATAGAAAAGGAACTCCCAAAAGCACCCAAATACTTTACAGTACCATGTCGTTCATCGTATCATGCTCACAGTATAATTGATGGAGATGCCGCGGGAGATTTCTTCTTCTAATACCTAATATTTCTTCTTTCACACCCTAATATATCACAGTACCATCTCTCTTTCATATTTCTTCTTCTCGAAACAAAGAAAAAAGATGACTCAAGATGTTAAGATGGTGAGCAAGCCCTTTCTTCAAATTTTGTTACATCTGCTTCCCTTTTCGTCTTTTATCATAAGTACAATATCATTATAACTCTCTTCACAATTTATGTGTTATTTCTGTTTATACGATATAGTTAGCCCAAGTTAGATTTTTATCTTTTGGGTATGTTTATTTTGACTAAATATTTTTGGGTTTTCAATTTTATAGATTAATATTAGGTTTTGTGTTAGTTTTTTTTTTTGGGGTTGGTTTTAATTTGATTGACTGGAGTTGGTTTTTTGAAGTAACAGTAAAAAATGTTGGCTTTTTGTAGTATTTTAGGTAATTGTTGTTTATTCAGATTTGAATGAGATAGCATCATTGATTGAGACTGGGGAATATGCTCATAAAGTAAGGAGTATTTTGAGAGTTATGAGGATGGTTGTGGTACTCAGGAAGAATCTAAAGGCATCTTTACTATTTACTTTCCTCAATTTTGTTCTACTTCCTAGATTCAACCTGCATTCCCGACTATCTTTCTTCCTACCCAAGGTAAATATTTGAAGATTTTTTCAATGGCTAAGAAAATTTTATTAAATGATTTGGCATCATTTGTTTTGTAAATGTACAACAGTATGACTGGATGTATCTTCTCTAAATAGAGAGCTAACCTAGATAATGTAATTATGTGGGTACACATATATTTGGTTTCTTGTAGCCATGTTTTGCAATCTTTGATCTTTTAATTTAGTCTAAGAGTGTTGTTTTATTTTGAAATATATGTAAGTCAGTAAAAAATATAGTGATGTCATAACATGGATCACGGAGCTATGCTACTAGTTGTTCTTTTGGAGGGTTTTGAGCTTGAACAACAAAGTTAACCAAAAGCTACTTGGGTAAAGACTAGGTCACAGGTTCCTCTGGTTTTTAGTAGGTTTGCCGATATTTAATGTCATTTGGAAAGTTATCTCATAATACCAAACAAAAGGTATATCCAAATTCCAGTTAAACATGTTATTCTTTTTTTCCTTGAAAATAGTGGTTTTTGCTCCCTAACTTGAAGGATAAGATATAGTCTTAGCAGATGTATCTAAATTAAGCTTATTAATTTTCCTTCTCTGTGCTTTACTAAGCTACATTTTGAAGTTTTTTTGTAATAGTTAATTTTATTATTTCATTCATTTTGCAGGATTATACGTGACATTATTCAGAACCATCTATTGTAGGTGACCCATAATTATTAAAGTGCTACAATTTTATTTTGTACTCCTATAAGTTTAGCTGGAAGTACATGGTCCATGAGGGTTCATATAACTGACTCCAAATTTGTTTGAAATTAGGGCGTAGAAGTTATTTTTGTATCATCATATCAATACCTTTGTTTGTTATAAATATGAAATGTGGGTTTTACACAGGTAGTGTATTTCATAGGTTCTTTCTGGAAGTACACTACAAGAAGTTAGTTCTTGATTATGTCTTAGGATTATGGTAAAACCAATGAATTGATTCAGATCTGAAAAATCTATCAACATATTATACATTTGATAGATGTAGTTATTTTCTTGCGTAGGATTTTTATTGTATTAATTCAAAACATCAGGGGTTGGGTGGGGTGGAATACATTACCTTGCCCATTATTTCCTATTATTTCTAGTTTTATTTTCCTTAACCATTGAACAGTTGGAACTCTACACTATGCTTGGGTATGATAATTCTTAATATTAGTGACCTTAGAAACTACAGGTTATTTTTGCCTTATCTCCATGGAGAACCCTATTTTGCTAAAGTCCGAACATATTCAGGATGATAAATTTAAGTTATGTATCAGATTAACACTGCAACAAAATCAATGTGGTTGATTGCTTCGTTGTAGGATAAATAAGATAAAATAAACCACCATGACTACTCTTTGATCTTTTTTCTTTCCATCTGAGCATTAGTTAGTTGAATTTAAGGTCTTTCCTGAATTAAAAATAAATTATGAGAAAAGCAATACTCCATTTCCATAGAATTGGATTTGTCTCACTTATTTGTTTTCTTATCCATTCAGGAATTAAGGCAAGTTGTTTGAAGAACCTATACTTCATTTTCACATAATTGTTCTTGTTTCACTTATTTGTTTTATTATCCACATAGGTTCTTTAATCAATGCTTCCAATTAAAGATGAAGAGGTTGTTCTTGGACAATGTGAAGGCTATAAGGATGACCCAATGGTTCCTGACAACTCAAACACTCCTACATTTGCAATTATGGTTTTACGCATACACAGTGAGAGATGAGGAGTTTAGATAAGAATTTCACAAGTTTAAAACTAGTATTTTAATGTTTGATCTAAGCCGTAGAATGATGTTTTATCTATTGTTACAGAGATATACTCTGGTTGCCCATTTTACCTCTATCTTGGCTATCTTATATATATGTGGCTTACCTGCTGCAGGTGTCCCATTTATACTAAGGCTGAAAAAGCACTAGATTTAAGAAAAGAAAAAATAAGAGTGCAATGTTAGGATATTCCTAGTGATAAATTTAGATGTATATGTCAGGATCTCTCTAAGGATAATAATATCATTTTGTCCTACTTCTTGATATTTTTCTAAATGTTTGATTGTTAGCTCATGTTACATAGACTATAAAATTTCATTACCTATGCTACCAAATTGCACCTCTATTATCATGAATCAATTTACTTGAACCAGATTCATAGCTACTTCTGGTTGATATAAGGAAGGTATCTGAATAAGTGATGCAACTTAGGCTATTTTTCTTCTTTTTAGATGTGAAATCACTTGCCCTTTGATTTCATTTGTGAATCATGGTATTTGATTATTGGAAGTAGTTGAAACTTAAACTATGAACCATCTTCCATTGACAATATATATACATGAACATCGTAGAACTTCTCTACTTGAAAATTAGCTCCATCCAGTATTTCTGTAAAGAGAGATTATATTTTAAAAAGAAATTTCTATGAAGAGCTAGAGCTTTAGGTTAGTCGTTAAGGAGGGTAAAAAGATAATAGTATCACAATCTTGGGATAGAATGTTCATAGGTTAAATCATGATTGCTGCTTTTGATTTATTTTAATTGATATTTAGCGTTGCTAGATCATTTAATACCAAATTGCATTCTTGGTTTTCCGTTAACTCTTTATGCTTTACATGAAACTTCACTCACTTGGTTATCTATTTGTTCCCTTTGTGACTTTCTTGATGAGTATCAGATATTCGGTCAAGTTCAATGATGGTAAATACCTTTGTGGCATATTTAACAGGTCAAAAGTAGGGTAGAAACGAGTTTGTGATACGCCTCCAGCCTTAAGAAGCCATGTACATGCAACTTATGATAAGAATAATTTCCAAAACTGATTGTACTATTCAAGCTACTAGTTTGGTTATTCATAAAATAGTTTCTAATCTGTAATGTCCAGGAAGTGTTCAAATTATAATTTTACCCACTAGACACTTTTAATACAAATTTATGATATACTGCACATATTTATCCGTATTGAATTCTTTATTTTAGATAATTCTAAGACTTAATTCTCATGCGTATTAACATGTAAGAGGTATTGAGAGAGGAGAAAATGAACACATGATTGAATGACACCCGTATTACATCTACGTACAAAAGCATATGTGTAGGTCCAGGCATGGAACTATGGACAACCTTACAAATTTGACAATTCTCTATCTAAGCATATGTTTTTTCTTTGTGGCGGTCAATCAATGCACTTCTTGATATGCTTAGCAAAGATGGTAAAACACCCGATATGTTCATTTTGGTGCAAACCATTAGGTATTGTATTATATTCGTCTTTTTACTATTTAACTCAAAAGTTAGTTATAAGGGTTAGAGTATTATAAATCTCACAAACCGTATAAGGGAGAGATTAGAACTCTAGAAAATGTTTTAAAAACTTGAAATCGCAGCATTAAATGTGTATAGGGATTGACCAAAATGTTGATGAAAATAGTACTATCTCTTTCTTTTCTTTTTTCTACTTTAGAAGGAGAACTTGATATAATATATGTGTTGTTTTTTCATATGTGATCAATACACTACAAAAAAACAGCATTTAGCGACTGCCATATTTTTTCGCTATTCTATGTAAATTCATTGCTAAACAAAAATAGTGACGGATATGTATCTGTAGTTATATTGCTTGTTGCTAATCTTTTTGCGACGAAAAAATGATTTTCAATGCAAAACTTGTGACCGCTTAGCGACGAAGTTTATTGGTGGTTGATGTTATCGACGGAATAATCCGTTGCTATACCATTTTTATTTTAAAATTCATTTTCGTCGTGGCTAAATTTACAATAGAATATTTTATCACTAATCTGTTGCAACATAGTTTGGTCGACTAAGTAGTCATCTTTAGCGACCAAATTTATCTATCACTAAAGTTTTTCAATAGCAACGACAAAAGTTAGTCACTAATTTATTGTTGCTAATAATTTTGTAATAAAATTATTGAAACACATAAATTATTGAATGATTAAAATAACCAACATTCATATAGATAGCAAAATGCACAATAATGTTGTCTAAACATCCATAAGTTCAAGAATTTTGTCAAAAATAAACTAATGTCAAACCCACATCCATCAAAATTAATATTTGTTACTACATAACTGTTTTGTACTTCCACACAAAATAGTCTATCAAAAAATAATGCAACGATGAAGGACTACATATACTATGAAGCTATGAATCAACATCAGCATCATTAGTAGGAGGAGGATCAAGCACGACCTCTCCTTGTACCCTTTAGATCCGAGATCAAATAATATTTTCTTCTTTACTCCTCCCGCAGCTTCATAATATGATTCCAATTGATCAATTTCAGATTCAGTTTGTCTTTTTTCTCGTACAATTTCTTCATACTTTTCTTATAATTAACAAGTGGGGATATTAAAATAGACTCAATTTCTTATTGTTTCATTCATTTTCATGTAATTCATGTATTGTAATGATCCCGACACTCAAAGACCTAGCAGTAAATTTCAAGGATGAATTGATGTCACAATTCACAAAATAGAAACTGGAATGTCACGTACACATATATATCAGATACACAAAATAGAAACTGCATATTCAGAATATAGAAATTACTTCACATAGGGTAAAAGGTATACCTCTGACCTTTCCCAAGCTCTATATTTAACCATTGAATGAAATCATATAGTACATGGCACAATTCCAGCTCTATATTTAACATCATATACTCACTTAATATTTCAAACTACTGCTACATTTCAAACTACTGCTGTAGTTCTAAAACTACTGCTATTCGAATTATGTCACACAAATTAGAGTGGATAAGTACTAAATTAGAGACTACGGAAATGAAATTGCACAATAGAAAGAGTTATTGGTTTCTACACCTGCTATAGTGCAATATTTTATCATCTAGAATATAGTTTAATTTTAGTTCAGTTCTTGTTGACAAGGTTAACTAGGTTTCTAGTACTATTTTTATTAATTTATGTGTTGTTATAAATTTAAAATACCAAGCTAGAGATTTCTAACAATATACAAATCATGTACTAGCTAGTAAATTCCTAATTAATAAAATTTAGAATAGAAGTTATGTTTATCTGATCTTAGTTGCTATGAGAACACTCTCTTAAGTTTTATTAGAGCACATGGAAAGAGGAGTTTGCAGTTGCATGCAACAACATTATAACATGGGATTTTATGGGTAATTACAAAGAAAAGGGACTGACTTGGACATGAATATAGAAATTTAAGGTCCACAATGTATAATTCCCAAAAATACAAAGAGATAGAGTTTTGTAGTTACAAGCATGTCACTTTGTGATGACAATGTAAACCTGTTTGCCAGTGTTGCCCTTTTTCAGACCATAACCATTGTTGCTTTTCTCAATTCTCTACTGTCATATCTATCTATCTACTGTGATCACGACACCTCCCTACCTAGTATTATTTATATCTTTATATTTTCTTACTAACAACTCATACTCAATGCATGCTAGCTTGTCACTAGTCAAAAATTTATGTAGGCTCGATTACTAACAATGATTCCTCCAACTTATTTAGGATTGATACACAGTTTTTATTGTATGAATAGTGATGCAGAAGATGAGTATCGTGAAATAGTATTAGTTAGGAATGACAAACTTGAAAATTGGCTATCTGCAAGATCCAAATTCACCTTTCATAGTGATGTAGATCTTGGAATAATGAAAATTTCCCACTAAGCACCCTTCATCATCATTTTAATCTTCAATATCTAGGATTACTATGAATTAATCAAAAAAGTTATTTTATTACCAACACAGAGAAAGTTGGCCTAGTGGAGAATTAAAGTGAGTTGTTGCACTATTTATGGAGATTATGAAATTGACATCATGAGTATTAGGTACTAAGCACATTTCACATCAGAAAACATAAAGCATCAACTGTTAGGACCACCAAAACAAGAAAATAACAGGACAATATAATGAGGCTAGTGTAATGTACTTTGAAGGCTACAGAATTCTTGCTAATGTTCTTAATTCTAATAGCACTCTTGACTTGTTTGCCAGGCCCATCTACAAAAAGGATAAGAACAAAATAAGCATAATACAATAAATAATTTTAGAAAAAAATAGAAATACAACCCTTAAGATATAAGAAGTATTACTACTACTAAATAGTCACGTTTCATCCAAAACATAGAATAAAAATAAAATTCTGGTTTAGTTAATACCAGGCCATTTAGTTTATGTAACATAATAATACTCCTGGTGAAGTAGATACGAAGTAAAATATATACCTTACTAGAATCAAAATCAACATTACTTTTCAATAAACATAAAAGTAATGCAGCAAAATTTCTTTCTATTAATCCAAATTATAATACTGCTAGGTGCAAGATAAAATTTAGCTAAATACAAGAACCATGGTGAGTAGATGCGTACAATCATATATTTAGAAAAAATGAAAGCAAAAACAAGTAAACAAACTAAGTTTTCCTTTTTTTTGATTTTGATGAAGATGAACAATAAACAAAGAAAGTAAGGTGACCGAGTAAGAGAAAGTTCTGGTACTGTACTTGTCAAATACTATAATTTAACAGAATTACATATCTCATTTGAATCATTTCAAGACTATCTCATACACCATTTAATTTCACATTATAATAGTCATATACACGTTCACTGTGTCCCGCTCATCTCTTTCAAATTTTTGGTTAGTTACCCACTTTTGTCTCCATTTCTTCATATGGTGATTTTTCTGATAAATTTCTCTTGTTTCGTTCAACTTTTAACTCATTTATGCCTAGGCTTCTTTCTCATTTTTTATCAGGTTTTTACATATTCATTCAACAACATCTGAATTATATTGCTCGCTATACTGATGATAAGTAATAAAAAGAGAGGCAAATATAGAAACTTTTCTTTGTCCAAAGTGAAAAAGAAAATAAAGTAAATGTTGTCCTCTTGCACTACCAAAGGTTTTCTTAAAACAATACAGTTCAAGCCCAAAGTAATAAAGTATGCATCTTCATTTTTTAGTTTAGTTTGACTAGGATATGATAAATAACACAAATAATAAAAAATTGATAATCCTAAATATTTACATGAACCCTACCTAGCCCCTAAATGTTTGCATAAGCCCTAGCCCCAAATACTTGTATGAACCCAAACTCAGTTCACAGAGTCAATAAAATTAAAAAATCACAGATTTATAATAAAATTGAGTAAACTGATAGAATAAAATTAGTCCAAAAAGTCAATAAAATTAACAAAAATTACAGATTTACAATAAAAAGAGAGAAGGCATACGAAACTTCGTTACTAAGATTCTTAAAAGAGTCCCAAAAAAAGAAAGATAGAATATTTTTCTTGAAATAGTCCAAATTCAAGACATTTTAGAGAGCTAGAATATTTTTCTTACCTGATTTGATGTCCAAAATGAAAATAATGTTACTGATTTGCACACTTTTGTTACTAATTCAAAGTATTTTTGTAGAGAGAAGTGAGAGCCGCCTATGTAGAAAGAGAAAGGAAAGCCAAAATAATGAGAAAGAAGCCTAGAAATATATTAATTAAAATTATAAAATATTGCAATGAATTTTTCCGTCACTAATAATAAATAAACATTTACAATGGTTAGTGATGAAAAATTTTATTGTTAAATTCATTAATACCAATTAATTAAAATGATTACACATATTTGTTGCTAAATCTGTCACAAAATTAAGGAGCTTAATTTTTGTGCCAACATTTAGTGACGAATAAATAAATTCGCCGTTGATCCATTGCTATATCATAAATTAAAAATAGACTTGTTATGTTCGCAACAAAAATAAATATTCTATTGTTGATCCATCGCTACTCAGTGATGAAAATTATTTTGTTGTTAAATTTTATCGCTAAATGCGATTTTTTTGTAGTGATATTACTATAACTAGGAATATATATAGATTGTAACTCTGTGTGTGTGCAACTCTAAGCATCAAGGTAGCTATAGTTGGAGGTTGAGAAAGACAGGCATGGTGCAAGAGGGATAAACTTTAGCAGATAGTATAAATTTCTAAAGAAAAACTAATTGGAAAGGGAAAGGTTGATCTTAAATCAAAAAGTGAAGATTTATACCGTCCATACCAACTACTTGGATTGAAATGTTACATTGTTGTTGTCTTCCCTTTCTTGAGAGAAAGTTTAGGATTTATTTGTTGTTTCTAATAGGTGCTTACTTAATAATATCAAGTTAGCATGAGATTTTTGTCGTTCCTCTATTCTGAGTAAAGTATTATTTGATCTTTACCTGATGCTAGAGTAATATAGTTTTTAGCAAACCGATCTTTAGTAGGTAAGTTAGATTCTTTACTTTCATCAGTGTATATGCTTTTTAAAATGGCTAAATTCTCATTCTTTCACTAGTGTATATGCTTTCAAAACAATGTAATGTCTCTTAATACTTCAAACTTCAAATATACATAACAATATTTGTTAAATTGAATGATTTTCTTTGTCTTTTTTCATGCAAAAGAATAAGAGCTAGTTATTCTTTATCATTCATTGAGGTGGTTGTTGCTTGTGATGTTGTAGATAATAAGTCAATATCAAATTTTAAGGATGATGGTACTGATTTAATAAGTGATAAAGCTGATAATGAAAGGAAGAGAATAATACTTTTACACTTGTAAAGGTTTTTCCGAGGCACTCGCTTCACGTATCTACCTTTTCTCAAGTGCCTAGAAGAGAAACAAAATCTGGGAGACATTGTATATGTCAATGGTAAGGTAAGTTGATCAATCTATAATCCTTCATTGAAAGAATTTGATGATTTTGTTATTATCTTCTAGCAATTTTAACTTTACCACAAATGATGACAACTTTTAGTACTCACTGCACAAATGATATCTTAAGCTAATGTCAAACTGTAATGGTCTATAGAATGATCAGGAAATAATTAGATGCCTATTTCAATTATGTCATATATGAAATAACAGTTTATGAGAGTGTTCAATAATATAAATTTGTTTATTATGTCATGTGAGATCAGATGAACTTCTCATGGGAAACTCCATATTACAATCTTGCTATTTTATATAAATTCTCCTCACTGGCCATCTCAAAGATGTAGTTACTACAGTTAGATCCCTCTCTATTTGGTGTGTCTTGTTTCCTTTCTATCATTAGATTAGCAATGTAGCATAAGATGCGTATTCGACAATGCTTAACTCATTAAAATATAGCGTAAAATCTAGTCAGGTAGGTAAGTTGAGTGACTCTATATTTAGTTGACTTGAACAGCTAATGATTAATTTTATTTGTGAATGAAATGAAATTTTGTGTGCTCGAGATTCATGTCATTTTTTGTCCTCTATCAACATGAATGTCGATGGACGGAAGCAATGTTTTTCATTGGAGTCAATGTTGCCACAAGCTAATAAACTCCTAAAGTTTCACAAATATGCACTTCATTTGTGTGTTGAGATTGAGTTAATATATTATTACTTTTCCAGTGTTCGAGTCTCAAACAAGCTTGGGCTAGAAGGACTACCAAATATAGCATCTATGTGACAGTGTTTCAATCACTTCTCATTGGGATACTCTGCATGAATGTAGTATTAGTAATACGAAATTATTTTGTCATTCTTTTCACTAGCGATGAGTTTTCAATATGAGCTATTTCTTAGATTGCATAGTTTCTTAAAATAACAATGGTTCTCAATAGTTTTCAACCTCTGATATCTGGTGTTTCTTTTATTAAATTTTTCTATTTATATATTTATGAAAGTGTTACTCTTCTATAGTCCTAAAACTAATCGTCTTCGAGCCAACTTTTGTGTTACAGGTGTTGTTGTTGGAGGTGGGTGGCAAGGTCTCGAGGCCTACATCAATTTGGGTTCTTACTATGTTTTTTGTATACCTCTTGGATATATTCTTAGTTATGTGGCTAACTTAGGAGTCATGGTAAACAAATCCTCATTCTGGAAGTTCATGTATCTATTTACATTTCTTGGCATCTTCAGTTGTAGAAAACTACTGATTTGTTTTAGTATCTCCTACTGTCAACGGAATTTTAATCTGTTTCGTATTTTGAATTTGCTCTCGCAGGGACTATGGGGACGAATGATAGGTGGACTAGCTTTGCAAACACTTCTACTCTCAGTTGTACTATATAAAATTGATTGGGTTAAAAAATAAGACTCACCAAATGCTGGATTGTATTTTATTATGTGTGTAAATACTAATTTATATTACGAGTGACTATTTTATATAAATTATTGAAATTCATATTTGATATAGTTATAACATGTGGCAATAATCGTTGCAATAGATCAATAAATTGTTGCAATATTATTAGAAATTGTTGAAATAGGCAATCAAAAATCATTGCAAAAGACCAATAAATTATCGCAATATGTAATCAATAACCATTGCAAGAGACTAGAAAACTGTTAAAATAGCTTAACGAAATAGTTATAACAGGTAATAAAAAAAAGTTGCAATAAAATAAAAAATCATTGCAATAGACTTTCATAATGGTTGCAATAGATGGGAAAAAACTATTGCAATAAATGTTATTGTAACAGTTTAAAGTCATTACAATAGATTCTATTACAACAGTTAGGATCCGTTGTTATAGGTGAAAAGAGGCTTCCTAATAAGAGAAAAAATAATGTTGCTATAGGTTGATCTATGGCAATGATTTCAGCCAACCATCACATAAATCGTTGTTATACCGTATCCCAATGCCCAATGCCCGCATATAGGACACATGCTTAACCATTGCGATAGAGCTACGGCGATGGTTATATTGTATAGTGCGACGGTTTTAGAACCGTCACCATAGGGGTATATACATCAAAACAAGGTCAATCTATTAAGATTCATCCCCCAACAACAACATTTAACAAAGATTATAATTTTACTCTCATTCTTTCATTTCATTGTAGCTTTATTATAAGAAAATGGCTCAAGGTGCCCGTATATGTGTATTCGATTCAAGCAACCTAGGGAGTATATACACATTTTAGCACTACATTCATAGACAAAAAATTAAATGAACAAACTTACTTGATTGTACTTTCTTTGGTTACTTGATTAGTGCCTTAATGAGTTGAGCCCTAGTTCTTATGATTTTTCGTGCTTTGGGGAGTTTTAATTTTTGAATAAGATGTTGGGTAGAGAAGGTTTTGGAGTTTTTAAGAAGATTTTGGGAATGGAGGGAGTCACCAGATTCAAATCGTTGCAATACCAATCATTTGGTATTCAGATTTTATTAAATTGATTTAGAACAACCCGGATTGACCCACTAGGCCCCCGATATCGGGTTTGGTTATGAGTCTTGAGTACGACTCATAACAACACACTATGGGTCGTAGATTCCCTACTTAATGCCTAGAATGTTAAATATGTCTCAAATCATTATGGCTAAAGGTGACGAGTCTTAATCACTGACTACGACTCCTTCTAAGAGTCGTAATGACTCCAGAGAGAAAAATACCTGAGAGATATCTGAGTTCCAGGTCCCTACGACTCAGATGACAAGTAGTAAAGTGTGACCATGACTCACAAGGTGAGTCTTATGGCCTGGTACTAGAAAAAAAATTCTAGTTTACTCCTGCAATTTCCAATCCTACACATTGCACAGACAAGTTACCAAATAATCAACTAAGTGAAAAACATGGAATGTATCCTGTGCAGTGCTTGATTAACGTCGTTACACTACATGGATAGGTGTGATACTAAAATTTCACCAACCAGCCCCATGGGTTGACTCATATGCAATGCCTGATATAATGACACGGCATGACTCAGTTGCCTTGGTTACTCAGATATTACCAAGGCTCAAATTATCTGTCACCTTTACTTCCTCAGTGTTACCCATATAGTGCTTGATACTTTGCCCATTCACTTTGAATGGGTCTTCATCATCGCGCTTCAATTCTATAGCACTATATGGTAACACCCTCACCACTTAGTCTTCAACTTACCTGAAAACAAGCAAAGTCTCGAATTATATACCAACACCTGGTCACCTGGCTCAAATATTCTTTTCTCAATCTTTCAATCATGATGTAACTTTATCTTCTCATTATAGAGTGTAGAACTCTCACAAGCCTAAAGTCAAAATTCATCTAACTCATTCAGTTTGCTCATCCTCATCCTTGGTGCATCATGCCACTTAAAATTCAGCTTTTTCAACGCCCAAGTGCCTTATGCTCAAGTTCAACAGGCAAGTAACATGCCTTTCCAAACACAAGCTGATATGGAGAAGAACTTATGGGGGTTTTATAAGTTCTCCAACAGTACTATAACATATCAGCCAATCTTCTACACTAATCAATCCTGTTGGCATTTATATTCTTTGCCAAATAGACTTAATCTCTCTATTGGAGATTAATCTCTCTATTGGAGACCTCAACCTGTCCCTGGTTGTCTAAGGGTGATAAGGTATTGCCACCTTATGCTTTACTCTATATGTCTCAGGTAGACTCTTGAACAGGCGGTCACAGTAATGTGACCCGTCATCACTAATTATCTTACGTTGAGTGTCAAATCGAGAAAAACTATATTTCTTCAGGAATGCAGTGACACTTCTACCTTTATTATTGGTAAGTGATACTACTTTCACCCATTTGGATACATAGTCAACTCTGACAAAAATGTATTTCATGCCATGGGACCTCACAAACAACCTCATAAAGTCCAAACCCCACACATCAAACAACTTCAACTCTAGAATAAGAGTCATAGGGAGTTCATGGCATCATGAAATATTTCCTTGACACTAGCATTGGTCACAGGTTGTCACGAAGTTATGAATATCCTTCTATATCATCGGACAGTTGTACCCATAATGCAAAAGTGTATGGGTTTTACGGGTTCCTCCATGGTGACCTGCAACAGGTGAAGTATGACAAGCCTCAGAATACTCATATCTCCACCTCTAGGATTTTTCTACAAATCATACCATCTACACAAATCCTGAACAAATAAGGCTCATCCTAAAAGAATTTCCTTACCTCATGCGCAAAAACTCTTCCGCTACTAAAAGGACAAGCCCTCTGAGACAAGATCACTTTCCAAGTAATTGGAAAAATTAGAAAACCAAAGAATTAGGTCTTACGATGCTGCCAAAATCTACTCATCTGGAAAATTATCATCGATTTCAACCCAATCCCCTATTTTTTACATTGCTTCTTCCTCGAGTTTGGAAAGTGATATGCAACTTGATTTTATATTCCTTTCTAGTCCTTCACCTAAAAATCAAACTCTTGTAGTAAGAAAACCCAATGAATCAATCTTGGCTTTTCATATTTCTTCACCATTAGGTATCCCAATGTTGCATGGTCTGTATGAACAATAACCTTAGTCCCAATCAGATAGGACCAGAACATTTTGAAGGGAAAATCCATTCCTTGTAACTCTTGCTTGGTAACAGTATAATTATTTTGAGTAGGGTTTTAATTCCTTTCTAGCATAGTACACAGGGTGGAGTACCTTTCCTTACCTTTGGCCTAGGAAAGCACCTAAAGATACACTATTTACATCACACATGACCTCAAATGGTAGAGACCAGTAAGGGGACATTATAATAGGGGCGGACACCAACTTCTCCTTCAAGCACTCAAAAGACTTCAGTCATGCCTCATCATAATCAATCTTTACCTGTTTCTCAAGAAGCTTGCAAAGAGAGTTTACAATCTTTGAGAAATTCATGATGAATCGCCTATAAAAGCTAGCATGGCCTAAAAAACTCTGAATTCCCTTCACCGAGACTGGAGGTGAAAGCTTCTCAATTACTTCAATTTTTTCCTTGTCCATCTCTATACCCCTTTTTGAGATCTTGAGCCTAAGCACAATTCCTTCTTTCACCATAAAATGGAACTTTTCCTAGTTTAGCACTAATTTGCATTCCTCACATCTAGAAAGAACATTTGTCGAATGGACCAAATAGTCATTAAAACTATCACCAACCATAAAAAAAATTATCCATGAATACCTCAATGGTGTATTTCACCATATAAGAGAATATTGACATCATGCATCTTTGGAAGGTGGCGGGAGTGTTGTACAACCCAAAAGGCATTCTTTTGAATGTGAAAGTCCTATAAGGGCAGGTAAAGGTCGTCTTCTTTTGATCTTTGAGAGCTATAATGATTTGATTGTTATTCAAATAACCATAAAGAAAACAATACCAACCCCTTCCCATAAGTCTATCCAGTATCCATATATGAAGTGCATTGGGAAATGGTCCTTTTGTGTCCACGTGTTTAGCTTCCTGTAATCCATGCATACTTTCCAACTTGTGACTAGTCTCATTGGCACGAGCTCATTCTTCTCATTTGGTATAATAGTAATTCCATCTTTATTTGGAATGCACTGAACAATACTGGCCCACTTTCTACATGTAATGGGGTAAACTACACCTGCGTCCAACTACTTGACAATTTCTTTCTTTCCTACCTCCTGTATAGGAGGATTCAGCCAGCGGTGGTGCTCAATACTAGGGATGCAGTCTGGTTTAAGCTGGATTTTATGAGTACAAATGTCTGGTAGAATACCCATAATATCTACAATGGTCCACCTTATTTCTCTCTTAAATCTCTGCAACACTAATAATAATTCCTCTACCTCTATTTTAATCAAGTCAGCTGCAATAATCACTGGCAAGGTGTTGTCAGCCCCTAAAAAAACACAGTACAAATGAAATGGGAGGGCCTTCAACTCCAAGATTAGTGGGTCCTCAATTGACCAACAAGCGGGAGGAGTGGTTCAATTTTTCAAATCTTGATCAAGCTTCTTTGGAGAATAAGTGTAAGAACCTCTCCCATACAGAGTGCCTACCATATCATCATAGTCCTTAGTTCCATTACTGTCAAAATTCATAGTCACCACTGCTAATGCTTCAATACCTAACCTCTCCTCAATTTGAATAGTCACTGCATCAACCTCATCATTAATGGCATCTATTACCAATACAACTCTCATATCATTTAGCTATCACATCGACTGACATACATTGAAGATTACCTATTCATCGTTGAGTTTGAACCTCATCTATCCTAACTCCATATCAACAAATACCCTACCTATAGCTAGAAAGGATCTTCCTAAGATGACAAGGACTTGGAAGTCCACCTCATGATCAAGTATCATGAAATCAGCTGGAAATATAAAGGGTTCCATTTTTACCAACACATCACAAAAAATACTGATTGGATTTTTCATGGTTCAGTCATCCATTAATAATCTCATTGATGTTGGTTTGGGTTCCCTCAACCCCAACTAATTAAATACAACCATGAGCATAAGATTAATACTGGCTCCTAGATCACATAAAGCCCAAGCGAATTTGAAGGACCCAGTGGTACATGGAATGGTGAAGACTCTAGGGTCCTCCTTATTCTCTACCAATAATCTAGAGGCAACAACACTGCAATGATGCACATTTTCTGTATGCTCATAGCTCACCATCTATTTCCTAGTGACCAGATCTTCCATGAATTTTGTATAACCAGGCATCTGCTCTAATGCCTCTACAAATGGGATATCAACAAATAACTTCTTCAATATTGACAGAAACTTTTGATATTTACCTTCTTACTGCTTTTTTTTCAACCTTTAAGAAAAAGGATATAGAGGTCTCAAGATAGTCTTCAGAATAGGTTCATCAACCTTATCCTTGAATTTATCCTTTATAGCACTACACTAACCACCTGATAATTTTCCAACTTCAACTTCAGATGTTTCCTCAATATCAGCATTAAGATCATCATTCTTTAACTCAATCGTAGTGGGTAGAGGATCGATGATGTCTTACCACTCCAAGTGGTAATGGCATGATAATGACTATCATTTTTTAGATTTTGTATTGTATTGCAAGGAAGAGTGCCAAGCTATCTTTGATTTAATGTGGCTGACATTTGACCAAACTACTATTCTAGTTGTTTTATTGTGGTAGCATGCAACTCAACTTTCTGATTCAACCTTGATATGTCTGCCTTAATCTCTTTAAGGCAGTTGTCTTGACTCTCTTGGCCTTTTACTAGTTTAGACAACATTGCTTCCATTCTCGACTCTGTATCTCAGCTGCTCGGTAGAGAATATCTGTCACTTACCTATTTATATTCATCTTATCACCTTCAATCACTATCTCGCTCTCTACTTCTGCCTTGATACCTATGACCATAATTGTTTTGACCTTGGTTTCCTTGCCCTTTGGCTTATAAAATTACTAATTCTTGATCTAGTTACTTCACTTCCTCATCCGCATAAGACTCATAAGCCCTTAAAGTAAATCTCTATAACCCTACTACATTCACTTTTTAAGCAGTTATTACTACAAATTATTTTGTAAGTAGCCTAATATCTATTCTGAGCTATACAACTTCTTGTGCTATCGAATCATCACCAATTCTGTACTCACTAGTGGCTCCAGTAGCATACGTACTGACACCCCTATCATTCTCCAGAGTATGCCATCCATAGTTAGTGATAGAGATCTTATATAGCATTTTTTGAGCCATATGTTAATGCAGATGCATAATTACGCCTCCAGATGTAGTGCCTGCCATATCCCTAGAACTTATATTTAGTAATCTGTCAAATATCTCCAGCAAGTTAGACCATGTAATCCAGTGATTAGGTACTATGCTTAACTTCTTTTTTAACTGAAACCATGCCTTATAAATGGACTCTGCAGGCAATCACTGGAAGTTATAAATCTCATCTTTTAGCTGTAGCATCCTAGAAGGAAGGAATAATTTATTCAAAACTGCCTACTTATCTCGTTATGAGTCGTGATTGAGCCTCTAGGAAGTTTCCCTAACAATAATAATGCTTCTCCTCTCAATGAGAATGAGAACAACCTTAATCTCAATATTTCTTGATTAACCCCTAGGATGGTATACGAAGTGTAGATCTTGATAAAATTGGCTAGATACATGTTTGCATCATATGTCGACAACCCCAAAAATACACCTTTTAGATTCAACAACTGGATCATTGCCCTAGAAATATCAAAATTAACATTTAGGGGTAAAGCAGGAAGAATAATGGCTCTTGTCGTAGCAGGCTCAACATATTCCATATCTTCATCTTTGTCATATAGCTGTAGAAACTGATAGGCTAGAATTTCTCAAGTTCTACCATATCGCGCTCTATCATGATCACCTTTAAGTGTTGCTCGATGACAAGCTAGTGGTCTTGTCTTAGCTAGCTCTGTCTGCTGAGCCAACCGAGCCTCCTCAACTGCTATTCTCTATTTTTTAGCTGACTCTGCTAACATCAACTCTATTAGTCTATTAGAAATATTTTGTAGATCAACTGGAGTGGGCAAGGTATAGCAAGAGGGTCATTCCAAACCCTTTCTAGAACACCATCATGAGCATGCTTCGTTATCCTTTTCGGTGTTTGAAAAATTCTATTGGGCTCTGGATTAATAGGGAGTAAGGGTTGCCTTGAATCTGAGTTTTAGGCATACACCGGCTTATACCCAACCAAGAATAGAAAATAAAAACCCGTGAACTTCATCAATATTAGTTAACAATTCAATATCGTAGTTCCTAAACAATGACGCCAAAATATGATGTTGCCCAAAGCTAACCTCCAAATAAGTATGCTGCAGTTGATGCCAAATATAGTAACCCAAATCAGGTTGAGGTCGAACCTACAGGGAATCCGTGGAATTATGTCTTGAACTTGATGAAAGCATGGGAAGTGTGGAAAATTAAATGGGGTAATTTGGATGTTAATAGTAACAAGTAATAGGACTTCAGTGATTGATATTATGATATGGACCAGCCAACAGCACACAAGAAACTAAAACAAGAACACAAGATAACAACACTACAATGTATTTCCAAGACAAACAACAACTACAAGATTCAATAAAAAGGAACGGATAACTAGTTTGACATACAATATCCCATCATCTAAGAACCAAAATATGTTTCAAACATTAAGACCCTTAGACCAAGAGATATTAACACCAAACTCCTACATAAACACAAGAGGAACCCAAGCTCCCCAAGAACCCACATTTCTAGCTAAAAGAACAACCCAAGTGTTACCATACTTGACTAGTTTCTGGTAGAGCTAGTCTCCTTGAGAAAGAATGTTTAAGTATTACAACTTCAATGTCAATAATGAACTAATAGATAAAAATTAACCCTAGGGAGTCTATTTATACCATATTACAAAATGAGGCCAAAAGACCAAAGTACCTTAAAGAGAAAAGGCTCCCTTAAAGTGCAACTAGGGGCAGCCTTGATGTTTTTTTAGGGCCCCACTTCTTCATGTTCAATATGTATAGTCCCTTAGATGGAACTGTAATACATTCACACACGGCCATAGTCATGAATATTCCTTGAAGTTTTTGTAACTCCCGAGCTTGGTTCCTTATGAATGGTCTTGATCTTGTTGCACCCATATCATCATCTCCATCTTGGAAGGAATTTGACCTCAAATTCACGGATTTTTCATCATCAATGGTGTCAATAAGTGAGAGTTCATACGTACGAAAGGTGTTGTGTAACTGATACTCCAGATAAAGGTCAATCTTGTATGAATTATCATTGATCCTTTTAAGCACTTGAAAAAGAAAATCACCCCTCGGCATTAATTTGGGTTTCTTTTGTGTTGGAAACCGATCTTTCCTTAGGTGCACCCACACCCAATCTCTTAGTTCCAACACAAATCTTATTCTCCCTTTGTAGGCTCTCTTAGCAACTTCTTGGTTCTTTTTTTCAAGATATAGCCACACCCTTTCATGTAACTTCTTTATGGCATCGGCCCTTTTGCTTCCATCTAAGGTCAACACAAGATCACTAGACAAAGAGGTTAAATCTAAAGGGGTACGGGGGTTTAGGCCATATAAACACTCAAAGAGAGTCATACCCATACTTGAATGGATAACACGATTGTAAGAAAACTTAACTAAAGGTAGATGATCCTTCCAAGAAGTCATTTTACCTTTAACCATAGAACGTAGCATAGAACCCAAGGTCCTATTTAGTACTTTTGTTTGGCCATCAGTTTGTGGGAGAAAGAGGTAGACAATAACAACTTCGTACCAAGACTACACCACATTAATTTCCAAAAGTAACTAAGGAACTTGGAGTCCCTATTACTAATAGTGGTCTTAGAAATGTCGTGTAGCTTAATGGCATGTTCAACAAACAATGAAGGTACACTAGAAGCATCCTCACTTTTAGAGCATGGAATGAAATATGCCATTTTAGAGAATCGGTCAACCACCACAAATATGATATCCCTACCTTTTTTTGTCCTTGGAAAACCCAAAATAAATTCCATAGATATTCCAAGCTAAGGACGTAATGGAGTGTGAAGTGGGGTATACAATCCTTGAGGGAGAAGGCGAGATTTGGCACTTCTACAATCCATACATTGGTTGTAAACCTTAGTAACATCTTTGTGCATTTTAGTCCAATAGAATTATTTCTCTAGAATCCCAAGGGTCTTATCAACCCCAAAGTTTCCCATTAAACCACCATCATGTGCCTGTCTCAAAAACAATTCTCTCTAAGAACAAAAGGGAAAACACAACTGCCTTTTTTTAAACAAGTAGCCATCAAACTTGGAATATGGAGTGGAATTTCCATCCTTGAGCCATTTTATCCTTTCTCTCTTTTTGCATTCCCTAAATATAAGAGCAAAGGTAGGGTCCTCGAGATATAATGATTTGAGGCTCTCAAATACTATCAAGTTGGAAGATAAGGTAGAAATAAGCACATGCTTCCTAGATAATACGTAGATAACCATATTTTTTTTTCTTTTTCTTTTTGTATTGAATGACACAAGGTAAAGTTTCAAGGAATTCAATCCAGTTAGCATTCCATTTGTTGAGATTATCTTAGGCCCTAAGATATTTCAAGGATTCATGGTCCATTCGGATCATAAACTCTTTGGTCCACAAGTAGTGTTGCCAATTACCTAAAGCTCTAATCAAGGTGAATAACTCTAGATCATAAATGGAATAATTTAGAGTCGCACCCTTGAGCTTCTCACTAAAGTAGGCATAGGTTTAAGGTCATGCATCAAAATAACCCTTATTCCTACTTTACTAGTATCACATTCAACTTCAAATATTTTATCAAAGTTGAGTAACTGTAACAAAGGGCGGAGAAAAGCATAACTTTCAAGATTTCAAAGGCCTTAGGTTATTCATCACCCCACTTGAATGACCTCGGTCAAGGGGAAGGCAATAGTGCTAAGCCCTTTGACAAACTGTTTATAAAAACTAGCCAACCCATGGAAGCTTCAGACTTCACAAAAGGATTGTGGAGTTGGCCAATTTTTAATAGCATCTATCTTGGATTCATCCACTTTAACCCGTCTTGAACTCCCAATAAATCCCAAGAATAAAACTTCAGCAACACCAAAAGAACACTTCTCAAGATTAACATACAATTTCTCCTTTCTAAGGACATCAAAGACACTTTGCGAATGCAACATATGTTCTTCTAGGGACTTTCCATAGACCAAGACATCATCAAAATACACAATAAAAAACTTTCCAATGAACGGTTTCATCACATGATTCATTAACCGTATGAAAGTGTTATGAGTATTAGTTAGGTCAAATGGCATGACCATCCATTCATAGAGACCAAATTTGGTCTTGAAAGCGGTCTTTCACACATCACCGAGTTGCATTCTAATTTGGTGATAGCCACTCCTAAGATCAATCTTGGAAAACACACAAGAACTAACTCATCAAGCATATCATCCAATCTAGGAATAGGATGGCAATACTTTATCGTGATTTTTTTATGGCTTAGAAGTCCACACACATGTGCCATATTCCATTCTTTTTGGCATTAGAACTACCAGAACCTCACATGGACACATGCTCTCTTTGATTTATCCTATGTTGAGAAGTTCCTCAACTTGCCGTTGAAGCTCTTTGGTGTCTGTAAGGTTACTTCAATAAGCTGGTTTGTTTGGCAATTATAATCTTGACACAAAGTCAATTTTTTGTTCAATACCCCAAAGTGATGGTAACCCTTGCAGCAACTCCTTGGGAAATACATCTTCAAATTCTTGCAAAACAAGAGAAATAGAAAGAGGAATAGAAGAATTAGAAGGGTTAGAATAAAAAAAAATAGGCTAGGAGAAGTATGGGTGTGGTGTCATCATAATCCTTGAAGAGATCACTCTTCCAAGACAACATCACTAGAGCCTCCTTACCCTTTTCAGTTGGAACTCCCTTGGCTCCCTCACCCTCCGCACTCATGGATTCACCCCCTATTCTTAGGTTCCCCTCCTTTCATTTCCTTTTTTAACTCCCTCATTTGTTGATGAGCTTCATACTCTCATGATGGTGAGAGTGGATAGAGTGTGAACTTTTAACCCTTAAATTCAAAAGAGTACCGATTGGTCCAGCCATCATGCTTGGTAAATCTATCATATTACCACGGTCAACCCAACAATAAGTGACAAGCTTACATTGGGATGATATCATAAAGCACCTTGTCTTCATAGTTTCCCACTTTAATCAAATTATTATTTGGTGGGTCACTTTCAATTCTCCACACTCTTTCAACCATTGGAGCTTATATGGACTTACATGTGGAGTAGTAGGCAATTTCAAGTATTCCACCATTACGGCACTAGCAACATTGGCACAACTTCCACTATCAATAATCAAAGAACACACACCTCCCTTAATAGGGTACTTGGTATGAAAAAGGCTCTCTCTTTGACTTGGATCATCAAACTCCTTGCTAATCATAACTCTCCATACCACAAAATTAGGTATTATAAGTTTACCACCTTGTGGCCAAGTATCCTCCTCATCACCCTTATTTTGTTTTTTGGTTTCCACTCTCTCTTCATCTTGAGAATCACCATCATTATTACCCAGTTCAATTCCTACTTTTTCCCCTAGGTAATACAATTTCCCTCCACTAGGACCACATTTCTCAGGTTTAGACACTCACTAGCCTTGTGTCCCCACCCTTGAAATTTAAAGCATTGAAATCCCTTCGAATTGGAAATAGAATTCGGTTTGACTTCATACCTTGGGGTTTGATTTTGGGAAACCTTAACCATAGGTTTATGAGTATTGGATGGAGGGTTTTTGTTCTTGTTCCAAGCCGAGGATGATGGATCTACTTCTTTTCTCTTTGCCCAACTCGAGGGGACTTGGTGTTCCTTTGCCTTGTATGCCAACCTTTCTTTAAGCTCTCTTTCAATCTCTAAAGCCTCTTGAAAGATTCTATCAATCATTTCAAACATATAAAGATTTATGTGTGTTGATATTTCCTTGTTCAAACCAACTTTAAAATGTATGATGTCATGACTCGCTTGCTCCCTTCGGTGATCAAGTTTCAAAATAAGTTGTTGAAACTCATCATAGTAAGCCATGACGCTCTTGTTACCTTGCCTCAAATTATACAACTTGGCAAGAAGCTCATGTTGGTAGATCTCGGGTAAGTACCTTTGCCTCATAAGGTACCTCAATCTAAACCAAGGAGGGGGTTGCCTCTCAATCAACACATTACCAAACCATTTAACATACTCCCACCATGTAGTAGCATAACCCTCAAAGTGAGATATTGCATAACAACTCTTTTTCTCCTTGGTAAGATTATTAACTTGGAAGATTCTCTCATATGTGGATTCCTATGAAAGAAACTCTTTTGGATCACTCTCACCCTTGAATATTGGAAGTACCACTTTGATGGAGTTTATGACTACATCCCTATCTCTATGGCCTTGATGAATTCTATGGCCAACTTTACCATCATTCCCTTGGAAACCCCTCGGTTCTATCCTTCTCCCTCTAATTCCATCTTCTACCATGTATGGATAATTATAATCTTTATACCTCTCTTATTGATCCTCTCTACCATAACCTTTAATATAGACGGGTGGATTTTAGTATGGTGGATTCGGATTTGGAGGTGGGGGAGGCCTTTGGTTTGGTAGAGGGTTCGGGTTTGCTGGAGGAATTTAGTTTCCAAGCTCTTCTTGTTGGACTTAGGGAATTAGAGGGTGCAAGGGTCTATTTGTCTCTTGACTTTGGGAGTATAAAGTAGCTTGATTGGTAGAATTCGGTGGTAGCCTAGGAGGGTTAAACATTGGATGTAAAGTATCGAGGGTAATGGTTACAGAAGTACTATGATCATGTCCACTTGAAGAGACATAGTATTGTTGAGGGGTATATGTCCGAGAGTTCCTTTGACTCTCCACATTCTCCAACCTCCCACCCATGGTAGTCATATCACCTTTATCAATGTCGCATCCCCTTTCAATAATGCCAAATCCGTTTGTATTTTTTCTATGTTCTGAGTGAGGTTCTCAACCGAAGCCACAAGAGTACAAAGGACATTGTTATCCACGGTTTGGGAACTAGTCCCTTCCATTGCAAATGTACCTAAAAAGATACCTACAAAAAAACAAACAAGTTAGTTCAAAAATTTTCCTCACTACACTTTCACACTTGATTACCTAATAGTTAGTTCCACAAGTTTTGCAAGTTTGGCTAGTAACCCGTGAGAAGTTGAGGGTGAGTCTACTCTATCCTAGAGTGGATTTTTGTTTGAAGGACTCAAAGAAAATCTTGTTGGACTTGAGCTAGGAATCACAACAATTTACAAATGACAAAAGCACACAAATAACATTAACACGAAAAAACGTGCTCAAAAACTAATTTACAACCTAGTAGGTTATTACTAACTTGACAATTAGTTTTAGAATCAACAAAATTAAAACCAATTACAAACAAGGAGAAGAAACTATGAATTCCAATTCTTTGAGCCTTCGATGATGTGGCAACCACCTATTGGTCGTTGTAATATTGTTGAAATTGGAGATTTTCTTGTTCCAAAATATAAGTTATTCAATTTCACAATTGAAAGAAGAAGTTTCGGCTATATGGGTAGGCAAACAAGGTCTTAGGATTTCTTTTCAAGAATCAAAAAAATTTGACCTACTTGCACTCTTTTGGCAAGACAACTTGGAAGTCTTGTCCCCTTTCTCTTTTTGGACAATCTTGAAAAGTGACCTAACTCTTTTTGGGTAACAATGCTTTTAGAGAGCCTTTTGTTCTTTTGCCCTTTTGGTGATGTCTTGGAAGTGTTTTCAAGAAAAACAAGAACACACACTCTCTTTCTTTTTAATTTTGGATCAAAAAAAACTATTTTTGAAGCTTCTTCTTCACCACAACACAAGAACATAAGAACAACAACAACAAGTCATCCAATAACACCACAACACAACTTGAAACTTAGCTCACAAATTTGAATTTAGACTCTAGAAGTGCAAGTGAGAAAGAAACTAACACTAGAGACACTCAAAACACATAAAAAAATATCCTAAATCTAAGTCTAAACTTTCCGCCAAGACACCAACACAAGAATAATTATTATTATTATTGTAAGATTTTCTAAGTAACAAACCCAAGATTGATTTTGTTGGAACAAAATCAAGCCTTGCTTTGATACCAAATGATATGGACCAGACAACAACACACAAGAAAATACAACAAGAACACAAGATAACAACACTACAACAGATTTCCAAGACAAACAATAACTACAAGATTCAATAAAAAAGAAAGGATAACTAGTTTGACATATAGTATCCCATCATCTAAGAACCAAAACATGTTTCAAACATTAAGACCCTTACACCAAGAGATATTAACACCAAACTCCAACATATAAATAAGAGTAACCAAATCTCCCCAAGCACCCACGTTTCCAGCCAAAAGAATAACCTAACTGTTACCACACTTGAATAGTTTCGAGTAGAGCTAGTCTCCTTGAGAGAGAATGTTTAAGTGTTACAACATCAATGTCAATAATGAACTAAGAGCTGAAAATTAACCCTAGGGAGTCTATTTATACCATATTACAAAATTAATCCAAAAGACCAAAGTACCCTTAAAGAGCAAGGGTGCCCTTGGAGTGTAACTAGGGGCGGCCTTAATGTGTTTTTAGGGCCCCTCTTCTTCATGATTCAGTATGTATAGTCCCTTAGATGGAATTTTAATACATTCACACACGGCCATATTCATGAACATTCCTTGAAGTTTTTATAATTCTCAATCTTGGATCCTTGTGAATGGTCTTGATCTTGTTGCACCAGTATCAGATTGTAAACAATAGAAGACGAACATTAGGACTATGTTCCCCGTAGTTTCTCAACTCCGTAAGTTTCTTGTGTTCAATTCACCTAACCCACTGCTTTGCATGCAATGTTGACAAGCTATGTATTACCAACCAACTTGTGAACACGTTGATAAATCTCACCCTTCACTTTGTGAGTCTTAGGGCATCTCCTTACTATCACTTGCCTATAACCTCATTACAACTCTTACCTTTTGAGTCTCAAGTTGATTAGACGAGGGTTAATAGCTTAGAATTACTATCGTAACCTTATTTTCCCAATCTTAAACTACCTTATAAGGATGTTCTCAAATAAATGCAATTCCCAAGCTTCTGCAGGAGCTTGGGATACAATGAATATGAAGAAGATTGCAATACATACAGTTACAATAGAGTAGATGAATCTCCCACAACCCTAGTTAGGGAAGTTAGTCGTCTATTCTTATGCAACAATCCATGAAAATCAATGAAGAAGACATGTAATTAATTTCACAATAATGAAAGAGTAAAATCCAAAATCTCCACTCAAATACGAAACCAAAAACTCAAGAACAATTATATCTATTATCAAAGTACGTGAAAGTATCAAGAAAATTGTAAAAAGTGTGTAACCTGATAAAGGAGTAGCCCTAGGTTATTTATATATCTCAGAATAACAAAGAATACTAATTAAAATGGAATAGGAAAATTAAGTTTATGGTGGTTATACCTCTGGCAATGAGTCGTTAGGTCTCCTTACGATTCATTGTTTGCTATCGTAGCTTCCTTTTATCTTCAGTG
Source organism: Capsicum annuum (assembly GCF_002878395.1). Lineage (NCBI taxonomy): Eukaryota > Viridiplantae > Streptophyta > Magnoliopsida > Solanales > Solanaceae > Capsicum > Capsicum annuum. The sequence continues at coordinate 67,221,704 of NC_061116.1, read as the reverse complement.
GTTACGACTCGTGTGGTCACATTACGAGTCGTATGCTGCTAATCGTAGTCACTCGGGTATCTTTTCATCTTTAAAGCACTTGCGTGTATTATCTTTGTGACTCCTCACCATGAGTCGTACTCAGACATTACGACTCATGGTCTTCACTCACAACCACTGAAGCATCAATCTTCAAGGCTTTAGACACTAATCACAGTAGGACTTCTAACTACAAGTCGCATTTTGTCCTTGCGACTCATAACCTTCCACTACTTAGTTCCGCAGCTTACCTTTTGCCACTGATATCCTTACGACTTGGGCTACGAGCCATGAGATGACTTTACAACTCGTAGCCTAACTAGTACTTCAATTTTTTGAGAGCATTTTCTTTCATTTTTCAGTCCAAGTCACTTCTGACCTAGTTTCCCTGCAAAACACACATCATATCCGACAAAACAACATAAGTCAATGCAGAATTTTACCATTATACACATTGAATATGTCATGTTTCCACGACACATCAGACTGATTGCATAAGGTCAAGAGAAATCAGAGAGGAAGAAAATAGTGATATATGGACATTCCTTTTTTAAAAAATAAATAAATAGGTAGAGAAATATGAAAGCAAGCAATAAAGATATATGATTTTTTTTCCTTTTCCATTTTATTTTCTTGGCTTATTTTTAAATTTTGAATAAGGATATAAAATTATGAAAGTACTCAAATATGACTCTATAATAAAGCAAAAAAACAAAAGTGATATTTTTGCATATTTAGACTTTATGTACACTACAATACATGGAGATAAATTCTTCTTGAAATTCACTCTTCATTTATATATAGTTTGAGGAAAAAAAGGTTTAGTTTTACCTATATTAGTTATACAAAAATCAAAATTAAAGAAGAACTACGAGTTTAATAAAGTTGAAGAACAATAAAAATATTTCAAATATTTAAACTTTAAACAGTCTCACGTAGCTACAGCACTTAATACAATTTCTTTAAAACAATTTATATATTTTTTATTTCTTTTATTTTCTTTAAGTTAAATTTTTTATCTCCATAAACCCACCTACTAAATTGCTACTCTTAATAATATTCAGAACTTTTATGATTTTTATATTCATAGTTGTCAAATATTAAATTTTAAAAAGATATCTTATGGTATTCCTTGAAGTTGTATTATAGTTATATTTTTCTATGATATAGTATTTGTGCTTTAATTTGATTTGAGGATGATGACTTTTAAGTATTGATCGATATGTGAGAGTGAGTGTCAACAAGAGCTTGGGAATTATGCTATATAAGTAAATAATTTTTTATTCATAATATATTATCCAAGGTCATCCTCTCATTTGATATTTGATGTAACAATATTGTTATATTCCCTATTGTATTATATTTATATTTTGTAATTTGACTTGAAGAAAATAGTCCTTGCATTTATATAGAAAATTTTTAGTTTTTTGATAGAAAATAACATTTTAAACTAAATGCAAGTAGTAAATATACACCTTTTATTTTACTTATCAATTTTATTTTTTTAAAAAAAATTTCATTAAATTTGAGATTTTTGTATTTATAAGAGAGCCTTTTTGACTGCACGAAACATGGTCAAGTACACTAGTTTTAAATAAATGTGACTTCTCAACTCTTATTCATCACTTAAGGTGAGAAAAATTAAAATCTTGAAAGATGCTAATCAAATTTTATGGTGCAAAAAAATATAAAAAATAATATTTTCGGAGGTACTTATGCTTTTTTTCTATATTTAAATATCATGAGGATTTTCAATAAATCTTGGATAGGTTTTCAATAAATCTTTGATAGTTTAGGGGTTCTTAACTTTTTTATATTTTGTGCTTATTGGGTTATATATATATATATATATATATATATAGTCATACTTTTAAAGAGAAGTTCGAGGCTAACAAACACGTTGTATTTTTATTCTATTTTAATTTTCCTTACTCTTTACATTTCTTCTGTTTTCGATAACTTTATCATATGCATACTTATTTAATTAACATGTTATGTATTATTTTTTTGGTAAAACAAAATTTTAAACTAAATACAGGCAATACATTTATACCTTTATATTATTATTTATTGACAATTTCTTAAAATATTTTATAATCGTGTGAAGTATGAACATATTTACTGATTAGGTTAAATATAATAAATTCTTCTTTATTTGTCTTGTATAGCATCGCTCATTCTTTTCTGATAACTTCTTATCCTTAGTCGTAATAATATTTAATTTGTTCAAATGTCTTGCATCATAAACTTTGATGAGGGTGTATTAGAGAAGAAAATAATATTGACACCATGTAAATGCATTTCGTACTACTTTCGTTTGCATTTACTCGTCACTAATTTTCCTATTAGATTTCTATTTTTATTTTTCATTTTTGACATATCAAGAGAAGATAACTTCCTTTTTTCTATTTTACCCCTAACGTTAATTGCTTTTTTTTTCAAATTAATTTCAAGATATAATGTAAACATTATGTCTTAGGGATACTATGGTATAATAGTTATGTTATTAATTAGTTTTCTTAATAGGTGTGTTAACTCAAAATGACAAGTAAAATCGAACAGAGAGAGTATCTAATAAAATAAATGTTTTACAATTGGTCATTCGATAAATTCAACGCAACAGCTCACATGATATAAGAATAAAATTTCACTAATTTGTTGACTTGCTAGAGCCATAATTGTTGGTATACTTGAATGTTGATTCGTAAGATCTAGTGATATAGGAGTCTTAGGATATGATTATAATTTCAATCTTATTAATATCGAAATGAAAATGTGAACAAAGATCAAGAGGAGTTAATTCATCAAACATAACTTGAGATGAAATTAAAAAATCTGTTTTTATTTTTTAGAAATTACTAGATGGGCATGCCTGACATAGAAGTCAATGTATGGTTCATCTATTTTCCTCAAAAAATTAAATTAAAGAACAAAAATTCACATTATCTGATTGATTGATGAGTTATATTGGATACAATGATAATATGGATAAAATATGCATTTATTATGTGAACTGGCTAAATGAGACGCCAAAACAACCGAATGTAGAAAATTGCACAGCAAAGAATTCAATGAACAAAACTAGAACTCCTCGGACTTTCAGATAGCCAAAGGAATTAGCTGCCAGAGAGGTCGAGCTATTTTAGTAATATATATATAACTTAATAATAGTATCGAAAATAAAAAAAGGTACTCATTCGTTTTATATAGTAGAGAAACAAAATAATAATCTAGTTGTGATGAGACAAATGTGGACACCATACCATTTTCGCTTATCACAAAAGCAACTCATTTTCAATAACTAAATGATTCAATTAACATAAAACATTGAAATGTGAACCCATGTCATTTTTTTTTTTGGTTTCTGATTCGATGTTCGGTACCCACATTGGAGCCCGACTAATCCGAATTCGTGTCGAGTAGGGCCCCATTCGGACAATAGCACTCCCAATAGAGTTTTCTCCATGTCCAGGGTCGAACCCTCGACCTCTGATTAAGGGTGGAACAGCCCCATCCGCTGCACCACAACCCATTCTGGTGTGAACCCATATCATCCATAACTTCATCTGATAAAATTTTCTCAACATAGGCAAGTAAGATTTTTTCCTTAAGGATGAATGACTTGAGCCACCATCACTGAAGTTAAGTATTCAGCACAACCGACAAATAAATCAAGAATAGTATTACAAAATAGATAGAAAATAATTTAATTTTTTCCTTAAGGATGAATGACCTGAGCCACCATCACTGAAGTTAAGTATTCAGCACAACCTACAAATAAATCAAGAATAGTATTACACAATAGATAGAAAATAATTTATCACATAATATACATATAATGATTAACCTATAAAAGGAATTGAGAGGACCCAAAAGACAACGAAACAAAAGTAAAAGGGACATATGGTGATTATACTATGAGACTAATGAGACAATTTTGATAACTATCCACTTTCAAACTTATTTTGAGGGTTAGACACCAAATTTATTTTTGATTTATTTTTTAGGATTAAGTCTTGAAAAAGGTAAAAAGTAGGTCAGGGTTATGGGGTCATGAGTTTCTTTAACATTTTTAAAATTTGAAAAAAAAATATAACTTTTTAAAAAATACAACATGGTCCCTTTTTATATTTATTCATTTTCAAAATATTTATTAAAATTATTTAATATTTTCAACTACATTTCTCTCTCCTCAAAACCTTACTCCTTCCGATTTTGGTTCCTATTTTTTCGAAAAAAAATTTTGCTCAATTTTTGCTTCCTTAGGCGAAATTTTTTAGTTTCTCTTGCTCAGATAAGTCTAATTTTCTTCCCCGATCATTTTTAGATCCATTTTAGTAATTTTTTTCAATGACGCTTTGTGTTGGGATTCTTCGATTTTGACAAAAATTACACTGTTCTTCGTTGAATTAATCAAAATTTGAGTATTTTTAGTTAACATTGTCGATTTCGTATGCTTAATCGTGTTTTGCTTTGGATAATGAGTAGAAATTTTTTAAATTTTTGTAGTTATATTACGCATTGATTTTGAATTTTTTGTACTGAATTGGACTCATTTTAATGGTGTTCTTGTTGTTGTGAATTGCACTACCAATATTTAGTGAAGTTGGAACTTGATTTGCATATTTGATGTGAGGCATTTTTCCATTTTTCTTAATAAACTAGTGGTCGTAGATCGACCACTATAGATTTTTTTTGCTGCATTTGTTCCTTTTTAGTAATAGATCATTGATCGATAAATCGACCACTACAAATTTGTTTTTTGTTGTAGATCATAAATGGTGAGAAGAGTTCATAGAGCAGTTAAAATGTCTGTTTCCACTGCTTCTACCAGTAGGAAGCGAAAAGCCAAAGAAATTTTGAAAACTTCCAAGAGAAAAAACCCGTAGTCGATGAATTGGAGTCGAAAACCGAACAAAAAATCCTTACTGATGTTTTCGAATATGACGAAAGTAGTGCACACGAGAGTGAGGATGCTGAGGATAGTGAAGGTAAAAGTGAAGAAGAAAGTGAAAGTGATAGCGGGAAAGGTGAGGATAGGAGAGATAGTGGAGACAGGGAGGAGGATCCCCTATCCTTGCCAATTTGTGCGAGAGATATCTCCGTTGAGTCATACGGCCTAACAATCTAGATGGATGATCTTGGCTCTTTTCCTGCAAAGATTTCTGTGAGATCAAGAATGGCGGTGTATCAAGAGTTTAGACGGGTTCTTGTTGAACAAAAGTTGTATTCTGATTTTAAGAAGACATGTTTCAGACACTTGAGGCATATGCCAAAATATTTTAAGTTTAATGGACAGATGATTCATTATATATTGCTGCGACGTATAAAAAATTAAAAAAAAACTGCATAATATTTGATTTTGTGTGAACGGTAAGCCAGCTTATTTCGGCTTAAGGGAATTTGCTTTGATTACGGGGCTGAATTGTTTAGCATATCCTCGTGAAAAAAAATGAACAAAGTCCTCTAAAATGAAGAAAGCTTTCATTTTAAGATAACGAAGAACAATAGCATTACTGCTGCAAAGTTGATTAGCCTGATGAAAGGTAATAGGCTGAACAATCAACAAAAGTTAAAGTGTGCTTTGGTTTGGTTCGTGCACGCGATGCTACTGGCAAAGGATCCATCAAAGAATGTGGATTCAGACCACATCAAGATGGCGGCTGATTTAGAATTCTTCGGGGGGTATCCATGGGGAAAAAAGTCCTTTGAGCTGAGCTTGAGCTATTTGAAAAAGAAGACTGATCTAACCAAGAAGAAAGAAGCTTTTGTCAAGAGAAACAATGCATCATACACGTTATTTGGCTATTCTTGGAAGTTTTTGGTACTTATAATCTACTATCTTATTGATTTATTATAGACTCCTACATATTTATGAAATAATACACAGACACTGCAGACTTACTTATGTTTCTGTTGATTGCAGGTTTGGATATATGAGACATTTACTCATCTAGAAAGGTACGCCAATAAGTTATTGGATTCTCCTCTGCCTATTCCCCATCTTCTTCGATGACACACGTCGAAGTGTGACAACATAATGGAAGGCAAACCTTTAAGTACAAAGGAAATAGCACAAACGTAAAATTATACTTATTATGATATGATACTAAAATTTCATGTAATTTATTTTTATTTTTTTTGTAGATTATGCACCCGTACCTTACCCCTACTATCGATGAGATAGAGCAGAGATACATGAAAATATTTAAGCCATACATGAACGAAGTTAAGGATACGTCTATCGATGCATTGAAGGTACAGCTAAAAGGCATGACTGTCCTAAATTCATCAGTGGAGGTCACGAACGAAAATGAAGATTTGGGTGGCCACCATTATGTTCCAAGTCCACCACGCATTTGTGATCATGCTGGTTCAAGTGGACTCAAAACTTCACCGGACGCTTCTAATGACGATGACCTACGCAAGCGCGTTGCTTTACTTGAGAATAGTCTACTGTATATTGCTTCTTTTGTTAGAGATGAGAGGCTGAGGAGAATCGAGGAGAATAAGAAGAAGCAACAAGATGAAGGTAAATTAATGTATTTTTTGATCTTTCAATTTAATTTTCTGGCATATTTTTTTTATCCTTTCAAAACAATACAATACACCTCAACAATCTCCCTCATAGCCGGCATCAAGTAAACCTCGAAGAAATTGTAGTCGCAGTGACGGATATTGCTGCAGCAGATGAAAAAGGTGAAAAGGAGAAAAAAGAAGAAGAAACGGAAGAGGAGAATACAGCAGATGAAGAAAATGCGAAAGAAGAAGAAAAAAAATAAGATGAGAAGATGACAGCTGAAGCAGAAAAAGAAAATGAGGAGAAAACAAAAGAAGATGGTGACAGGAAATCAGAAGAAGAAAAAGACAAAAATGAGCAGGAAGTTGATGAAGAAGTAGTGGTTGAATAGGAGGTTGAAAACATTGAAGAAGAGAAAATCATCAGAAGAAAAAGAGAAGGAAAATGAGAAGAAAGAAGTTGAAGAAGAGGGGAAAAACATGAACCAAAAAAAGTGGATGTGATGGGCATTGTTGCGGAACTCAATCAAGAAAACAAGTAGTTTGGTGGATTTGTAACAAATGGTTTTCTTAATGGTTTGTTGTTTTTAGTGATTTGTTCTTTATGGATAATTGAATTACATATATTTGGCATGTCAATGATGGCATTTACTAATGAAATAATATTCAGTTATTCCATTGTCTCTTTAGATTAAACAGTTGGTTGTATTGCGTTACCAGTTCAGCTATTGTCCTAATTTATAGTGGTTGATCGAAAATTTTGTAGAAGTTGTTCTCTATAATTTATAGACTTAACAGACTATCGATTGAGTAAATCATATATTTTCGGCTTAAGTCATCGCCAGACACCTAAATTTATCCCAAAAATTCACTTAGATCCCTCAACTAAGACCTGTACCTATCAGGTCCTTAACCTATCCAAATTTGATCCAATCAGGATTTTTTTGCCTACGTGGCACTCTGCGTGTTGTCCACACAATGGGGACGTGTGAGGCACGATTTTTTGAATTAATAACGAATAAAAACGTGTCAAATGGCACTGAGGGCCCAAATTTTTTTAAAAAAAAAAACTACCAGCACTCCCCCCACTCAATTCGATACCCCCCTCTTCATCATCTTTCCCACTCTTCTTCCTTATTTTTTTCTTAAACTTAATTCACCTCCCATTTTTTCTACTTTTTCTCCTTTTTGATTCTTTGTTTTGAATTTATCTTTGAATTCGATTTGAATTTTTTTTGTTGTTAGTTCAATCTTATTCTTAATTCTTTTCCACTATCAGTTTGCTGGAAAAATAAAACTTTGCGGAAAAAAATGAAATTTTTGTCCAAAAAAATGAAACTTCTTCATCTTCTTTCCCACTCTTCTTCTTTATTTTTTTTCTTAAACTTAATTTACCTCCCATTTTTTTTTACTTCTTCTCCTCTTTTGTTCTTAGTTTTAAATTTATTTTTGAATTCGATTTGAATTTTTTTGTTTTTAGTTCAATCTTATTCTTAATTCTTTTCCGCCATTAATTTGCCAAAAAAAATTAAACTTTTTCCGAAAAAAATCAAACTTTGCCGAAAAAATGAAAATTCATTTTTTTTCACAAATCAATAAAAATGTAAATTTAATTCAATTTACAAAATTGTAAATTTAATTAAAAAAAATTGTAATGAAGAGGAGGGGGGCGGGGGGAGGGGGGGTTAGTTATTACTGAAGAAGAGGAGGGTGTGTGTGGGGTGGGGGCAGGGGGCTTATTTAAACAAAAAAGGTTATAATTTTTTTTAATTATAATTTAATTAGATATGAAATATTTTTTAATTAATTTTGAATTCAATGTCAAGTGTCATCGTTTAATTCGTCGTTTGTGCCATGTCACGCTAGTGTAACACACTCTCTATATACCTTTTGCTGATTATGAAAAAAATATCGGATTGGATCAAAATTTGGGTGGATTAGGGCTAGATAGTTACAAGTCTTAGTTGAGGGGTCTAAGTAAATTTTTGGGAGAAATTTAGGTGTCTGGCGATAACTTAAGCCTTACAGTAATTATCATGGTTTATAGAGGTTGATGATAAAAGACAGACATAATTCATTATTAATTATATATTATACCCACGATTGATTTAAGAATCCATTCATCTATTTATTTAATTTCCTACACCCCTATTACACCTTTTTCGATAGCCAACAACAATAACAAACCATAGAATAATATTTTTAGGCCTTTCTCTTTTTTCTCGGCCAAAATCAACCTTTGCTTTACTTGATCCCTCTCCATTTTGACTTCTTTTAGTGATCCTTTAAAGTAATCCCTTTGCTCTTCGACTTCTTTTAGCAATGTCATGAGTAGATCTCTATTTTCTTTGGATTCCCAAAGCCTTTGGAGTATATGAAACTTGGAAGCGCCTCAAAAATTTGATGTCGATGGGTTGCTTGTCGATGAGTCTTTGTCAAGCCAATTAAAAAAAGATCATCCGCCATTATTCTTTCCAACCGCACAGTTAAAGAATTTTTGACCTGGATTCCAATCGGTGTGTGACGTTCTAAAAACAGTTGGATTGCCATAATGGCATATGTAGGACACTTTTGCATTTGATTTTTGAGATTCTTGAGATATTGTAGTTATTAACAAAAATTAAAGAAAAAAAAATTGAGAGTGTTAACACAAAAATAGTCTCTTTTATAGAAGAAACAAATGAGATATTACTATTGGGTATGATTTGACGTGTACTTTGTTACTGTTGTAAAAATATGAAATTTAGATTTTTGTTACTGTTGGACTAGTTTCATAGACCTTATTTAATTGATGCCTTTTCATGCCTTTGGTAGATGATGCACCGCATAGATAGACTGTCTAGCATAAACTAAGAGCTAATTCCGTCATAATCGCACCAGACGATGCTACATATTCATAGACCTTGACTAGCACATATTTTGAGAAAGATTATTTAATTAATAAAATAATAAGTAATTGAATTTTATGCAATTAAATGAGCCTAAACAAGTTATGTGATTGTATGAGAGTCCATGTAAATTGAATAAGGTGATCAAAGATGTGTGAGGATGGGTAGTGGATGAACAACAAACATGCTTGGGGTGATATTTACCAAAAGCACAAGTATGTCGTGGAGAATTCATTTGTTCAACCACAACTCATCACCTCACATCTTTGATTACCACTTTCTATTTATGTGGACTCTCATATGAGCACATGACTTTTTTAGGCTCATTTAATTGTATAATATCCAATTATTGATTATTCTATTAATCAATTAATCCTTCTCAAAATATGTGCTAGTTGTGGTATATGAATAAATATCATAGTCCAGTTATTTACTTGTGGAAGTAGTTTACAGTGTATGCTAGACTATATCAGGTTGAGTACAAAACTAAGCATAGTCTAGCATATATTTTGTACAACTTCATTAATAAATGTACTAGACTATGATACATATTTATAGACCATGACTAGCACATATTTTGAAAAGAATTATTTAATTAATAAAATAATTAGTAATTAAATTTTATGCAATCGAATGAGCCTAAACAAGTCATGTGATCGTATGAGAGTCTACATAAATTGAAAGTGGTGATCAAAGATGTGAGGTGATGAGTTTTGGTTGAACAACCAACATCTTTAAGGCCATGTTGACCAAAGCACAAGCATGTTGTAAGGAATTCATTTGTTCATCTGCATTCCATCCTCACACATCCTTGATCACCTTTTACAATTTATGTGGATTCTCATACGATCTCATGACTTGTTTAAGATCCTTTAATAGCATAACATTCAATTGTTTATTTTTTGATTAACTAATTATTTTTTTTCCTAATATGCTACTAAGGGTAATAAACCAATACGGTATATTATTGACAAGGCTTACAGTCTATGAAATACACTGGATACAATTGATGGACCTGTATTGTTGAACGTATCGATTATGTATATGTTAGAGCATAAATATTGAGATTAGTATATAATAAATCCCATCGACTTTGAATTTAATTTGTATAAATCAACATAATCGTTGATAGATTTGATTCATTTCCATTTGCGTATATGAATTAATTTGACATCTGACAACTGTCTAGTTCATTCTAACATGGTAAATTATAAAATTTTCAAAGAAAAAAATTGTAAAATTACAGTGGAGACAAATATAGGAAACAAGAATTGATTTTTCATTATCAACTAACATTAATTTTCACATCTCACAACTGTTTAATTCATCTTCTAACAGGAAAAATTGCAAAAAATCAAACCAGGATAAAATTGCAAAATTAAAATATACACGAATGTAAGAAACAAACATATTTTATTAATACTTCATTGCAAGGATAATGTAGCTATATATACATCAAAAACAACAAAATGAAGAAACTTTCATCTAACATTCCTAACCATGAAAGGTTCTTCTTGCAATGAACTTAAAATTAAAAAAAAAGCAACAGAAATAAAAAAAAAACTAATCTAAGGGGATAGTGGGGGGTGATCATTTCCTCCATCTCTATGTTGAGCCTCTCCACAATCGCCCATAAAAAATGGGCGATCCACCGGAGTTCGTTGTGGACGTGCTTCCTGTCCCGTCCTAGACCATAGAACAGCATTTTGAGGTCGTTACGGAGGAAGAGAAGGTCGTAGTTACGTTAGACCCTCCTTTTTGGTCTCAATGAAATGTCTGGCATCTTGTCAATTTAATCTAATTTATCAGTTGATGAAGATGAATTTTGGGTATAGTAGATATGTGTTTATATAGATCAAAATAAAACCCTTTGATCTTCCCGCCCATTGGTTGGTAGATGTGTGAATCAATGAAAATCAAAGAGGTAGCGTATACCCGATCAATGCAACATATGAGTAGACATGCAACAGCTTTTTAAATGTGTAATAAATGCTCAATTGTTCATCTGTCCCTTTGAAGATTTAGGGTTTTTAATAGACTTTATATGGGATCGATAAGTAACTATGTATTAAATAAAGAATACAAACAATAGACCTGACACATAATATATGCAATACCTTAAAAGGTCGATAATAAACACAGAGTGAAATCGATAAGGCTGGCATTAATCAGATCACTAAAGGGTTGTTAAAATACATACACTACCATGACTTACAATAACACAAATTCATACAAGTCTAACTACGATTTGTTGTTGTAACAAGTGGTTCTCTTATGCCCGGATCTCTTACACAGTGAATAATTGTTCCTCCTCTTCGACTTGAAAGTCTCGCCCACGCCCTTAAAGCATTTTCTTTTCTTCCTTCCGATCTTGGTGACCACTAGAGATGGAATAATGTTCACGTCTAGCAATTCTTGTGGTAAGAGTCATTCGGACTCCAAAGGGACAATACTAATTGATTCCGAATACGCAAGAAGATACTTTTCCACTTTATACATGGGCGAAGAGTAATCATAGACTCTGAAACCATAATCATCACCATGCTTCAACCGTAAAGCGGTCATCGCATGATCGCATGGTATTTTGACCTGGTCAAATTTCTTGCAAGAACACGATCTTTTCAGTAGGTCGACTTTGGTCGTACATCAACTGCCAAACACCATGAATTGTCTTTCGTCCCTGCTTACGTTCTCCATATAGAAAGAGTTGCCCTCTCTCATATTGTCCCTTAAGATCTTTTCAACGGCGGCCAAGAATTTGTTATTCTTATAGTTGAGGACGTAGGCATGCCTCTCCCTGAATATATCACCAAAACCTTTTAGCAATCGAATTGAATATGGATGTCACGGGGTACTCCCTTTCGACAATCAACATAGCGTTCACCGACTGAGCAATATTTGTGGTCATCACGTCAAATCTGTTGCTGGGGAAACACGCCCTGCTCTATTTCTCAAAACCAAGCTCATGCTCGAGGAAAAAGGCTGCCTCAGGACAATAGTTCTTGAATTCCACAAAATGGTTGCTAAATCCTGGGGAGAATATGCCTTTTACCGCATTGTAGAATAGATAGAGGTCTTTTTCGCAGTGGTGATTTACCCGGAGATTTTCACCTGTGTGCCTCATGCAGTGCTCGTGATGAGCATAGTTGTAAGCCTTTATGATCTTGTTGGCGATGCTCTTGTTCCGATCGGAGATAAAGCACAAATTTGGTCCATCGACTACAATAGACTTCAGCTTCTCAAAGAAGAATGTCCAAGACGCATCGTTCTTCTTTTCAACGGCACAAAAAGTAATGGGATAAATATGGTTCTCCGTATCTTGTGTAACCGCACTTAACAGCACGGCCTCATTCTTTTCGTATAAATAAGTGTCGTCAGCCGTAATAACCTTCTTCATGTGGGCGAATCCCTGAATGCAAGGGCCCAACGCTAAAAAGTAGTACATAAACCTACAATCGACCTTGTTCACCATGATGGAATAGGTAGTGCCAATATTAAGAGCATCGATCATGTACGAAAAAGCGGGCAGGTAGGAATACCCATGCTCCGCTGTCCCTCAAACCAATTCCTTGGCAATCACACCCCCAGCCAACATTTACAACAGGTTAGTCTACTTCTCAAGTTCTTGAAAACGATTCTTCGAATCTTACTAGTGTTCAGACCTTTTCCTTCGTGATACATGTTCACATAGAGCGATGCAATGACTTTAGATGTGATTTTTCTATGGCTGTGGTGGCATATTCGATGCCGCAACTATGATCGTCGATGTATTTATAGATGATAAATTTGTCCATATATTCATACCTCTTCGCCTGCAACATCCACGCGCAGCTAGGACAAACATATTTTACCTTGAGGAATTTGCTATAGCTCTTCAACGTAGCATAATCAAAAGAATTTCTCACAACTGGTACTTCTAGCAATAATTTCAGCTCCTTTTTACTGCTAAATGTTTGATTTACCTATAAATTAGTTTCGTCGGAGAAGATGTGGTTGGTTTGTGCTCCTAATCCACACTCTTCTTCCACTTCTTCAGAGAAAATTGGATCTTTCAATTCCATTGAATAATCTTCCAATTCCATTGGATGAGCATCCAAACTCTCATCTTCAAATTAATCATGTTCGTCGATTATCGGCTATAGTGGCGGGATTGTTGGAGACCCCGGGATGATATTTATACTTAATAATAGCCTAGAGCCATCGGCAGCGACATCCAACATATATAACGACATATGCCGATCATTATTTATGAACGTAGGATGTATTTTACCTCGCCCATTCATTACATAGCTAATCACAACGTTCTTTGGCTCGTATTCTAATTTTTCGCTCTCAATTATGCTTCGAACCATGTCGTCGTACAATCCATTACGATGCAGCGGGATGGGCACTGTCTCCTTTCTAGATGATTTCCACTTCCAATAGTTAGAACCCTCCTCCCACGCACCCATATAATTACCTCCCACGACAACTACCTCAGCTACTGTCATAATAGACCACACAGATAATAGATTAAGGTACCGGTCTATAGCTGGTCGATGACTGGTCGATCACTAGTATGAAAACGTCCGTACAAAAATGCGAATCGACTAATTTTGGATATAATCGATGCCCTCCTAGCTCTGGGATGGACAAATGTATGTGTAGGACTTCTAAACTACTGAAATATATGTAATGACGAGGTATTGAACGGATTTGAAAAGCTTTTCGAGCTAGTAGAAATGGTGAATTTTTTATTTTTTTTTGCATTTGTTTTCAAAAAGGATGGAACAACAATAGAGGCAATGATCAAGAATGGAGATTTTCAGTTGTGTTGGGCCACTTTTCGTCAGAAAAGTGGTTGGAGTTGAAAATTATTGGTGAAAAGGGGAGCTCCTATTGGTGGCTTCTTGGACAATTTTTAAAATTAAAATAGAAAATATGAAAAAATGGTAAAAATATAAAAAAGGTGAGAAATATTAAATATTAAATGGATGAGGTGGGGGACTAAAGTATAAAGTTTAAAACTTATGTGATAGTTTTGTATGTAAGAAGTGATGATGTCATTGTAATGTCTAAACACCTAAATTTCCAAAACTTGTGTCTAAATGCCAAAATAAGTTTTGAAAGTGTCTATTTTGTAAACTATCCAGAGAGTAAGTGCATATAAAATTAATGAGAATATTGCATTAGATGAAGCAATGAAGGATTTATTTTGAAACTTCTGAATTACCTCAGTAGCATTTACCAAAATCTACTTAAAAACAAAATTAAGCATTCGAAAATCCATGCTTTCCTAAGAAAATTAAAAAAATTTTAATTCGATCTTTCCGTAGCCGCACAAATCTATATATATATAATAAAGCAAAGAAGTTTGCATAAAATTATGCCAAGTGGCATATTGAGAACTAGCCACTTAGTATTTTGGCAACAAAAATCTATTTTCTTGGCAACAAAATTTATTTTACTGATTAATTATTTATTTTATATATAGATTTTTAAATTTTCATATCTATTTTCATATTGTTACAAAAAATATTGAACGAACACTATTATTTATTTTTATTCTATTATTTCATATTTTCATATTGTGATAAAAATAATTATAATTGACTCCTATGAATGAACACTATTATAATTATTTATATATTTCAACTCTATATATATAATAAAGCAAAATGTTTGATGAATACTTTTGTTTATTTTTAACTATTATTTCATATTGTGATAAAAAATAATTAGAATTGACTCCTATTAATGAACACTATTATAATTATTTATATTTCACATCTATATATATAATAAAGCAAGGAATTTGCATAAAATTATGCCAAGTGGCATGTTGAGAACTAGCCACTTGATATTTTGGCAACAAAAATCTATTTTCTTGGCAACAAAATTTATTTTACTGATTAATTATTTATTTTATATATAGATTTTTAAATTTTCATATCTATTTTCATATTATGGTAAAAAATATTGAATATTTATTTTTATTCTATTATTTCATATTGTGATAAAAATAATTATAATTGACTACTATGAATGAACACTATTATAATTATTTATATATTTCAACTCTATATATATAATAAAGCAAAATGTTTGACAAATACTTTTGTTTATTTTTATCTATTATTTCATATTTATTTTACTGATTAATTAATTATTTTATATATAGATTTTAAATTTTCATATCTATTTCATATTGTGGTAAAAAATATTGAATGAACACTATTATTTATTTTTATTCTATTATTTTATATTCTTATATTGTGATAAAAATAATTATAATTGACTACTATGAATGAACACTATTATAATTATTTATATATTTCAACTCTATACATATAATAAAGCAAAATATTTAATGAATACTTTTGTTTATTTTTATATATTATTTCATATTGTGATGAAAAATAATTTGAATTGACTCCTATTAATGAACACTATTATAATTATTTATATACTTCACATTGTGGTAAAAAATAATTAAGTTTGACTTCATAGGAGTAATTCCACAATCTGTATTCCAATTTCCAAATATATATTGCAATCAAACGATACTCCTAATTCCACAATTTGTATTCCAATTTTCAAATATATATTTCAATCAATCAAGTGATTTAAGAAGATCATACAAATGGTAAATGGATATGGTAAGTGAATTGTAGATTTCCTTACTCCCATGGATGAAAAGCAGATGACTATGATAAGTAAATCGTATATATATTAAATCAAATCATTACACTGCGAATCATTACCATATATGGCTATGGTAAGTGCTACTAAATTGTAATACAACTAATCATGAGGCAATAATTTTATATGGAAAAGTAATATATTTCATTATATATTCTGATCATAGCTGATTCTAACTAATTTTGTAAAAAAAAATCATATAATTATAAAAGAAAATGCATATTTAATATAATTATTATTAATTAGTTAAGACAGGTGTCATCTTGAGAACTAACTATTTGAATTCTTATAACAAAAAATTATCATTTCATAACAAAAAGCTATTTTGTTGATTATTTAAATATTAAATATCATTTCATAGTGTGGTAAAAAAACTATTAAGATTCATTTCTATTAGAGGAAAACTATTATGATTTAATATTATTTCATTTAATGTTATTTCATATTGTGGTAAAAATCAATTAACATTCATTTCTATTAGATGAAAACTACTATGATTGTTCAATTATTTCATATTAAGAATAGTAGTTAATTATTTCAAATATATATAGATATATATATATATACAAAATAAAGAAGAATAGTTTAGCCTATAATTAAGCCAAGTGACATCTTGAGAACTAGCCACTTGACATTTTGACAATAAAAAACTATTTTATAAATAATTAATTATTTCATATTTATTTTATATTGTGATAAAAAATAACTAAGTTTTGTTTATATTCGATAAAAAATATTAAGAGTTAAGGAACATTAATATTATAGATTTATTCAAAATTTTCATATTATGGTATATATAAATCAACTAAGTTTGACCAATACTGAATGAAAACTACAATTACAGAAAGAGAGATAATTATGTAATCAATTAAATATTAAAAATTTTAGGAGATATAGTGCACAAAAATAGAAAAATTTAAGTATTTACTTTTCAGCAATTCTATATTAATCAGAATTAAAGCATAATATTTACATTTAAATGATTTATACTTGAGTTGTAAGTTAAGAATTATAAATTGCTGATAAAATTATTAATTCGTATTACTTTCCCTTTACAGATAGACTTTTTTCAACATGTTAGGTTATTCTATAAAACATTTACTATATTGTGTATAATATTACCATAAAAAAATAATTTACATGTCATAAAATCTTTTTTTTGCCATATTAATGAATTTAAAAAAATATATATAAAAGCAAATGATTTATAGTAAATTTCAATCAATATCGATTATTTTATTTTATAACTAGAAATATTTTTGCTAATTTTACCTAAACAATTTATTACTAATTTATTGTTCAAAAATGGTAAATTGATTACAGATTATAATCTCAATTAATTTTCTTCCATGTAGGGACTCTTTTTCACAAGTAAACAAACTTATTCATTTAAATCCTAGCCTTTTGCATAACCAAATTATTTGATCAATTTATTTATTTTTACTTTGTTTAGATTTTTAAGTAAATATTAATATGGAAAATTTATTTCATATTTTAATTATCACATTAACTATATGAAAGTTATTAATTGATTAGCAGTCAAGCAACATATATGGTAAAATAATATTGTAATTAAGAGTCATTTATATATAAAAATCTCTATGTAAAATACTATTTATATGTGAATTCTAACTCCATAATATCAATCTATGAGATTATCTGCAGAAGAAAGCATAGAAACAAGAACTTACTCGCTATCATATTAAATAATGATTTAATTATTATAATATAGTTTCTTCTACAATTTGTAAAAAAAAAAAGCTGATACTAATTGCTTGAGGATATATCTTTTGTTTTTTAATTTATTTCTGAGTAGTTGATGATTTCTAGATTATGAACCCAACTGATTTTATTTTCTTATTTAATCTTGCTATTTTTTTTTATCTTCCAATTAATAGTTGTATTCTCTTTCCTGTATTTTTCATTACTTCGATTTTGTTTACATATTTGAAATCTTTATTATTGGTATGATTATTCATTAAACTTAACTGATACTACTTTGTTTTTCTATATATTTTTTGGAAGAAATTAAGATACAAAAACGTAACAGAATTGCAAATTATTGAGTGTCATTTTGAGAAAAGGTGAATTTCTCTATTTGATTTCAAATGAGGTTGTGAATACGTGTGTGTGTGTGTATTGGTGAAATATTTATATACACATCTATATACATAATAAAGTTGTATAGTCTAGACTAAATCTAAGCCAAGTGGCATCTTGAGAACTATCCTCTTGAATTCTTACAATAAAAAACTATCATTTTATAACAGAAAGTTATTTATTGATTATTTAAATATTTTATTATTTTTTATTTCATATTTTGGTAAAAAATAACTAATATTTATTTCTATTGGGTGGAAGCTATTATGATTTCATACTATTTCATTTAATATTATTTCATACTGTGGTTAAAAAAAAATTATTTCTGTCGGATGAAAACTATTACGATTGTTCAATTATTTTATATTAAGATTAGTAGTTAATTATGTCATATTATTCTATGTTTTTATTGATTATTTATTTATTTAATATTATCTCACATTTTATATTGTGGTAAAAATAAATGACTGTTCAATTATTTCATATTAAGATTAGTAGTTAATTAATTTATGTTTTGTCGATTATTTATTTATTTCATAGCCTTCGTATGTTTAAAAAAAGTATGTAATATTAGTTGTGCAATTACTTGACATATGAAAAGACATATTGAGCAACTCAATATGACAGGATAATCAATTACAATCAAGAGACATAATTGGAAAAGAAATATTTTAATTGAGATGAGAAACTTTTAGTATTAATGGAAGGATGTAAAATTTTGAATTCAAATCAAACAAAAATACGAATTTAATTGAAAGATAGTTAAAATTAAATATTACTACTATATTAAGACTAATCCAACTAATTAAATAATCTTTGTATGAATTTTACTAATTACATTTTTGTATAATAGAAAATAGTTAATTGTCAATCTTGAAACAAATATTATCAAATGGGGAATATGATACTATAGATGTCACCAATATGGATTGTGGTGCAGTGGATGAGGCTGCTCCACCCTTAACTAGAGGTCGAGGGTTTTGACCCTGGGTATGAAGAAAACTCTGTTGGGAGCGCTGCCACCTTAACGGGCCCTGCAACGCGCGATCCGGATTAGTTAGGGCTCCAATGAGGGAACCGGACACAGGATGAAAAACCAAAAAAAAAATATAGATGTTATCCCTCAAAATATGGAAACAATATAATAATGATATTATATTAAAAAAAGTATGATTTCATTACAACTGAGTAAATCAAGAAAGTATTACAAGAAAAATTTGTGAATTAGTAATCAATTACCAATCAAACAACTTATATGAAAAAAGTTTAATTGACATTGACATTTTTTAAAAAAATATTTCAACTTTTATCGCAAATAAGTTTGACCTATTTTTGTAAAACAATAAATGAATGAATATAAGAAAATCCGTAATTAGGAAAGAAAATAATTGTTATCTTATTTGAGTGATTATAAAATTATAAAGATAATTAAATAATTAATTGACTATAGTCAAATTATAATTTTATAAGAAATTTTTGAGAAATAAATCAGTAATTAAGAAAAAAATTAATTGTTACCTTTTTAAAATTCTTCCCAAATTAAAAAGGTAACTAACATCAAATTAATATAATCAAACTGCAAAAATATGAGAAATTTATGGGATTGAATTTTCCAAAATCATAAAGGTAATTAATATCAATTGTTTTCGATTTTGAGTCATTTAGGTAATTACACATTAATTAAATATAACCAAGATATAAAATTAGGACAGATTTATGATAAGTAGATATTTATAATATTAATAATAATTTTATTTTCATCAAATTAATTAGATTAAATTGATGTAAAAATCAGTTAATATTGAAAATTATTTTGACAGAAAATATATGCAAAGTTACGTAATTGATATACATATATTGGTAAAAAAAATAACGAACATTGACTACTACTTTATCCATAAATATATTTTGAAATTTACAACATTAAATTTAAGGAACTTGAGTTTATATATTATGATTATAAAATTGATTCTTATTAATTGAAATTAACTAGTTGATTGTCTAGTTGTATTACAATTATTTCGTACATTATTTATTTAATGAAAATACATATAATTAATTAACTTATTTTGTGCAATCTACTATGAACTTATTAATTTCAATTAAATAATTTTTAAATGGTAAGTTTGGACTATAAAAAAAAGGAGATTATTTTGTTAAAATTTTAAAATGAATATGCATTGATCTATTTTAGTGGGGTATCAGTCTTCAACAAGATCTCCACATTTAAATGGAGTAATTGTATGGCTTTAGCATTTCTTATGTATTAAAAAAACTAGAGACAAAACAAAATATAATGCCACAACATTTTTGGATTATTTAATTCATTTGTCACGTTTTAAAATATTGTTTATATCAATTTAGTGATGTTTATATGGAAAAGTTAAATTTTGAAAAAATAAATATCTTAAGTTTTATAATTTAAGTTAATTTGTGTACTAATTTGAAAAAGTTAATTTATAATTTACATTCTATTTTTATTATATGAAAAATTTGACCTTATATGGCTACATATACTAATTCAATAACACAGAAATATTGTCACACTTTTCTTCTCTCTCTGTTATTATTATTGATCATTAGCCTTATTGGTATTTATCAAGTTTTTCATTATGAATATGTAGAAATAAGAATTGTCAATAGCTTGCTAAATATTAATTCAAAATTTTCTTCATAGATTTCAGGCTTTAAATATAAAGGTTTCGACATAATAAGAATCACACATATTGATGAAATATTATCAATATTTCAGAATGAGAGTTCAACAGAAGAATATACATATGAGAAGGTTGAACAATGTAATCACAATGTAACATAAGTTTGATACAAGAAAATTATTTGTTGAAAATGATTTGAATTATTCGTAGTGATTCTTCTTTCTCGAGAAAATTAAGTTTGTTATGCAAATATAAATTATACTATGAATAATATAATTCCTTGATTATATATTATTTTGAGGTCTTGCATAATTATGATATAAAAATGATTGATTTTTTTTTACTAATCGTTATTCAATATCATATTTTGATATAGTAAAAGATCAGCATATTGAAGGAATTATATTCAAACAATATAGGTTTGAAACAAGAAAATTATTTGCTAAAAATGATTTTAATTATTCATAGTGTTTTTCTTTCTTGAGAAAAATAAGTTTGTTACCTTAGTGATTTTTTATCCAAATACAAATTTTCGTAATATACTCTCACTAAATAATGAATCTATTAATAAAATTAAAAAAATATCAATTTTTTTGACGCGAATGGAAAATAAAAATTTTGAGATCTTGCTTGAGATTGTTAAGATTTATTCGTTTAAAATTTTAAAATTTTTAGAGATAAATTTTATCTCTTTTTTATATTTAGTATTTTATGATCATATTTTAACTTAAATGTGAATGTTATAAATTGTATAAATAGAACGATAATATTTTTTCTTTATACTTGGTCTCCTTTCAATATTCGTATATAGGTAAATTTTTTTAAGAAATTCAAATTGATTTTATCTACTTTTGTTTCATTTTGAAGTAATTTATTATGAATTATTTGTTATGAACTATTCAAGAAACTATAATTGACCGAAGATTTTGACTTACATTTCATTAGTTTATGTTGGCTTATCTATTGGTCAATGAAATATTTTTTTATGCTTTACTATTTGATAAATTTGTAAATCTAATTTTTTTAATCTATCTTTGTTTAATGATTACTTTTACTTAAATATTATCCGCACATCGTGTGGGTACTAATACTAGTATCATTAAATTATACTAGAGACAATAGTTTTTCATCTGAAATTTTTCTTAAACCTTAAGACAAAAGTTATCAATAGAAATATCAAGTACATAATACATAATATAATAAATAAATAAATTAAATTATTAAATTAATTAAGAGTTCATATAGATATTCAGCAATATCAGTGAACTAGCCCTCGTTTGCCTCGATCAAGTAGTACTGAATTCTATATTTTATTTTTTTATTTATAGTTTTTGTTCTTGCAATTGAACTCAAGAAGAGCCCGAGCAATTTTAATCCATGATACAAATCTAAGATTTTGACACTTCTTAAACAATCATAGCTAACTTCCATCACATACATTATAAACCATGGTTGTTTACTACTCCCTCTTTTTCAAATTCTTATATATGTTCAGCACTATCAGTGAGCTATCCTTTCTTTGGCTCGATCAAGAAGTTCTAGAGTCTATCATCTTTCTTTTCCATTTACAGTTTTTTTTTCATGCAGTTGAACTCAAGAAGAGTCCGAGCAGTATTAATCCAAGACACAAATCTAAGCATTCAACACTATTTGAGCAATCATGCCAAACTTCCATCACATACATTATAAAATAATGATTGTTAACTAAACCCTCAATTTCAAATTGATTGACTTGTTTTGACTTGGTATGGAGTTTAAGAAAATAAAAAAGACTTTTAAATCTTATAGTCTTAAATGAAAAATATGTCAAATGTATCAACATTTTGTTCACTTTTGTGTTCTTAAATATGTCATGTGAAAAGTTAAAATTAAAGAGTTGCTGAAAAAGAAAATGATCATTATTTTTGAAATGAAATAAAAAGGAAAAGTAGGTCCAACAGGTGAAAGTACCAAATTCAGCGAAAGAATTCATAATCTATCAATCGATTCCACAATTTTTTTCGTCTCTCTGCATGAAATAA
Source organism: Capsicum annuum (assembly GCF_002878395.1). NCBI lineage: Eukaryota > Viridiplantae > Streptophyta > Magnoliopsida > Solanales > Solanaceae > Capsicum > Capsicum annuum. The sequence continues at coordinate 67,198,820 of NC_061116.1, read as the reverse complement.
AGCAAATAGAAAGATAGATTCTCGCAATGCTATATTCAAATACATCAAACGAATCACCATTTTGAATGAAATAAAGCACTTGAACAAGAACTCAAACCTTTTTGTTTTTTAGTAATTGCAATAAGAACTCAAGCACATAACATGAAGCAGCACAAGGACTCGAAAAAATGACTCTTACGCACCCATGGGAGAGAGTTTGGGTCATTATAGTAGACATAATTTGTAGAGCCAATTTTGTATATAGCAACCACTCTATTTTCATAAAGACAGAAACTCATAATTACAATAGCAACAGTCAAAAACATAAATAGTTTTCATAACTATGGATTGCCACAACAAATCAAAGCTATTAGACTTTTCTCTCAACGAGAAATAAAATTTGAAGCCTATATATGACATTCCTTTTTCATGAAAATGTATAATAAGCTTTGGTGATCTAGAATACATAAACATGATATATTAGGACTTAATACCTTTTCCTAATCAAATGATTTAGTTTTTCTTGTTGTTCAAGTTAGGATGACTTTGAGTCTTCTATGTTCCCCTTGCATCAGGAATGTAAACAATGAAACAAGAAGCTACGTTTTACTGTAATTCAATCAATGTCAAGTATAAGAGGTCTCTCATGAGTTATTAGTAATAAAATCATTTTAAATATGCTATTTTCCTAATATTGAATTGAAAAGGATCTGAGGTTTTTATTGTTGTTGTTGCACATAGGGCTCCAACCATTTGCCCCTGTCACATTATTTGAATCTGTATATTTTGTTTTCCTTCTAAACTTATGTTAAATTTACAAATAGGGCAATGTGATTTTCCTTATAGATATTTAGTAAAATATATAGATACAATAATTATATTCTGAAAATACAAAAATTAAAATTGTCTTTCGGATCAACTTTTCTTCATACCCTTGAAAAATAAACACATAAAATAACTACTATAGTAAGTTTGACTATTACAGGATTTTAACGAAGTTCTTCTCATCCTCATTTCTCCACCATAAATTATATGTGCTAACATGTTAGTGTGTGAATTAAATTATTTTGAAGTCGTAGAGTCCCTCAATGTGTATCGTTGACTGAGAAACAAAACATCCACAAAAACATATCAATTTTTTATTCAAACTATCACGATCGGCACACAACAATACGTAGATGTGTATAATATAGTATTAAATAAGCCGCCTGTACTAAAACTATGATCAAAATTTGCCATTACGTAATTAGAGGTCACGTCGTATACAAATGTGCTCCCTAATTTCAACCAATTTTATATGGTGGTTCTTGTTGGATATTGGATGTGTTACTGCAATAGTAGTATTTACAGGAGTTCAATTATTAAGTTAGTAGGATATTTAGTTTTTCTTTAATTTTAGTAAAAATCTATTACTTTAGTTGTACGAGGAGTCAATAACTTTATTCATGTGTCTATATAAAGATTCATAATTAATAAAATTTATATGAGAAATTTTTTTTTAATAAGATTTTATTTTCTATTGTTTGTTTTCCTCTTCCAAAAAAATATAACAGTGGTATCAAGAGCGTTCATCGATCCTCATGGATCTGTGAATTTATTGAAGAAAAACTTTCAATCAATTTTTTTCTATTTTCAATCTATTTTTCATCCTTACTTATATTTTTAAAGAAGGACTATTTTTAACCCTTACTTTTATTTTTAACGTAGGGCTATTTCTGTAATCGATTTTTAACCCATATTATTTTAAATCTTGTTTTCAAATCATGACAAGAAATACTCTCACTTTCAATGCCTCAAAAGTCTTCACCGACGAAAACTATCAAATTTGGGCAGCTAAGATGAAATCTTATTTTGAAGCTTATGATTTGTGGGAAGTTGTAGAGGAAGACAATCCTATAAACCACTCCCTGCAATCCTCCCGCTGCCGAAATCAAACTTTACTCAGAAGAGAAATTCAAAAAATATAAAGCAAAAGTTATAATTCAAAATTCAGTTGTTGATTTAATTTTTTCAAAAATCACTACATGTGAAACAACAAAGAAGCTTGGGAAAAATTTGAAAAGGAGTACCGAGGGAGTGAGCGAGGCAGTCAAAATCAAATTTTGAATTTGAAAAGAGATTTTGAACCTCTTAGGATGCAAGAAGGTGAGACAATCACTAAGTATTATGACAAAATTTCTTTAATTGTCAATAGAAGCAGATTGCTTGATGAAGATTTTAAAGACATAGAATAGTTGAAAAAATTCTGATGACTATTCCTGAGAGATTTGTGTCTAAAATCTCCGCTTTGGAAGAGTTTACAGATCTCTCTACCATCTCTCTTGCTGAACTGATAAGCGCTCTTCAAGCACAAGAGCAAAGAAGAGTTTACGGGAAAGAAACAGGTATTTAAGGCATTTTTATGTAAATCACCAAAAAAGAAAACACACTTAGAAAAATTTTGTTGGTGAAGATCTGATGCATTATGTAGAAGTTGCAAACAAAAGGGGTCATGTCAAATAAGTGTGCAAGTTCAAAGACTCTCAAGATGGTTCAAAAACACTACTTATGGAAGAAGAAAACGATGACCAACTTTACTAGATTGCAGCAACAGAAGCAAGGAGGAGTGTTGGATATTGCATCTGTTACTGCAACAATATTCTAGAATAATTAGTTGTTTAGTTATTAGAGGAGTCCTTAGTTATTTAGTTATAGGAGGAGTCCAATTATTAAGTTAGTAGGATATTTAATTTTTTTTTTAATTTTAATAAAAGTCTACTACTTTAGTTGTAAGAGGAGTCAACAACTTTATTCATGTGTAGACTCATAATTAATAAAATTTATATGAGAAAAGTTTTTTCAATAAGATTTTATTTTCTATTATTTGTTTTCCTCTCCCAAAAAACATAATAGTTCTTTACACAACCATGCATTAAGAAATTTAAAAACATTCATCACCTCTGTAAAATTATAAAAAAAGTAAAATGAGGCTTAGAATAAGAAAATTGTACGAAGTTGTCTTAATACTTGAATTATCCATCTATATAATGTTTAATCATATTTGTCCTAAGCTGAGAGTCTATCAGAAACAACCTCTGTACTTCAAGGCAGTGGCACAACAACAAATTTGGCCTTTAATTCTAGAAAACTCTTGAAAAGTGTTGTCAAAAATAGCTAAAGCAACACTTTCAAAGCTTAGCCTTTTTAAAGAGCTTTTAACCACGAAATCTTTAGCAACACTTCAAACTTGCTCTTAAGAATAATATGCTACACTTTATAAGCATTGCTGAATTATAATACAATTGACTACGCCTATTGCTGAATTATAATACAATTGACTACGCCTATTTATACATATAGCTACCCTCTTAACTATGTTATATTTATAATTTAAAATCTAACATTTTACGAACGTTTCTATTGCTTATCCTAAAATTGTAACCAATTTCCTTTATAATAATATTTCCTCTCATATATCAAATTCCCCAATTTCTAAAAGCTATAAGTTGTCCTCCTTCAAAATTAGAAGGGCTTTTGGATGAGCAAGTTCACGAGAAAACCATGGCGGAAGATGAAAGCAAGGAGAAAATAGGAAAAGATAGAAGAAAAAAGGAAGAAGGAGAAAAAAGTAAAGAAATTAGCAATGTTCATCTAATAATGAAATGGCTTCATTTCTTCTTCTCTCCTCCAATATTTTGATTCTGGTAATAAATCTGCAACTTATTATTCAGTTCGAATTTGCCAATGGAATAGTAAGGCATTGGAAGCAAACTGACTTTGAGCAGCCTTAGTTGTTCCTCGTTACTTTATTTGTGATGGATATAAGAATGAGGATAGTTGTACTGACCGGAGGAATTGCTTCAGGGAAGAGCACTGTTTCCAATCTTTTCAAGGCTCATGGCATTCCTGTTGTTGATGCTGACATTGTAGCTAGTGTAACTACTTTTTACTCCTGATTTTCTCATTTTATTACTAGGTTTATTTAGTTTTTATTGAATGCACAGAGTCTTAAATTTTCATACTTGAGTTATGGTATCTCCATCCGCTAAATTTTATAAATCCTCAGATAAAGCTCTTTACTGACAAAAACATGAAATTATGTAGAACGTTCTGAAGAAAGGAACTGATGGTTGGAAAAAGGTTGTGGATACATTTAGTGAGGATATTATACTGGATAATGGAGAAGTTGATCGTGCAATGCTAGGTCAAATAGTATTTGATTATCCTGGAAAACGTCAGCTTCTTAACAGGTAAAATAGTTATGAAACTATGTAATAGTTGCTGAGCAAAATTCTACTGCTTAAGAGTTCCTGATTTATTGCTATTAATTTTACATGCTCAACTGTTATAGAGATAAAGTGATGTCAAAAGGTTTTTCTAAAAAAGGGAATAGCACGATAGCTGATTAGTCAAATTTGCTATGTCAACTAGATACTTGTTGTCAAATCAAGAGAAGAAGAAATAGTCCTTCATTTTATTTTTTCTTATTTTCACCAGAACAACATCAATAAGAAAGAGACATTTAGAAAAAAACTGTGTATCTGGAACTGAACCTATCGCTGATTCTAGTTTGCTTCCATTAGGGTGATTTTGGAGCTTCCTTGTGAACTTTAATTTTTCCTCAAAAAATGAGGCATCTTGCTTCCATGCCTTGGTACTTGAGAATCCTTATCAACCAACTTTTGGAGTGATATTAGGGATGAACTGAGAGAAATTGAAGTTACAGGTAAACACTAGAGATATCAAAATTTTTACATATAAAAAATTGGAACTAAATGCTTAAAAAAGATTTTATAAATGACATGATATTAAAAATGGAATCTCGGTGCACTAATCTCCCGCTATGTGCGGAATCTTAGAGAGGGCCCTACCACAAGGGTCTATTGTACGCAGCCTTATCCTGCATTTCACAAGAGGCTGTTCACTTTTGACTTTGGTTAGTATGAAATAATCATCTCATTGTATTGACAGATTAATAACTCTGAGAGAAATAAAGGCCTACAGATGCCTCGTGGTTGAAGCTACTTCCACTCAGTAAGGCATGTGAAGATAATTGCAGGATTGTTGTTTCTTGCTGGACTAGATTCTATTTAAGTTAAAGTGCTTTAGTAATTGCCTTAAAATGAATGTTCTAAAAGAACTACATCTGCATAAGAAAGGAGGTTTTATTATCCACATTGAATCTTTTGGAGAACGCATGCAAGATAAATGTCATTAAAAACCAAATGTCACCTCTAAAAATCATGTATTACCAAAAACCTCCCATGCATGGTCACGGAGTTTAGAAACACATTAGAGCTCTATGGAATAAGTTCCATAACTCAGTAGATTTCATGTCGGAGACGGAATGATGATAAGCTTCTGGGAAGATTTATGGCTAGATTATTCCCCCCAAGAAAGCAATAACCTTAACTCATTAATATCTCCTGTAGTGCCATGGCAGTAATTAAGGACGTTAGATTTGACTATGGCTGGGACATAACCAGTAGGAGAAGTTGTAGTGATTGGGAACTTGATGGAGTAATCTATCCTTTTTTTTGAATTGGTAAAGATGATGGTTTGATAAATCTTCTTCAGCTCCTCAATAGTTGTACCAAACTCCCCTCGATGGCTGGTATCAAGGTTTTTTCATCTTACAAAATAATCCCCAAAAGAGAAGAATGAACTTTGGCAGTATGTACCCACCTTGTGAATCCCACTATGAAGTAATAATCTTCTCTTGCACCGTATTTTCACATTTTAGATTTTTTTCTTTATCGTTAGATGGATTATGCCAAAATATATGTTTGAGCACCATCGATGTTGGAACAGAAATGGCACTCACAAGGCAATAACTAATGCATGGAACTCTATCCGAGCATTCATTAGTTGGTTAATATCAAGGGAACAGAATTTAGGATTCCTTAAGGCAAAAAGGAAAATTTAATTGTTTAAACATAAGAGTAATCGTTGGTGTGACTCGGTAGTTAGTTATTGATGTTTAACTTTCTGAGTACATAAATCAGCATAATAATGTATCTCTTGTGTGAAAATACCCTACCAATATCTGCTAATACTGGTTTACACTGGTAAAATCCTATTACATAAAAAATAAAATAAAATTACCCTTTTTATTACTGGAAGTTGTTCAAAGAACAAGATCACATTTAACAGAATGAATAGTCTTGTTCTTACCAAACAGTGGTTTGATTAACTGGTGATCACTGGTCAAATGTAATGTCACATGGACTGAGAATATATCAGTGGAAGAATCCATGCAAGCTTAATTAAGAGCAGAACACTATGGAAGCAATGGATTCAATGTTGTCATTTTTTAGGATTAAGGCATAATTTTTTATTACATTATATCGGGTCATGTGTTTTCTTAAGTGTTTTTTGTTTAGTTAGAGATTTGTACATCAGTTTAGAAATACATCTCAGATTTAGAGAAGCTCCAGATTACAGAAACTCTTAGTAGTCTTAAAAGACAACTTATAGAGTAGTGGATAAAATAGCCTGAACAGAGATAGAGGATTCATGTAGTCAACCTCAAATTACTACAGGAATGAGGCTTATTTGATTGATTAATTAAGAGTACAATGAAGACAACAACCGTAGGAGTTATTCAACTTGTAGGTATGCTTCAAGATTTAAGGTCGGTCTACAAAGGCGTCACTGTTTGCTATTCTAATGTTATTTTGTCAGGTAGAGGGCTAAGATGTAAACTTGATGATGATTAAGTGTGAGTAATTGGCTGCTGGTGATTCCAGTTTTTAGCTCATCATTTTCTCCTTAGTCATACCTCAGTGTATATGTTCAACTGCTGCTAATGCATTGATATTTGTTTGTTTGAGTTTGAATTTTGAATTACACAGCATGTTCTGTCCAAGAGATAATGGATCAAACTCTTCACTTCTTTTTTACTGGTGGTGTGGATGGACAGATTTGGCACTACCCACCCCATTTAAAGTTGTTTCTCATTGGATAATTGCCTTGGTTCTTTTTTTCTTACTTTGGAAATAACTTGTTACTGGTCTTTGACATAAAAAAGAAAATCTATATTCATGATAACTCAAGTGAAAGATTCTTATTTCTGTTAGAAAAAGATAAAGAGAAAACTGAAATTTGTTGTTTGTTTTTCTTAGGGAGTGTTAACTGGAATTAATCTAGTCCTTTTTCTAGTTGAAAATCTAAAATATTCTTCTAAAAATGTTCTTTTATAGCTTCAGGTTATGGTTCTTTCCCAATAGCGAAGGAGCTAAATCACACCCTTTAACCTAGCCTTGTGTGAAAAAGTTGAAATTTTATGGAGAATTACTAGTATCGATAGCCTAAGTTATTGGATATTGGATTGAGATAGATCTAAATGGAGGAACATGGATATTGGAGATTCATATAGCCGATTCCACAAGCTTAAGGTTGAGACATAGTAGTAGTGATAGTTGTTATTGTATCTTACATGTGCTTTGTATCTTCAATTTATTCCTTATTTCCTTTATATAATCTGCAAAGTAACCTTTATATGCTACAACTGGCTTAGGTAACCATATGTTTTTGATGTATTAGTTGATTGTGCCATTGAATTTTTTGTTTTAATTTAGGAACTATTTTTTGAATTCAAATAATGGTTGTTGACAGTCCTATGGTTTCTTTGATCTCATAAATTTAGACTACCCGTACTTCTTTTTGTAGGATAGTCAATTCTACAAGATAGGCCTTTATGTTTCATAGTGAGGAGCACTACTTCTGGCCTAGTATATCTTGCATGTATTTTAGAAACCATTGCCATCCTTTTCACGAGAGGTAATAAATCTGTATTCATCATTGCATCATATAACTGTGGTCGGGGTTATGTCTTTGCTCATGTTTGATGCTTGTACATCGTCATGTAGTTGAGGTTCTTTCTGTGCTCAATGCATTGATGTTTTTACATTTTGATTAATAGGTGCTGAATCAACTTAGCTTTGCTCTTGAAACACACTTTCTGATGAAAGAGACATAGAAAAAAGCAAAAAAGATCATGGCATATTCTATCTCTAGCTCACAAAATTAGAATACAAACGTCATTGTTCAAGGCATCGGTGTACTGAAAACTATCGTGACATAATGAAGAAGTCTTTTGGATCAGATTTCCCAAATTCACAAGGCAGCTATGAGCTATTATGTGAAAGTATACATGTCAAAGACAGCTCCAGCACCCTGGAAAGTAGTATCAAACTTCAATGAGAGTGCAACATTTTTGAGTTTTGAACAATTGTGATGTTTGTACCTTTTACATTTGATTTTTGAATTCATTGCATGTGCACATCTTTAATTTTTTTTTTAGTATGTGTAGTATAAGACGTGTTCTTTTAAGGTTAATGAAAATCTATACATTTGAATATTTATTTTGAGTTATTTATTAGTTAATTTAGTGTGTGAGATCATGTAAACAACATAATAATGTATAATTGTGATTAGTGAATATTGAAAAATCAAATTATTATATTTAAATAATATTTTATAGTCTAAACAGTAATGCCACACTTTAAAAGTGTGCCTATATGGATGTCAATGTGTGGTTGTACGCTAAGAAAGGTAACATTTCACGAATAATGGTTTAGAGGATGTGGCATCGGCTATACTTTAGAGGTGTGACCTAAGATAACAAAGGCCACACTTACAAAGTGTAATTTAAGATCATACAAAGTGTTGTCAAATGAAATGTAATAAAGCGTGGCTTTTGTACCTCATTGGCCATGCTTTTTAAGTGTAGTTGCTATGGCAACACTTAAAAGCGTGGCCTAAATTTAAAGGTTACGCCTTTTTAGTACCCCAAAAAGTGTTGCCTAAAGTCATAAAGTGTAATCTTTTATCGAAGGCCTCATTTTTTCTAGTTTAGGCCACACTTTACATAGGTGGCCTTAAGCCTGAAATGTTGTATTGCGGTATGGATTGCATACACTTAAACTTTTTCACACACTACTTTGTAGGAATACACTGAGTTTTTTTTTGCTATTGATGTTATTGTTGTTGTCATGTTCAATCAAGGAAATTTAATTATCTCCATTAAATTTTTACACTTTTACTATTACTAGGTTCTTAAAATGGTTTATGTATTTAATATAAATCTCAAAAAATTATAATCATAGTCAAGTTAGTGTTCCTTATAAATGAACTCACTTGAAACTAAATTGAGAATGATTAAGTTATCTTCAGCTTCTCAGCAGTTGGCATTGTCATACCTTTAGATGTGAACTAACGATTGTGTCATCTGGAGACATCATAATTCAGTAATTTGAGTTTTGAAAACTCTCCATCAGTCATCTCATCACCAAAAAATTCTGAAAATAGAGATAAGAAAAAGATGTTAATTTCATTGACATACCTCGTTGACGAAAGATATAAATATTTTGCACAACACACTCTTTCTCAAATGTTATGCATATATAATTATATGTTTTATCTTTTTATGTTTTAGTATACTTTAATGATTCTTCTCCTATTGTAATTTTCCCCTTAAATAATCTCAACTTTGATTACAATAATTGAAAATAAAAAATATCTAGCTTTTTCTAGAGCAAGATGAGTCCTAGGATTCTTTAAGTACAAAAGTAAAAAAGAGTAGAGGAAAAATAATTAGGCATAGATAATAAAGAGATTAACCAACAACAACAAAAACATACTCAATATGTTTTCATCATAATAAGGTGATTAAAAAGAAGAAATCAATTATGCACAACAAACATAAATAGTACCTGATTCACCAAATTTAAAGCACTGATCGGGGTCAACAATGAAAGAACTGCTCCTACTAAAGAGAGAAATTATTGAGCAAAAAAGAAATAGACTTAAAATGAAGGTATTATCAATTCATGAAATTGTAAAATTAGAAGCAGATTAGGGAAAATTTGAGAGGAAAATTTTCTGAAATTGCAACCATAAGTAAGCTGAGTGAAAATATAAAAGCAGATGACGAGAAAAGTTGTGAATAGAACTTAAAAAAAATCTGAGAAAAGAATAAAAAAATGAACCTGAAATTAGAACATCCAACAAAGAAGCGGAAGAGAATTTAAAAAAGATTAGAGTAATCTTTTATGTATTTGAATGAAGGAGTCAATGTTTGTTATCTCTTAGAAAAAGGATGCAAGAAATGGACCTCAAAAGAAAAATTTTCTTTTGATACGTTAGCTGAAACTCAAAATAAACGTTGATGCTCGATGGACTCGAACCTCACTAATATCAATTGTGTGGCTGGTGTTGTTGTCAATGGGATTATTGATTGATAAGAAACTGATTTTTTTTTCAAAATTGGTGGTGAATAGAGGTAGCAGTGGTTTTTAATCAGTTTTGGTTGAAACTTTGGTGGAATGACAATTTTTAGATTATTCTTCCGTTTATTAGATTTTGAAGACGTTATTGGTGGCAACTTCTAGAGTATAATATATATATATATATATATATATATATATATATATATTAGAAAAACAATGTGAGTAGAAAAGCAAACCTTTAAGAGAGGAGATCCTCCTTTTCTCGAACTTTACTAAATATTTTTCAAAAATTAATGACTATTTCCTATGACCTAATGAGAAAATGGTCAAAAACACTCAAACCTATATCTAAATTTTCATTTGCGAGGGTCCTATTACCTCTTCTAACTATTTTAAAGTGGAATTAATTCAACCTCAAATTGCTACAGCCAGATTTGGAGTAGCTAGTGCAATTCACACACCAATCTTATATTTAACATGTGTAATTTATGTTTAAAATTAATTTTTATTTTCTTTCTTCTCCATTCTTCTTTTTTATCACTTTCCACCATTAAAACTATATCAAAGGTTCTACTAATAGCAGAAAATTTAAAATGGGCCAAATTTCTAAAAAAGGTGATTAAAAATCTTCTTCTAGTGATGAATCTCAACCAAAATCATTAATAAAATTTGCAATGGTGGCGGCGGCTAATAGGGTGGTGGTGGTGGGTGAGATGAGATCAATATTTTGAAATTTAAAGAATTTTATTTTTTGATACTTGATTCTTAATTCTTGAAATTTAGAGAAGGTTTTAGGTGAATTTAAAAATGGAAAAGACAGAAGGTTAATGATTTATATCGGGAAAAACTAGAGAAAGATGAAGAAGTGGACAAAGAGATGGTGGAAGCTGTGCAACGGCATTGGTGGGATGGTGACAGACAGAATTTGGATATGATGATGAAAAGAAGAAATAAATTAGTAATAAAAAATATAATAATAATTTAAATATTATATGTTGATTATTTATATAGGGAGGAAAATAGAGAAAGGTGAAAAAATGGACAAATGGTAAAGATGGTAGTTGCTGCGTAGTGACAATGGTGGAGAGAATTTGGCAATGGTGGTGGAAATAAGAAATAAATTAATAATAAAAAAGTATAATAACAATTTATTTATAAGTAAGAGAGATAGTTTCAAGCACTAGGATCTATGATTCAGGAGAATGGAGAGATTGACGAGGATGTCACTCATCGAATTGGGGTGGGATGGATGAAATGGAGGCTTGCCTCTGCAATCTTGTGTGACAAAAAGGTACCTCCCAAACTTAAAAGGCAAGTTCTACAGAGTGATGGTTAGACCGGCATTGTTGTATGGGGCAGAGTGTTGCCTGTTAAGAAGGCCCATATCCAGAAGATAAAGGTGGAAAAATTGAGAATACTTAGGTGGATGTGTGCATGTACTAGGAAAGACAGAATTAAAAATGAGGTTATTCGAGATAAGGTGGGTGTGGTTTCGATGGAATCCAAGATGAGGGAAGCGAGATTGAAATGGTTTGATTATGTGATGAGGAGAAGCATGGATGCTTAGTGCGGAGGTGTGAGAGGTTGGATAGGAATGATTTCAAGCATGGTAGAGGTAGACTAAAGAAATATTAGATGGAGGTGATTAGACATGACATGGATCATCTCCAGCTTATCGAGGACATGACCCTGGATAGGAATTTATAGAGAAAGCGGATTAGGGTAGAAAGTTAGTCATAGTTTTGGGTATGGTATCTTTTGGTGTGTTACTTGTAGTATCTTGTTTATGGTATTATTGAGTTTGCCAATCCCTATTATATCTTATTCTCTTACTATTCTTACTATTAATATTCCTTATCTTAGATTATTCTATTTTGAGCTAGGGGTCTATTAGAAATAACCTCTCTATCTCACATTGAGGTAGTGGTATGGACTACGTACACTTATCCTCTCCAGACCCCACTTGGTAGAAATACACTGGGTATGTTGCTATTATTGTTATTGTATGATAATAATTTAAATAATATAGATTTAAGCTTTATATAGGAAGAAAAATCGAAAAAGGTGAAGAAGTGGATAAATGGTGAAGATAGTGGTGATTGTGTAGCGACATTGGTAGGATGGTGGTGGAGAGAATTCAGCTGTAGTGGTGGGAAGAAGAAAGAAATTACTAATAACAAAATTTAATAATAATTTAAATAATATATCAATTTATATTAAAAAAGAAATGTTAACAATAAAATTTTAATCTTATTTGATGACTCACTCTCTCAAAGAGAGTGAAATACACTCTCTTTTTCACGTAAGTCTTTAAGGGTGTAATACTTCTATTTTAAAATAGTCTGGGGGGGGGGGGGGGGGGAAGTGGTCATAAGGAAGATAATAGTATGAAGTTTGAAAAAATGGATATGGGTTGGGGGGGGGGGGGCTTTTGACCATTTTCTAATAACCTAATATTGAAATTGGTGAGACATTCCAAAACAGTCTCCCAAAAACACCTTTCAAATCCTCTAGATCGTCCTAATCTTCTATCTAAGTTGTTTCCATCACTAAGTTATAATAATAATTTGAATCCCGTGACTAAGAAGAATAAAAATTCACCTCAAAATATTATAAATTATTATTATTGGTGTTATTGTTGTTGTTGTATAGTAAAAATTCACCTCTAAATGTAGAGACTTGCATCCTGAACTAAGGAATGGTATGAGAAACAAAGAGAAAGTTCAACTAAACTATGATACTACTTCTAAAAATGGAAATAATAGCAGAAACAAGTATAATAAAAATCCCTCCAACAACACTATACAAATAGAAAGGATGGATAAAAATATTAATCAAGAGAAGGGTGAATTGAAATTTTAAAGAATTTCAGTCAACTTCAGCTATTGGTAGGTTGACTTTTCTGCACAAAGATGTTAATTCAAAATTATTGATAAAAGAATATGAAAAGTAAGAAGTAAGATAAGAGACACGGAGTAATTTATCTTTCAGATTACCCTTGCGGTGCCTACTTCTAATCCCCTTTGATTATAAGAGGTTCCCTTTTAAGCAACTTGAACAATTACAGAATCTTGCTTTGTGAGCTTTATAGATTAACTTCTCTGAGAAAGATATAGTGTCTACTTTTATAACATATAGGTTCTCTCACTTGTGTTCACCTTAACTTGTTACAATAAATTGTACAAGGCTAAAGAAGTAACTAAAATATTTCTCAAGTGAATATGTAGAAGAATAAAACCTAGGTTCCTATAGTCTATTTATATAAATTCAAATATGGTGACTGTTGTAGCTGAAATCTGTCCGGAATATTGACTAAAATTCTGTTGCCATAATAAATTTGATTTGTAGTCATTGCAGTGGATAGACTTCAATATACATATTCCATATAGAATTAATTTGCCTTGAATATGGAATAAGAATTTTCTTTGTCTAAGTTTGTGCTCTATCATGTAGGAGAACCCAAGGGATTTGTGGGGTCATCTAGGTTGAATTTGTAAAATCTAGATAACATATATGCCTGAATTAGATACCTCCATATTTCATTCTTTAGAAACTTGTGTCATCGAGATTTTCTCCTTTTGCATTCCGATTTGATTGTGAATCTTTAATTGATTCTTTTATTTTTACAAAAGGGCTTTTATTTTTGATTGTTTGCTTTCATGAATATCTTGTATGCAACTGAAAATCCGTATGTGTCATTATTAAAACTCTATTTGGGACTAACAATATCTCCCTTTTTGACAATGATAAAAAAAGTAAAAAGCTCAAATAATTAGACTTCCCTAATTTGCTATACATGCTCCTCCTAAAATTGTGCCACTGATTGTACCAGATGCCCCTTAAGTTATGTTGAGTTTTTACCTACTTTCTTTTCTCCCCCGTTGACATAATAAAAAAGAAAAGAGCAAAGACAGATAGCAAGTAATAGACAACATGCACATAATAAACAGAGTTGGAACAAAGGTTCCAAAAACAAACCCCAATTCAATGACAATAGTACAAAAAGTGTACAGAACGAAGATGTATGATAGGGAATACCCTTATTAAATTAAGAAGGAGAGATTATGTTTTATTTTATAAAGTAGGTTAGGGTATTGATCACATTCCTTCAGAAATCGTCATAGGATTGTTGTACATTTTTTGAGAAGTTGGAGTAGGACATCTGAAAGGTGACAACAAATTGATTATTTAAAGAGCCAGCTGTAGAACTTTTACACCTAACGACAACTTCATAACACTAAATCAAGGTGGAGTAAACCTGCTTGATCAACCTATTCACAATTCAAATTTTTTTCATTGTTAAGGTTGTTTGCTATTCTCAGTAGTACTATATCAATGCCTGTATCCTCTGTCACCTAACAAATTTTTTCAACGCTTACCTGCAGAGATACCATACCTTCTTCTAGAGATGTCAAACGATCCTATAATCTTTTCAATTTCTTGAAAAGCTTAGTCATAGAGTAAACTATGGCCTTTCCAAAGTTGAGTTTTTCCAAACGTTCCTTGACTGGGTCTTTTTTACAGCACTGAAAATCAACAAGCACATATCCATGCTTTTGAAAACTCTAGTGTCATAAGTACCTGTAACATACACCATATAAAAAATAAATAGGTCAATCATAGAGTAAATTAGAATGTAGGAGATAAGTGTGCCATAGGGCAGACTAGAGCGAGAATCCGTAGAACTTTCCAACATATATTCACATATCCAAGCACACGAATTTAGAACACTAATTTAATCGATATTTATTAATAAGACAGTACAACACGGTTAGATCCCTAGTAGTTATGTTACTGAGAAAAATTTTATGGGGAACTAGAGTAGTAGCTATCATATGGTCTAAACTTCTATTTTCAAAGTAAAGAGACATAGGACAAAGATAACAGAGATCAGTTCCAGATTCATCATCAACTTTCTTAGGACTTGTAATTAATACCTCAAAAATATCCGGCCAAGCATCATCCATAACTTTCTTAGGAGTTGTAATTGACACCTTAAAAATATCCGACGAAGCACCATCCTTGTATGGTATGACTTTCGAGGGGTCAATATAAAAAAAATTCAAATAAAAAAAATCATTTAAAACAATTCTAGTGCCTAGAACTAGGGTTTCAAATTCTCCAATATCTTGAGACACCACAAGATATACAGCAAGCAAATAGGTTCTTCATATACTTCAATACCACAAATCTTAACAAAGAATCTCAATGTTTAGACTTTAAAAATTGCACTTATGGACCAGTGATATTCCTCCAGTTCCGTCAAATTTATCATCTTCCCAATGACATTTGAATGATCTTTGAAAGCTTCGATTTTTTGGCTCAATACCAGAATTTTTGTATGTCCTCTTGAATGAAAGACCCATGATCATCAATACAGGATTTCATACAAGAGAGAATTTTATCACCATAATAATGCTTCTTAGATTCAGATTCTACATGAGTGTGTGATTCTCCCTTAGAAGAGTTCAAGGAGAGATTAAGAATGTCTTGGAAGGAACTCTTAGAGAAGTTGTCTTGTAGAGAGAGGAGAGATATCACAGATTTAGTCCTTGACATTATGAGAAGATTAGAAAGATAAGAAGGTAGAGAAATTTAAAAGAGTTCATAGAGAAATAGGGGAATGGGAAAGAATGATTCAATGAATCAACTGAAAAGACACGAGAAAGGGGAAGAAAAAATGAGAAATTGAAGAGTTCAAGTATAGAATAGAGTGAGCATTTAAGGGATAAGGGAAATGAAGGATTACAAGTACTGGAATATGCAATTCATAAAAGGAAATCAAACTGTGAATAAATTAATGTGTAAACAAGAAAATAAATAATGTAAGATATAAAAGTATTTTTTCGTTCTTTTAAAATAATATGAATAAAATTAAATATTGGTAATTTTGAGACATTTTCAGAAAACAAAATCTCTCCTCTAGAAAAGGCTTTGAGAAAATATTAGAAGTTAGTTTCAGAATCAACAAAAGTACAAAATTTCCATTTTCAACATAGCCTCTAATAAATAATACTTAATATCAATATGCTTAGCCTTCAAATGATGCACAATATATTTTGAGAGACTAATGACACTAGTATTATCAGACATAATAGGGACTAATTTATATGAAAGATCATAATCAAGTAATTGATGCCTAATCTAGAGTAATTGAGTCCCACAACTTCCTACCACCATATTTTCTGATTCAGTGGCATATAGAGCAACTTATGTTTGCCTTTCTTCTATGCCATGAGACTAATGCATCACCAAGTAGTTGACATGTTCCACTTATACTTTTACAATCATTCGTATCACCTGTAAAGTCAGCATCTGAATATCCAACTAAGTTAAAAATGGAGAAATGAGGGTTCGATAATCCAAGATCTTGGGTTTTGATAGGATATCAAAGAATGTTTTTTATTGTTATAAGGTAAGACTCCTTCGGAGCTGCTTGAAATATCGCACATTTGAATATACAAAACATAATATCTGGATGACTTATGGTAAAGTAAAATAATGAGCCAATCATTCTCTGATAGGTCTTTTTATCCAAGTTCTTCCTCAGAGCATACATTTCAAGAGATGTCGACGGACTCATAGGCATCCAAATGCTTTTTCCTTTTTCATACCAATTTTTTTGATCATTTTTTTGTATACTTTCTTTGAATAATGAAAGTATTAGAAGCTAACTACTTTATTTGAAGTCCCAAGAAGAAATTCAGCTCTCTCTTGAGAATCATTTTGAATTCTTTCATAAGATTCGCTAAATTCTCTCACAAAGATGTGTTACGACTTTCAAAAATAATATCATCCACATAAATTTGCACAATGAGAATACCTGAATCTAACTTTTGAATAAAAAGAGTAGTATCAATTTTTTCACTTTGAAAATTATTATTTAGTAAAAAGGTACTTAGGTGCCCATACCAAACTTTTGCAGCTTGTTTGTCACAAACTGCCTTTGAGAGTTTAAAAACATAGTTAGGACAAGAAGGATATTCATACCCTGGGGGTTGTTTGGAAAAAACTTCTTCATTAGAAAAACAATTTAAGATGGCACTTTTTACGTCTATTTGAAAAGGCTTAAGATATTTAAAAGAGGAAATAACTAGTAAAATATGAATGGATTCCAACCTTGCTATAAGAGAAAAGGTTTTATCATAATCGATACCTTCTTGCTGAAAATAACCTTGAACTACTAAACTGGCTGTGTTTACGATGACCTTACCATTCTTATCCATTTTGTTTTGTAGATCCATCTTGTTCCAATTTGTCACGACTCGACTTTTTGAGTTATGATGCCACCTACTTTACCCCATGAGTAGGTAATCCAAACCATAGCTCAGAAATATAAGTATATGCTAGTTGATGCAAAATGGCATAATCAGAATTATGCAAGTAAATGAATTACAAGACATAAATCACAAGAACAATATGATTATTGAAAAGAAATAAATATAAGAGTAACAATATGCCATGATGATCTTAGGTGGATTTATGCACCTAAGTGTCATTATCAATGCTTGTTTAGCCTTATTTGGAGGACTTCTCTTGTGTTTAATGAGTTAATCTTTGTATAATTGAGCATATAAGTGGTACACTAATTGATTACAATGTTTAAGGTTACTTTCAAACAAGTTTGGAATTAATTTTTTCACTTAGAGTTTAGATGAGAAAACTAGTGTTACTAGCTTGAGCTATCTGTTGTTCTAGTTGATCACGATGGATTCTAGTATGTGTAATGAGTTCATAAGGGTATGATTGTGTAATTATGAGTGTAAAAACTTATTTATAGTGTTTAAGGTTCAATTAAAATAATCTAAGAGTCAAAACTAAGTTAAATATCAAAAGGATAAAAATAGTATTCTTAGCTTAAGATTCTAGTTCATCGTCTGGTATTGTATGTCGTTTTTACATGGGGATGCTATAGGATGCTTTGTGAGTATATAATAATTATATATGTATGTTAAAAAATCTATAAATAAAATGGAAACAACACCAAAAGGCTTGTAAAGTATGGACAAAAGCATGAGACAAAATTTGACCAAAAATAGACGTTTTGGAGTCATTGGCATGCCACAGAGCTTAGGAAACATGTTAGGGTCCATGCCACGCCATTGTGGGAATATTAAATGATCAATTACAATTTTTCACCATGATATAAATGTTCCATAGACCCTAGTTACCGCAATAAGGGGCGTGACATGGACCTAAGTTCAATCGGCAGCTTGTGTCCTCCTATAAATAGGACCCTTAAATATTATGTTACGCACCTTGGGCGATCTTGAAACTTTGAGGAAGGATATATAAAACAAAAATTAGGGATATTATTCCATTAATTTGGTTTGTAACATGTATTCTATCATTTCAATTACGGTTATGTCCATGAGCAGCTAAATACCCTTTTCCAGGGTTAACGCCAAGAACATGATTACTCTTGTTATGAGCTGACTTGGTTTTGATTATGTATCATATATGGTTGTTTATTTATCCTTGTTATAACTATTTTAAGTATTTTTGACCCTTTGAATACATCTATTGTCATCTTGTGAGTTCAAAAAGAGGAACAAGAGGATACAATGTGAGGTAAATAGAATAGGATTGTAACCTTCTATAGAATGAAGTTATAATTTGTATTTATGATAGAAATATACCTACATTCCCTATTTGGTTCACTTACGGGATGAAATATGAATGCATTTAACTTAGTTCACAGATTCCCTCTCAATGATGTAGTTGTGGGTCTAAGTTAGACAGGTGACTAGAGGCTTGAAAGACCATGATCATAATATCAACCCCGCTAATGAACAACAAAGATAAGTAACCTTATGAATGAAGTTCAATAGAATAATATGATTGTTTATATAGCCTTAACCCTGAGTTTCTCCCCATTTATTTCCCAAGACCTTAATTTACCGCATTGTTAAGTTTACTTAGTTTTAATTTTCAAACTCTTTTGATTATGATAGCAGTAGGTTAATCGTAACAGTGAACTGGAATTGGATAGTTGTCAACACAAGTATATGATGGATCAATACTTGGCTTGTAAAAGGCCATTATATTACTTGGTGACACAATTTACACTTGTGTGTGCGCTTGGGTGCAACATGCTTTTGGCGCCATTGCCGGGGACTTGTGAATAAACAACTATATTATTTTTAGTTTAGCTATATTGAGTTGTACATAGTTTAATATTTTTTCTTTTAAATTTCTTTTACTTTTCTGTCACACGTCTTGATATGTCAGCCTAGGATAGATGGTGATTGAGTGATGATGATTTTTGTTGTTTTAGTGGAGGATCACACCGAGAGGATTTTTGTCTAAAATTTTAGAGAAGTGAGTGGTTGGGGACTTCACTAGATGAGGTGGATACTATCCAATTTATGGAGTTGTAGTACCCCAAACTTTCTTTAAGTCAAATCTAGTCTCCAGAAGAGTTAGTGATGACTTCCTAAATAATTAATATTTAAATCAGAAGAAATTTCCCCAATTTTAACTCTTTATCATGTGGAAAATTGAATTATCTTTCCAACAATACTAATTTCATCCAAATCTGGTATCAGAGTAAAAAGTTATGGACATTTTACAGAGAACTGTCAGAACTGCCCAAGTGCGATGGTTAGGACCGACAGATCGTCGAGCTAGAGAAGGACTATCGCCCAAGCCATTGCAACTAAGACAGTGAATCTGACTTCTGGTCAAGTACGATGGCTAGGACCGACGGACCATCGAGCTAGCAACAGACCGTTGCCCAAACCATCGCAAACGAGGTAGAAGTTTAGGTTCTGGCCAAGTACGACGGTCAGGACCAACAGACCGTCGAGCCAGTAATGGACCATCGACCAAACCATTTCCACTTTCGATCAGCGATTTTAAGCTATTTTAAAAGGGTATTTGGGTCTTTTTCCATTTGTTTTGACCCCTAATTATACCAGACCAGATCTCATAACTTCTTTATTCTTCTATAACACCAAATTAAGGTTTCTCTTAAAGATCAATCCCCAAGAACAAGAAACCCTAGGTGTTTAATTCCAACACAAGAATTCAAGATTTCCTCCACTAATCTTCAAAAAATCATCCACCCAGGTATGTCAAGTGTTGATTCATGGGTTCCTTTCACCCATGAAGCTTAAGAAACCCTATTTGAAATATAAACTTTGGAGTCCATGGTATGAATTGAATTATATCCATGTTTATGTTGTTGTTTGATTTCTAAGTTGAAGTCTTTAATGACTACGATGAGAATGTGTTAGTATGTGTAACGACCCAAAATCGCCTCCCAGAACGTCACACGGTGCTTAAGGCTACAAGTAGTCCCAAGCTAACCCTTTGAGCCCGTTTCCACTAATAACACTCATTTCAAGAAGAAATAATTCAAATACTAGCATAGTCATATCATATGAAAGGAAATACGAAGAAAATGCTTGGTCCAAACGACCAAACAATATCGAAAACCTCAACACAACCACAATCTGATAACTAGTCTGACAAAGTCTCCACTAATCCATGAACTAGAGAGCCATTGGGACAGGTCCCCAACTGACTCAAAATAAACTGAAAGTAAAAACATAGTCTCTCAAATGCAGAAATGTCTGAAGATAGGTCCTCGAACCATGAGGAGTCACCATTGTAGGAATGTAGACAGAGGTACTGGAAAGTCACTGACAAGGCTGGGACTGAGCACCTAAACCTACATTATAAGATCATGTAGCACATAAATGTATATGTGGATCAGTACTTTGGAATGTACTGAGTATACGGGGGTGCATGCATTTATATGAAATAACATCAATACTCTTTAATTAAATCATACATGCAATAAGTAATGACTCACATAGATTGAATGAGTATAAAATATAAAGCTCATGAATTATGTAGAATGGAGCATGTATCACAAATCTCGTGAGTCATCATAGTTTAACTTTGGAATCGGTAATCTTCTCTTATTCTCATTACCCATAGGCTAAAGAAAACTTTAAACAATACTTTCAACTTAGTCATATGTCTCATGGAGAGTAAAACTTCTTTAATGCTCAAGAACTCATAACTCTTTTGAACTCAAGTACTTGGAATTCAGAATCATATAACTTTGAAATATACTCGAAGGCATTTCATTCACTTTAGGAAAATGTCTCATTTTAAGATTTAGGGAAAAATAATCATATCAAGGGAAAGTATTTTAGCTTTAAAGGAAAATATCTTATCTCAAAGCTATGTTTTAAGGAAAAATATTCTATCTCAATGAAAAATACTTTAGTTTAAGGATTTTCTCTTAATCGACATAAACTATGCGAGCTACATAGAGTCTAATATTTTGTCGTCCTAAGGAAGAGACCTCACATTGGGGAGAGGCGTCATACTCTTTCCAAGGAATATACCTAGGTACAGTGATCACTAAAGAAACTCGGCCTCAGGCCCAATATCAACTCAGCCTTAGGGCCAATAATAATCATAAACTCGGCCTCAGGCCCAACCTATGGTGGCACGTAGTTTTGGGATAAGAAACCATAGTAACTTACCCACTCGATGCTAAATACTACTCCTTTTAGATTACCTGTGCTCAACTCATGAAAATCTATTTTAGAATAATCTCATGGTTCAATAAGAACCCAATAATCAAATTTGTAATCTCATGTAGTAGAGTGGATTTCAAAACCCAATGACCATTAGGACAAAACATTTCTCAACAATCTTAGAATACTCAAATCATGGGTGCTTATAGCACAAGAGTTCATAAAATCTCAAGTCTCAAGTAGGGCATAATAACCCATAATTCAATCTTAAGTTAAAACTCATCAAAAGCATAATAGATAGCTTATAGATTCATAACCCATGTAGAAATCTAGAAATTTCAGCAATTTGTCTCAAAATCTTAGCATACTCATATACTTCAATATCTCAAACATTTCAACTATTAACTTCTCAAGGGTTAAAATCATGGGGTATAGACCCAACTGTAATTTCTCAAGAAAACATGTAAAAATCATGCCATTAGACTCTCAATTCATGGGAAACATCAAAATATTGCAATCAATAATAATAGGTGAAACACCCTAATTCAAATTCATGTACAATTTCATAGATTACAGAAAACATAGTTTAAATAAGCCTTTGGGCATAAGGATAAAAGGATTACCCTTGTTCAAAATCCACATACCTTAGATTATGAAATTGGATGAATAAGTTTGCTCTAAACTCTTCTTCTTATTCTTGAGAGAGAGTTCTTGCAACCTTTGAACTTTGGGAACTCAAATCTCAATTCAATATGTAGAATCCATGTTGAGTTCTTGGATTTCTTAGAGAAGGGTTTTAGATTTGCTCTTGAGGGAGAAACCCTAACCTTTGGATGTTTTGGGAGATAATGAGGCTATCAAGTTTGTTTGAAATATATCTGAGGGTTAAAAGGAAAAAGACCCCAAAGCCCATTTTAAGAAGGACTTAAAAATACTGAATGGGGTCTGCAACGGTTAGAGCGATGATCCATCGTAAGTCCGACGGTCCATCAGGGCGTTCGTCGCATGATGACCAAAAAAGGGATATATTGCCTCGATGCTATGGTCGGATCGATGGTCCATCAAGGGTATGATGGTATTTTGGATTGTCCATAACTCGATGGCCAAGATAATACCACAATGCCTTAATGGCAACGGTCTCAGTGACGGTCTATCGTAGCCTTGACGATCCATCGTCCTGGCCGTTGTACTTGGGCCAGGAAAGAAAGTTTCTACCTTGGTCATGATGGTTTGAGTGACGGTCCATCGCAGACTCGATGGTTCATTGGATCATCCATCGTACATGGGTGGTTGTGACAACTCTCAGTAAAACGGCCATAACTTCTCACCTCAATGCCGAATTTGGACGAAATTGGTATCGTTGGAAAGTAATTCAATTCTCTACATGAAAAAAAGTAAAATTTAAGAAAATTCTATATGGTTTAAACACCAATAACTTGGAAAGTCACTTCTCAATCTTGTAGGGCCAAAATTATACTTCACTTGACACGCTCTAAGGCCCGGACTACGAGGGACCTTTGTGAGGTCTTACAGTATGTGGTTGAAATTCTTGCATTGGAAGTGTAAAATATTGCCATGATGTCTTATTTCAATATTCATGCTTAAGCCTAAAGATATGGATGCAAGGTGTTTGATAAAATGCCTAAGAGAATAGGAATTATGCCTTATGACTCATTTGTAACCAAAATTGATGAATCTATGTTTCTCTCTTATATTTGATATGACTCCCACATTATTGTTATACTTTGTATTGGATTGATGTAATGCTCATGAGATTAGGCTTATGAAATCATGATATGTTAACATGCATTCCTATTCATGTGTATGCTTATAACATGCGAACACTTTATGAAAATTCCCAATAATTGTACTATGAATTATTGACTATGGTCATGTGTCAAGAAGTGTCATGTCTTGTCAGTTTCATGCTATTGAGTCCTGAGGGAACTTGTATTCGAAAATTTAGTTGTGTTCCTAAAGCCAGTGTCATGTTTTCCATATACTCTCAGTCAAGCCATGATTCATAGAACTCAGTTAGTCATGTGACTCAAGAAAATTTAGTAAACATACTGATCTCAGAAATCTCAGAAATTTAGTAATCTCAGTAGTGTTCCATCAGTCAACGGAACTTAATGAACGCAGTCTAGTTTAATTTAGTTAATCATGTTCAGTGTTTATTCAGATGGGAGTAGGATTCAGCACCGAGTGAGCCCAAGGATGGGAACTCACCTGTTATTAGAGGGTGTGATTCTTAGAAGCAATCCTTTCACTCCAGAACTACATAGCTAGCGTAGGTTGAGACATCAAACCTACCAGTTGAGGGTAGATGAGGTGGCTTAACCTGTTATATAAGGGTCTTACCATTCTCCTTAGAGTACCTATTAGATGAGGGATTACTCATAGCTTGTCCTTACTAGTGGCGCGGTATTGACACCCTTCTAATTGGGGTTACAAATTGGACCCCAAATAAATTATAGTATCTTATTTGGTGCATGTCAGTTAAATGACTACTTTCCACAGTTACAGTCTCAGTCTCAGTCTCAATAATAAAACTCAGATAGTTCTACAAAATTCAGGACTGTCAGATACAATCACCTAGTTCAGTAGGAAACTCAGCTAGTTCTATTAGAAATAGGACTGTCAGACACAGTCATTCAGATAATAGTATATCAGTTATACGAAAATTATGTTATCAGTATTCAAATTCAGTGATGTCATGATCTCAGTCACAGTTCACGTATTTATGCATGTATTCTCACGTTCATGCTATTCAGTTAGTTAGTACTGTTCATTTATATAAACCCCTTACATTTAGCCTACCTCACTTGCATACCAGTACATTGAATCGTACTGACACATTTGCGCTATGGTGTTTTATACCATGGGTTCAGAAGCACGAGCTCTAGAGCATCCTTAGTAGATCAGACGTTCAGTAGCCAGACTAGCAGTAAGTCCTCATCATTTGAGGATGTTATTATTTGATTATTTCATTCTTTTAGTACTGAGTTCATTTTAGCAGTTGGAGTTAGTTGGGGACATGCCCCATCAACTCCTTATTTAAATAGTTTAGAGGCTTTCAGACTAGCATGTTCAGACAGTTATTTTTTTTTGGTATTGTGATACCGTATTATTCAGATTTTATGTTTTATCATATTTTTGAAACTTATTGCCTTTTAGCCTTTTATTCTGTATCTATACAGTATGTTATGTAGTGCTCAGTTACAGATATTAGTTATGGGTTAGCTTGTGGTCCTTCGGGGTCACGAGCATCGTATGACATTCTGGGTACCAAATTTGGGGCGTTAAAAACTTGGTATCAGAGTCTCAGGTTCAATAGTGTCCTAGGAAGTCTAAAAGCCGCATTTAGTAGAATCTTGTGCTTGGGTGTGTTGCGCGCCACACTTATAGATAGGAGGCTATGAGATGTTTTAGGAACTATTGCCCTTCTTTTAGTATTCATGTCATGCCAGTGAGCATGAGCTCAAATTTAACTCTCAGTCTAAATTTATTTCTCTCTTTTCATTTATAGAATATGCCTCCCAAAAGAAGAAATGGAAATCAGTCAGCCTCTCAGCCCGTCCAAGCAGATCCCTTAGACAAATATGTCTCTCATGCAGAGTTCAGAGCTGTATTCACTACTCTTCCTAATTTAGTTGCTGCCCAAAATGAATAAAAAACTGTTATTTCGGCCAGCCCAATGGCCAATTCAGCTACAGCCAGGATTCGAGACTTCACCCGAATGAATCCTCCATTCTTTTTCTGGTCTAAGTTAGATGGAAACCCTCAGGAATTCCTTAATCAGGTTCATAAGGTTATAGATATCATGGGGGTGTCAGCTTTTGAGAGTGCTAAGCTAGCTACCTACCAGTTGTAGGATGTGACTCACACATGGTTCAATCAGTGGAAAGTAGAGAGGGGTGTAGATATAGGACCCATAGAATGGAAGGAGTTTGCCACTACTTTTCTTGATAGATTCTTTCCCCTAGAGCCGAGGAAATACAAGGTGTTAGAATTTATCAAGCTCAGGCAGGGCAACATGACCGTGAAAAAGTATTCTCTTAAGTTTACTTAATTAGCTAGATATGCTCATCATGTAGTGGCAGACAACAGGTCGAAGATGAGTAAGTTTGTCTCTAGGGTGAATGATAGTGTAGTCAATGTGCAGATCTGCAATATTGTTTAGTGAGATGGACATAGCGAGGCTTATAATCCATTATCAATAGATAGAAGGGCAGAATATTAAGATGAGAGAGAAGCAGAATAAGAGAGCAAGGATAGGTAGTTTCAACTTTGCTCAGCCTAAGTCAAAGGATAGACGTCATTCTTAATTTTTCCCATAGTCATCCGTTTCAGCTCCTTCCTTAGTCGGTGCTCCAGTGCTGAAATTCAAAGATGTCAATAGAGATAGGGCTCCAGGCTCTAAGTCTTAGGGCAGTGTTAGCAGTGCTCGAACCTATCCTCTTTGTCAGACATATGGCAAGCACCATCAGGGTACTTGTAAAGCTGGCAGTGATGTTTTCTTTGGATATGGAAAGCCAGGCCATAGAGTCAGAGATTGTCCCCAGCCAGGTCCTCAGGGTTAGCATATCGCCCTCCATCTCATTTTGATTGCTCAAAGCAATAGGATGCCTCTTCCAGTGCTACCAATGGGCAATGAGCAAACAAACTCTAAACTCTTTAGTCCCGACAGGATTAGAAAAATTCTCTTGATATGGTTACTGGTATGTTACAGTTCTTTTATGTACATATTTATGCCTTGCTAGATCTAGGAGCTTATTTGTCTTTTGTTACTCCCTATATAGCAGTTGATTTTGGAGTCAGTCCTAAAAATCTAGTAGAGCCCTTCTCAATCTCTACCCCAGTGGGTAAAACTATCGTAGCCCGATGGGTATACAGGAACTGTCCGATTATGGTATCTTAGGAAGTCACTTTAGTAGACTTAGTTGAATTAGAAATGACTGATTTTGATATCATTATCGGCATGGATTGGCTACATGGATTGGCTTTATTCCTGCTATGCCACAATCGACTACAGAAATAGAGTTATCTAGTTTCAGTTCCTGAACGAACCTATTCTAGAGTGAAGGGCTAGTACTTTAGCATTCATAAGTCAGCTTATTTCCTACCTTCAGGCATGAAAAATAATATCTAAGGGATGTGTCTATCATTTTGTTTGAGTTAAGGACACTAGTTCCAAAACTCCCAGTCTTGAATCACTCCCAGTAGTGAATGAATATTCAGATGCCTTTCCCAAAGATCT
Organism: Capsicum annuum; assembly: GCF_002878395.1. NCBI lineage: Eukaryota > Viridiplantae > Streptophyta > Magnoliopsida > Solanales > Solanaceae > Capsicum > Capsicum annuum. The sequence continues at coordinate 67,171,872 of NC_061116.1, read as the reverse complement.
TCTAGGAATTCTTCCCAAAAGGAAAATAGACTTCGGCATTAATCTTCTTCCAGATACTCAACCCATATCTATTCTTCCATACAGAATGGCACCAGAAGAAATTAGAGAATTGAAAGATCAGTTGAAGGATCTCCTAGATAAGGGTTTCATTAGACCCAATGTGTCCCTATGGGGAACATCAGTCTTATTCGTGCGCAAGAAAGATGGTTCTCTCAGAATGTGTGTAGACTACCACCAGCTCAATAAAGTCACCATCAAGAACAAGTATCCACTTCCCAAAATTGGTGACTTTTTTGATCAACTTTAAGGTGCCAGCTATTTTTCTAAGATAGACTTCAGATCAAGCTATCATCAGCTCAGGGTCAGAGAATGTGATATTTCAAAAATAGCTTTCTGTACTCGGTATGGTCACTTTGAATTCTTAGTCATGTCCTTTGGTCTTACCAATGCCCCATCAGCCTTCATGGACTTGATAAACCGTGTGTTCAAGAATTACTTGGACATGTTCATCATAGTCTTCATAGATGACATTCTTGTCTATTCCCATAGTGAGCATGATCATGCAGACCATCTCAGAATAGTATTGCAGACTCTAAAAAATCATCAGTTATTTGATAAATTTAGTAAGTATGAATTTTAGCTAAGGTTAGTAGCATTCCTTGGTCATATCGTCTTCGGTGATGGCATTAGAGTTGATCCTTAAAAGACCAAAGTAGTGAGAAACTGGCCCAGACCCATCTCTCCATCAGATATCAGGAGTTCTTAGGTTTGGCTAGCTATTACCGTTGGTTTGTTGAAGGATTTTCATCTATTGCATCCCCTATGTCCAGATTGACTCAGAAGAAGGTTTAGTTTCAGTGGTCAGATTTATACAAAAAGAATTTTCAGGAGTTGAAGACTCGGCTCACCTCAAATCCAGTTTTGACTCTTCCAAATGGTTCAGATGGATTCGTAGTGTACTGTGATGCATCCAAAGTAGTTTTGGGTTGTTTCCTCATGCAACATGGTAAGGTCATAGCCTACGCCTCTAGACAAATACTCATGATCTTAAGTTAGCAGTCGTAGTTTTTTCCTTAAAGATTTGGAGGCATTACTTGTACGGTGTTCATGTAGATGTGTTCACAAATCATAAAAGCCTTCAGTACGTGTTCTCTCAGAAAAATCTTAATCTCCATCAAAGAAGGTGGTTAGATCTCTTGAAAGATTATGACATGATTGTCCTTTATCATCCGAGCAAGGCCAATGTAGTGGCCGACGCTCTCAGTAGACTGTTTATAGATAGTGTTGCTCATGTTGAGGATAGTAAGAAGAAGTTAACTCAGGAAGTCCATTTATTTGCTAGACTAGGTGTCCACTTTGTCAATTCACCAGATGGTAGTATATGGGTTCAGAGCAGTTTTGAATCATCTCTAGTATCTAAGGTGAAAGAAAAACAAGCTAGAGATGTTAGTCTTGCTAAGTTGAAAGAGTCAGTCAGAGATCATAAAATAGAGGTTTTCTCCCAAGGGGGATATGGTGTTTTGCATTGTCAGGGTCGCTTGTGTGTTCCAGGTGTAGATGACTTGAGGCAAAAAATTCTTGCAGAAGCGCATGGTGCATTCTACTCTATTCATCTAGGGGCCACTAAGATGTATTGCAACTTGCGAGAGATCTATTGGTGGAGTGGGATGAAGAGAGATATTGCAGAGTTTATAGATAAGTGCTCTATATATTAGCAGGTTAATATAGAGCATCAAAAGCTTAGTAGGTCCATGCAAGAGTTTAGTATTCCTACTTAGAAGTGGGGAAAAGTGAACATGGAATTTGTGATGGGTTTACCTCGTACTCGTCGTCAACATGATTAAGTTTGGGTCATTGTAGATAGGATAACCAAATTACCTTGTTTTCTTCCAGTCCATACCTCTTTTTCAGCCGAGGATTATGCCAGTCACTATATCAGGGAGTTGGTCAGATTGCACGATGTTCCATTATCTATTATTTCAGATTGAGGTACCCAGTTCACCTCTCACTTTTGGAAAGCATTCCAAAAGAGTCTTGGTACCCAAGTTCACCTCAGTAAAACCTTTTATCCTCAGACAGATGGTTAAGTAGAAAGGACCATTCAGACCTTGGAAGATATGCTAAGGGTGTGTACAATTGATTTCAAGGGGTGTTGGGATGACCACTTGCATTTGATTGAGTTTGCATGTAATAATATCTATCATTCCATTAGTTAGATGGCTCCATTTGAAACTCTCTACGTTAGAAGGTGCACTGACTTGGTGTTCAACACCTTAGAAAAAGTTTAGTTGATCAAAGAACGACTCAATATAGCTCAGAGCTGACAGATATCGTATGCAGATGTGCACAGAAAGGATCTCAAGTTCAATATTAGTGATTATGTGTACTTGAAAATCTCTCTCATAAAGAAAGTGAAGCAATTCAGCAAGAAGGGAAAGCTCAGTCCCTGATTTGTTTCGGCAAGGTAGCTTATGAGCTCGAATTGCCTTCAGATCTAGCCTCAGTTCATCCAGTGTTCTATGTCTCATTGCTAAAGAAGTGCGTATGTGACCCAGCAGTTGTAGTCTCGGTAGAGGGATTAGACATTCAGAACAACCTTTTTTTCGAAGAGATCTCAGTTGAAATTCTTGACTACCAGACTCGTAGAATGAGGAACAAAGAAGTCCCTCTAGTCAAAGTTCTTTGGCGGAATCAGTCCGTTGAGACAGCTACTTGGGAAACAGAAGCAGACATACGGACCAAGTATCTTCACCTATTCTCCACAAACTCAGACTCAGCCCAAGGTATTAGCTTTCCTTAAGTTTATTTAGTTTCATGTTTAGAATTCAGTTATAAACTTGGTATCAAATACCCTTGTATATCTATTCATATGTTCATGCATCATGTCTATCATCACGAGAAACTTAGCTTCTCAATAATTTCAGTCATGCATTCATGAAGACTATCCATCATATATCCATTCATCAAACATGCATATTCAGTATGAGATTTCAGTTTATCAGAAGTTCCAGTCATATAGACATGTTCAAATGTTTATGTCCCTTAAGTAAGATCAGTCTATCAGCTTTTCTAGTCTAGTTAGTCCCATTTGAGGATGAATGTTCCCAAGGGCGAGATATTGTAATACCCCAAACTTTCTTTAAGTCAAATCTAGTCTCCAGAAGAGTTAGTGATGACTTCCTAAATGGTTAATGTTTAACTCAGATAGAATTTCCCTAATTTTAACTTTTTATCATGTGGGAAGTTGAATTAGCTTTTCAATGATACCAATTTCATCCAAATACGGTATTGAAGTAAAAAGTTATGGATGTTTTCTAGAGAACTGTTGGAATTGCCCAAGTGCGATGGTCAAGGACCGATGGACCATTGAGCTACCGACAGACCATTGACCAAGCCATTACGACTAAGGCAGTGAACCTAATTTTTGGTCAAGTGTGACGGCTAGGACCGATGAACTGTCAAGCCAGCGATAGACCATCACCTAAACCATCGCAGACGAGGTAGAAAGTTCATGTTCTGGCCAAGTATGATGGTCAGAATCAACAAACCGTTGAGACAACAATGGACCATTGACCAAACCGTTACCACTTTTGATCAGTGATTTTCATCCAGTTTTAAAAGGGTATTTGGGTTTTTTTCCACTCATTCTGACCCCTAATTATATCAGACTAGAGCTCATAACTTCTTTATTTATCTATAACACCAAATTAAGGTTTCTGTCAAAGATCAATCCCTAAGAACAAGAAACCCCAGGTGTTTAATTCCAAGCCAAGAATTCAAGCTTTCCTTCACCAATCTTCAAGAAATTATCCACCCAGTTATGTCAAGTGTTGATTCATGGGTTCCTTTCACCCATGAATCTTAAGAAATCGTATTTGAAATATAAAATTTGGATTCCATGGTATGAATTGAATTATATCTATGTTTATGTTGTTATTTAATTTCCAAGTTGAAGTCTTTAATGACTACCATGAAAATATGTTAGTATGTGGTTGAAATTCTTGCATTGGAAGTGTAAAATATTTCCATGATGTATTATTTCAATATTCATGCCTAAGAGAATAGGAATTATGCTTATGACTCATTTGTGATCAAAATTGATGAATCCATATTTCTATTTTATGTTTGATATGACTCCCACATTATTGTTATATTTTGTAATAGATTGATGTAATGCTCATGAGATTAGGCTTATGAAATTATGATATGTTTACATGCATTCCTATTCATGTGTAAGCTTATAGCATACGAATACTTCATGAAAATCCCTAATGATTGTACTATGAATTGTTGACTATGGTCATTTGTCAAGAAGTGTCATGTCTTGTCAGTTTCATGCTATCGATTCCTGGGAGTACTTGTACCCGACAATTTAGCAGTGTTCCTAGAGCCAGTATCATGTTTTCTAGATACTCTCAGTCAAGCCATTATTCATAGAACTCAGTTAGTCATGTGACTCAGGAAAACTTAGTAAACTCAGTAATCTCAAAAATCTCAAAAGTTCATAATCTCAGTAGTGTTTCGCCAGTTAATGGAACTTAATGAACGCAGTCTAGTTCAGTTTAGTTAATTATGTTCAGTGTCTATTCAGATGGGTGTAGGATTCAGCACCGAGTGAGTCCAAGGATGGGAACTCACCTATTATTAAAGGGTGTGATTCTTAGAAGCAATCCTTGCACTCTAAAACTACATAGCCAGCATAGGTTAGGACATCAAACCTGCTAGTTGAGGGTAGATGAGGTGGATCAACCTATTATATGATGGTCCCATTATTCTCCTTAGAGTACCTGTTAGATGAGGGACTACTCACAGCTTGTCCTTATCAGTGGCGCGGTATTGACACTCTTCCAATTGGGGTTATAGATTGGACCCCAACTCAATTATATTATCTCATTTGGGGCATGTCGGTTAAATGACTACTTCCTACAGTTACAGTCTCAGTAATAGAACTCAGATAGATTTATAGAATTCAGGACTATCAGATACAGTCACCCAGTTCAGTACAAAACTCAGCTAGTTCCATCAGAAATAAGACTATCAGACACAGTCATTCAGATAATAGTATATCAGTTATACAAAACTTGTGTTATCAATATTTAGATTTAGTGATGTCATAATCTCAGTCACAGTTCACATATTCATGCATTTATTCTCACGTCCATGTTATTCAGTCAGTTAGTATTATTCATGCAGATAAACCCCTTGTTTCAGCCTACCTCACTTGCATACCAGTATATTCAATCGTACTTATGTATTTGTGCTATGGTGTTTTATACCATAGGTTCAGAAGCACGAGCTCTAGAGCATCCTTAGTAGTTCAGGCATTCAGCAACCAGTCTAGCAGTGAGTCCTCATCATTCGAGGATGTTATTATTTGATTATTTCATTCTTTCAGTACTGAGTTCATTTTGGCAGTCGGAGTTAGTTGGAGACATGTCTCATCAACTCCTTATTTAGACAGTTTAGAGACTTTCAGACTAGCATGTTCAGACAATTATTTCAATTTTGGTATTATGATACCATATTATTCAGATGTTATGTTTTATCATATTTTTGAACCTTATGGCCTTTTATCCATTTGTTTTACATTTATACAGTATGTTATGCCGTGCTCAGTTATAGATATCAGTCATGGGTTAGCTTGTGGTTCTTCGGGGTCATGAGCACAGTGTTGTATTTTGGGTACCAGATTTGGGGTGTTATAGGGGCAGATGCAAGAATTTCAGCCATTCAACTATCATCTTTTTCTTCAGACTGACATTGAGAAGGTGCATATGAGTGCGTGTTTTATGGATGGTGTAAATTTAGAAGTGGGATTGGTTAGGTCTCATTTAAAGCACTTTTCTACATTATGTTTAGATGATGACATATCTATGGAGTCATCTGAAATAGTTGAAGAGTGTGAAGATGAGGAACAAGAATCCTATATTCTTAAATTTTCACTAGTCAAGCATTACAAAAATATGCCTCACTTCAAGGTCTAGAGGTTTAGCTTGCATCATCCATTTATCAGTTCCTTTATCTTTGTACCACCACCCTATGAGCAAAGAAAAAAGATGTATGCAACTTGGGGTAAAATTCATATCCTCAAGGTGGAGGAAAAAGTTGATGTAGGTCGTGCCGTGATACTAAATTAGGTGCTGCTTGAAGGCAACCCAAGTTAAGGTAGGTATTTAATTTTTAGGTTTTGCTTTATGTAATTTTGTTTTGTTGAGTCACAGGTTGATGGAAAGCTAGAGTACCAGAAACCTGAGCTAAAGAGCATGTCGAGGACTAAGTATGGGGTCCCCAGACCCTCGTGATGTATGAAGATGCTACTATCTAGGTCTAGAGTCCCTAGAGAGTATTTCTATATCTACTTTTAAGAATGCTATGGGGACAAAGTAGATTTTTAAGTGTGGGATGGGGAAATTCCCATAATTTTGGGTGAAGTGATGATGTAGGGTTTTGAGTCTTAGAATTTTTTATAGTTTTTGGGTAAATTTGTAAAAAGTTACAAAAATATTTACTTTTATTAGTTTTTAATTATTTGGATCAGTCTAGTAGGTGCACACTTCACCCACCCCATGGTTGTTCTTTTCAGTTCTTTTCCACGGGGCGCTCCTTGAACCCAGTATTCCTTTTCTTTCTTAGGAGTAAATTTGAATTTTTTTTTGTGTAGGATAAGTGAGATGTTATTGTTGGTACTATGTGAGATTACATAATGCAAACTATTTTATATATAAAGGGCATGTGAATTACTACTTTTGAGATTCCTAGGTTCTAGTCTATGACTCTTGAACGTTGTTGTCTTAATGTTGAATTCATACTATTCTTTGGTTGAGAGTCTGTGATGATCCGACTTGAGTCGAGCATGTGCCATGTGTGTGTAAGGTTGTTGTATATTCCTTGTTGCATGGATGTATAGAACTTTCCTGGTGTGTGTGAAAATCAAAATAATGGGTGTGAGTTTAGGAGATGATATAGATATTTCTTTAATAGCTATGTTGCATATCATATTTTACCTACACTTGTGCATAATCTTAGTTAACCCTGCTGAGCCTTTAGCTTATTTTCTTTGGCAACCTCATATGTAGCCTGTATTCGCTTCTTTGATTGACCGTAATTTGATCTAAAGATCCTAAGTGATTTAGTTAAATAATAAATTAAGGAGTTTGAAATTAAAGTATTGAAAAGGTGAAAGTGAAGCCCCCAAGAAATAGTTATTGGTATTGAAAATTGATATGTTTTGTGGTTGGGAGTTATGTAATGAAAAGAATGAAGATTGTTCAAATTGAATAATATGTGAATAAAAAATACTCCCACTGCATTGTATGTGAACTAACTTAATGAGATAGGGCAAAACAAAAGATGTGTGTAGAGGTAGATGAGGTGGAAAGTTGGTTGTTAGAGGTGAATTGAATGAAAAGTATGATGTATTAAAGCACTTAGGGAGGACAACCTCTATTCTTGGCCAAAATAGTTCCTACCTGTCCCTTAGCCTACATTACAACCCTTAAAGACCTATTTGATCCTAAGATTTATCATTTTGATATTATTTGAATACTACACTAAGGGCAAGGCCATAGTTCATCCTGTATAACTTGTGAATTCTTTGTGAGAGTGAGTGTAATTTTATTCTTGTACCCATTTTGTGATAAATTGCATCTATGTGAGTGAGAATGAGTAACTCTCTTATTATGAGGCCATATGTTTTATGATAATTGGATAATTTGTATGATCTCTTTGATTGAGAAATGTGTATGAGTTTTCCAACTTCGTGAGTCAATTATTGAGTCTAGGATGTTTTGGAGTAGTATTCTTGAGCTTTCAATTATGTAGAACATGGTTAGAGTAAAGACCTGCATTCCATGTAGTCATTATAGTGCTAGATTAAATGTCTTTCTTATTGTAGAAGTGTGGAGTATTACATAACTATGATGCTTATAGTAAAGAGTTGTTCGAGGATGAACAAGACTTTAAGTATGGGGTGGGGATCTTAGGTGGATTTATGCAACTAAGTGTCATTATCTATGCTTGTTTAGCCTTGTTTTGAGGACTTATCTTGTGTTTAATGACTAAATATTTGTATAATTTAAAATCTAAGTAGTAAACTAATTTATTACAATGTTGAATGTGCATTTCAAACAAGTTTGGAGTTAATTTGGTCACTTAGAGTTTAGATGAGAAAACTAGTGTTACTAGCTTGAGCTATGTGTTGTTCTAGTTGACCTAGATGGATTCTAGTGTGCGTAATGAGTTAATAAGGGTATAAATTTGTAATTATGTATGGAACAACTTGTTTATAGTGTTTAAGTTTCAATTGAAACAAGCTAAGTGTCAAAACTAAAATAAATATCAAAAGGAAAAAACTAGTATTCTTAGCTTAAGATTCTAGTTCAGCGTCTTGAATTGTATGTTGTTTTGAGCTCTAATAAGTTGTTTTTGATTCTATAGTATGATTTGTGAGTTGATAATTATGATATATACATGATACAAAAGCTTTAAAGTAAGTGTAAAAAACTTCACAAGGCTTGTAAAGGATGGATAAAAGTATGGGGCAAGATTTGACCAAAATGGAAGTTTTGGAGTCATTGGCCGGCCACAGAGCTTAGGAAACATGTTAGGGACCATTACAATCCCTTGGGGTCATAAAAATGACAAATTTCAGTGTTTAAACATGATAAATAATTTCCACAGACACTAGGCACCATGATAAGGGGCGTGGCATGGACTTCAGTTCAAATTGGTAGCATGTGTCCTCTTATAAATAGGACCCTTAAACATTATGTTACACACATTAGACGGCCTTTAAAATTTGAGGGAGGATGGAGAACAATTCAATTAGACTTTTTATAAATTAATTTGGTTTTTTTATGGATTTTAATGTGTATTCTATTATTGCGATTACGGTTTGTCCATGAGTATCAAGACACCCTTTTTAGGGTTAAGGCTAAGAACATGATTACTCTTGTTATGAATTGACTTGGTTTTGATTATTTATCATATTTAGTTGTTTTTTTTTCTTTTTTATCACTATTTTAAGGATTATATACCCTTAGAATACATCCATTGTCATCTTGTGATCCCGAAATAAGGAACAAGAGGATAGAATGTGGGGTAAATAGAATAGGATGGTAACCTTCCACAGAATGAAGTTATAATTTGCATTTTGGATATAAATATACCTGTATTACCTATTTGGTTCACTTAAATAATGAAAGACCCTGATCATAATATCAACCACGTGAATCAAAAACCAAGATAAGTAACCTTACCAATGAAGTTCAATATCATAGTATGATTGTTCACAGAGCCTTAGCCATGGGTTTCTCCCTATTGATTATCCAAGAGCTTTAATTTACCGCATTGTTAAGTTTACATAGTTTTAACTTTCAAACTCTTTTGATTATGATAAAACTAGGTTAATCATAATAGTGAACTAGAATTGGATAGTTGTCAACACAAGTATTTGAGAGAACGAAACTTGTCTTGTAAAAGGACACTATATTTCTTGGTGAGACCATGTACACTTGCTGTGCGCTTGGGCACAACACACGACCTAGTCAAGTCGGTACAAGAGCCTCTAATCAAAAGAATACGAGTCCTATCAAGGTCAAATATGTATAAAATAGTCTTAAAAAAAGACTAACCAAAAATACATGATGGAGAAAAGGTTAACTCCGGGTATCTCCAAACTCTTATCAACACAATCACAACATCAAATCCGATAGATAGAACTCATATCTTCACAAAAAATGTACAGAAGTGTAGTATGAGTACCAAAACCATGAGTACATAGTAACCATCATCGGCCAACTGACCTAAATCATAATATAAATATAATAAAATGGAGATAAGTAAGCTAAGTCAAGAAAAAGGAAAAACCTAGAATAATGTGCCAAATGCTAAAAGTAAGCAACCAGAATAATAAGAGAAAAGGGACCATAGCTATCTCTAACATACAGGGCCCTTAAAAGCCAAGAAGACACAAACAAAGTAAATAACTCAACATAGGCCTCCATAATCTCAGCGGATACAATCAAGAAAAATTAATGAAAGTAATTACAGCGACTATCCATATCTCAAAACCATAACCGTGGATATTTCCATAAAGTAACTACCAGCTCGAACTAGTCTCATTATAATCATAAATAATATTTCTATGCCAAAATTAAACCAGTATTAATATTATAATTTAACGAATTTGAACCAGTCTTACCATCTCCCGAATACATGACTAGAATAAGCCTTAATATATCTAAAACCTCCTCGAGCCCAATAATATACGCAACATGATGTATAAAAGCATATTAAATCCACAAGGAACTAACAATAATAAACTTGGCCTAAGGCTGGCCAAAAAGGCTCGCTTTTAACCCTAAATATCCACTCTAAGGTAAACCCCACCGCAAACTAGGCTAAGGTCTCAAATCACACTACAAGGTTCTAGATAAGCCTCATTAAGTACTAAGATAGAAGTTTTACCTAAGAAATGAGTAGTTAAGTCAACTACACCTAATTATGATGTCTTGTTCGGCAAAATAATACAAATCTCACTAAAAATAGCTCCAAGTCCTTATTCCCAATCCAAAATTAGCACAACATTGTATTGATACTTTGATTAAATGCAATATAAGAGAAAGGTACTCCTATATTACATATACACCAAGAGAAGTCTGCTAAATAGGTGATTTCCACTTCTAAAAAGCTTTCGCAAGATCCCATGCTATAAAATTAGTAATCTATGAATTAAAATAGGAACAATGGTACTCATATTAAATTTTTTTCTTCAAGTCCGAAATCAAGTCAAAATTCCAAATATAGACCTCTAGTGGAATCACACTTTAGAAACCGTCAACACGTCCCCATAAGCTCAAGGATTATTTACCCTCAAGAAATGGTAAATTTCAACCTCAAATGATAACAAAATCAATTTAACAAGAATCTAGGGATTTGGGACTAAATTGAAGAATTAAACCAATAATTAAATGAAAACTTACAAGAATTTGATTATTCCGAGCTCACCAAAACCCCACAATCACCTAAAGATTAGCTGCTAAATTTCCCCACTCTCTAGGGAATTTTATCTCATTATACTATAAATAAATGGGTGAAAATCGAGCCAATAAATGCTCTCCCAATGCTATTTAAGTAGTCACTTGACCGCTAAAGTGGATTAGTACCGCTAAAGTGGTACCTGGCTGGGTCTGGCCTTCCACTAAGGCAGATAAGTTGTAACTTAACCGGCATCCACTTTAGGGGATAGGATTCCTATTAAGCATCTTGGATAGGCCATATTTGGATGCTAAACCATCCAAAAGGTCCTCTTAGTGCATGCATCAGCTAAATGATGCATCAGATGGAAATTGGAACTTTCCAAGTCTTCACTCGCCCTTCGAGATTAATCCAGAATCACATAAATACAAATATACTATGATTATCTATCAAATTAAACATTTTTGACACAAATACACCATCAAAATTTTCATCTGGGGTCATTTCGATAAAATGTGTGCCTACACCTAAGGGCCACTTTTACCAAATTCTGACCAATATCTCAGAATAAGTTTAGAAGCCTTGAAACCCAAATCAAAGGTCCCTCTAGCCTAAAGTCGATGTTCTAAAGATGATGGAACTCTAAGAATTGAAGTATGGGGTAGTTATCCAAAAGCTTATGCCCGATAGCCAATCCTTCCCAATAATGACTTTAAAATAGGATTGGCTTTAAAAATTGAACTAACTTCCTTATAACTGAACTGTCAGCTCTAATAAGTCACTAATCACATAGGGAATCTATAGGAAAGATATAAATAGTGAAAAGGTGTAGAAATTCATAAAAATGACCTGGAAGGTCACTACAATATCCACTTCTAAATGGACTTTCATCTGCAAAAATAAAGGATTAGGATATACCTAAAGGATAAAACAAGTGGGGATACTAGGCACGTATCTTGTTCTTAATCTCCTAAGTAGCCTTCTCTACTATGAATTGTATCCACTGAACCTTAACTACAAGAATCTCCCTAGAGCACAATCACCTGACATCCCTAGACATTATAAAGATCGGCTTCTTCACAAAGAACAATTTCTTATCCAGCTAGACTTAGTCCCACCAAAGCACATCTGAATAATTGGGGATGTAGTGCTAAAATAGAAACATGGAAACTAGATGAACAATGGCAAAACTTGGGGGCAAGTCTAACTCATAAGACACCTCTTCAGCTGTAAGATGTCATAAAATCTTGATCATTTTACTTTGATCCTCCCATGTGTGTAATGTAAAATTTTGACTTGAATTATGATGAGGGATGTTAAAAGGGTGTTTTGGTAAAGTTTTGGGATTTTTGTAAGGAGATCAATCCATTTTGGAACCTCGAGGCAGTGAGGGTTTGCGATAGTGGAGTGCCACACCACTTAGTTTCCGTGATAAGAGTGTGACACACTTGCTACCATCCATAATAGTGGCATACCACACTATAGTGTTAATTTCATCCATTTTTTAGTTTTTCACTTGGAGTGTGGGGATTTTTGGTCCTTTGCCTCTTATAAGGCTTAAAAATACTTAGATAACCCTTTTCCCTTCAGTTATCAAGACCAAACATCCTTTATTTTTCTAATTTAAATCTCAACCCAAGAAAGTTCAATGGTTTCACAAGAAATTCATCATTCAAACTTTAAATTTTGATTTCTCTTTGATTTTCTTTTTACTTCAGGCATGTTTCTCGTTTTCTAGCTTGAATTTTACATTATGGCATCAATTTATTACATATGAATTGAATTGATGAGCTTGAAATTGGAATGAGGGTTTTTGGTTGTCATTACTTGAATTACTTCACCCATATTTTAAATGGATTATTCATGATTTAAATTGATGGTTTTGGGACTGAATTAGTGCATTGTGATTATGGTTGAAATGGGTGACATTGGATTAACCACAACCCAATTTACAATCTTGGTTTTTAATATGAATATTCACATAGTTTAACTTGTCCTTTGAAAACATTTCTTTGCATTAAAGGATAAATGAATAAAAATGGTTTGGAATGACCTTGGTGTCCATGGTTTTGGATTTTGAATAGAACTTGGGAGCCTAATGGATAGATGAATTGGTTTGGTATAATTGAATTATCTTGCAATCATATTGATGTGATGATATACTATTGGAAAATATCTTAATAAATACTCCTTGGTTAATGGTTGGGTTTATGTGTAAACTATTTTAGTTTAGGCTTAAAGGGAATTATGTAGCTTATCATGAAGGTATAGTCCTAGGGGACTACTACTGGAAATAACATTTACCAACATTAGAGGTCTATATGAATATGTGTTTAGATACACACTATATTTTGAATAGACATCACCTTGGTGACTTTAGAATTTCCTCAATACACCATCTAACATAGATTGGGGCCCTTTCGACACGTGGAGTTGGACCCATATAGCCCATGGGTTCCTTTAGGACTGACCAAGCTACATAGTTCAAGATAATGGTTTAAACCATCTTGTTAAGGGACCTTTGTCCCTACCCTGCCATCATATATATGTATATATAAATGTTTTGCAAGTGTTTTGATTGGTTTTTAACAAATGGACTATTTTATCCCTTCTCCTCAAGTTACATGATAGTGTTCGCTCCACTGACCATCCTGGAGCGTTGCTTTATTTCATGATGTAGGTTTGGAGAAATTTTCTATTGCTTTTGTGCTGGTTAGGTGATTTGTTACATCTGTTGGTCTACTGTGAAGTTGAGAGCTCCCATTTTTGAAAGGCCCGACCATTTCATTGGTTTCAGTATTTTCTTAGTATTTCTTTATGAATTTTTTTTGTCATAGTTGGGAGCATGTCCCAAATCAGTTGATATTTTTGGTTTAAAGTATTTTGTGAATAGCTCTGGGATTTTTTGGATGTCTTGTTTTGACTTCAATATTTCTTTGGGTTTATATATCTTTCATCAACTTTCTTGGTTTCTGCTTTTTATATTTACCTGCTCTTGAGGTAAAGATAAGGGGGTTGCCTCCAGCCTATTGTGGGTTTGAGATTGCCATTCACTGCTCGGCTTGGGTTTGGGTCATGACAAGCTTGGTATCAGAGCTAGGTTCAGGTTAACTGGGTGTCCACAAAGCTGTGTCAAGTAGAGTCCTTTTTATGGGTATGTAGCGCACCACAATTATAAGAGGGAGGCTATAAGGCATTTAGGAATATTTCTCTTTCTTGTGTTCTATTTTAGGCTATAGAGTCTAGTCGCTATGAAAATTTTCAAACTCCTTGCTTACTCATATTTCAGATAATGCCTCTCCAAAGATTTAACGATTGTATAAACTTTGCTGGGACCATTGTCCCACCTGAGCAAAATGTAGAGGGAATTCTCCCTACTTATTTAAACATCCTAGATTTTTGGCCTATGAATATTTCTTGAGCTTTGGAGTCACTGCCTTGGTCACGACTAGACCCTAGAGTTGTACGGTATCTTGACAACTCATAGTGATGATTTGTACCCAAACCAGTAAGTTTGAGGCTTAATTCTGCTCTGAGTATGAGTGGCTCACTAAGAGCCATAAGGACTTATTAGGAATCGTAAGGAACAAATAGTAAGATTCCAGTGTTCACACTATTTGGTTATGCTCTAGTAATTTATAAGAACCTATGAGTCGTAGGGTCTCATTTTGAGTTAGTTGGTCAAATCATAAGGACGATATTGTATTGGGGTCTTAGTCATTGTCTAGGTTATGATTCGTAGTGACAAGTAGTATGGTGGGGTTATGAGTCAAGGGGTCGACTCATAAACAAAGGTGGCACTTTTTCAGTTTTTAAGTTGGGAGCACTTTAGACATTTCCCACTTAAAACCCTTTAGACCGCATATCCGTAAAACACTTTTGGGGTATTCATTCTACACTTTAATGTATTAAAACACTCTCTCTAAATCCTATCAAACAAATCAAGCTAGGGCTCTACTAATTTGGTCATATAAGGGCTCAAGGGTTGATTTCTCTCCAAAAATCTTCAGGATTCAGGCAAGTTACTCCTCTCTCATAGTTAATTTTGCAAAGGCATGTGATTTAAAGTATTGATCATAAGATTATTATTTGGTTTTAAAAACAAATGTTGGGGGTTTTGAATGTTGTGAATTGAACAATATTTCTCATGGTTTACATATATGATTTTTATGCGTTTAATATAGTCTCAAACTTATGGTTGAATGGGTATGGTGAATAAACTAGGGAATTGTGATCTTCCCAAACTTGTCGCTTTGAAGTGGTAATAACCCCAACCCCATAATTTGAAATTAGTTTTAGTTATCAGAGCTGCGGTAATTTGTAAAATTAAACTAGTCTTGAACTATTGCATGATATAAAGAAGTATTTGAAATACAATGGTATGATTTACTAAACAAAGAGAGTCGGTGTTCCCTAATGTGTATTAATGAACAAAGGGAGTTGTTCTCCCCAAGTTAATGGAAACTATTTTTGCATTATGTGTTACCTTGTAAGTCTAGTTGGCATGACGATACCAATATTGTATGACTTAATATGGAATGTGGTTAAACGAAAGGGGATGTGTGAAAATTATTTTAATTGAATTTTAATAAGGGTTGTGTAGCTGAGTCATGAAAGTGGAGGTCCGAACGACCAATACTAGAAACCAGGTTTACCAACGCGGGGGTCAAAGTGATCAGGGAGGTTTGAGTCCCCCTTACTATTACTTTTTCATGATTAAGGAGGTTTGAGTCCCCCATAAATCATTATATGATCGGGTGCTTAAGTCACCTTGGTATATGTTAGAGGTTTGGAGTTCCTCATTGATACTCCCAAATTACACCTCTCTTATGAGAAAGTAAGCGGTCGTTGTCAAATATAGAACCCAACCAGGTTGGGTGTCGAATCCCACAGGGAATACTGTGTTGCTAAGTATTATAGTTGTTACTGGACTGTTGGTCAGAGGTTTCTGAAGGGGGGGTTTTGGTTTAATTTTGAAATGATAGTTACAATATAACAATGAAGCAATATGTGTATTAATATTTGATCACAGAGAATGACAAGTTAGGGTTATGTCCACCTTGTAGCTTTTACTTCTCTATTAACTATGAGTAATAAGGATTTATACATGCATGCACTTATAGAGAGATGTATTCTAATTCTAAATCCAAGTGTTTCTCAACCATCAAGGATTTATTCACCTTAGTTCTCTCGAATCGAAAGTGTACAACCAATCATACGAACTCTCCAAGTAGTTAATCTGCTAAGGCATTAATGTGTAAAATAGAGGTTGGAAACCCTATTTTCTTGTCGCTACTCTCTTTTCCAAATAGTAAATTTTCTATTGAATAAGTTATTGCTATAATGACACATTCCCTATGTTTGCAACCACGAGAATTCAATCATAATGAAGAGAGTAATGATATAAGTGGATTAACACATCATAAATTCAAAAACCCATAGTAATAGAGAGTATACTACATGGTTTCCATAACCCTAACAAATAAAATTAGCTACTCATGAATAAAACGGAAATCACAATAGAAATATTCATCATACCAAATCTTAGAACGATCTTGGTGGAGAAGATGAATAGCGAAAATAAGAGAGAAAAATGTTTCTCTCTCTCTCTCCTCAAGCTAAGCCGCTTTCTCTTGTTTTCAAAATAATACAGAATGTGAATCCTCAATAAAAATTCAGCAACAAGTCTTTTAATAACCTTCTATCTCATAATTTCCTTCTAAGTCCTCAACTTATTATAAATGGCAAATTTGCTCGGGAGAAAGTTCCCATGCATCACATTTTGTCCAGATTGTAGTTTCTAGGCGCCACATTTGGTCCAGGTTGCTACTCTCTCTTGTGTCATATGACATCCGCATTCCATAATCCCATAATGTCTTCATCTACCTCATTAATACCTGAAATCATGCTAATCACATCGGTTAGCTCAATTACATAGAAGTAGAGTAAAAACATAATAAACTAGGAACTTTGTTCTCTAAACATAGCTAAAATATGGATAAATTATGGTGCTTAGGCATATAAATACATCCAAGATCACCACCCCACTCTTAAAGCTTTGTTCATCCTCGAATAACATATCTATTTATACATACTACACAACCCTTAACACCCACAAAGGAAGACAAGGTGCTCAAATAGGCTCACACAACAATTATGAACATGAAGTAGATTCAGGAATCATTAGTAGAGGCAACCTACCCTCAAGAATAGACTCATTAAGTTGGCGATTTCATGCATATCATTTAAGCATAGAAATCATATAAATTACCTAACCTTCATCAACCATATGTACTCACAACAAGAAACTTGCCCATAATCACTCACAATCATGCGATTTCTAACAAAATGGGTACAAGAGTCAAGTTGTGCTCACTCTCACAAAGAATTCTCAAATTACAACTGATGACCATATGCTTTCCCATAGTGTAATACTCCACTAATATCAGAATGCTAAGATTAGGATCATAGAGGTCTTTTACGGGTTGTAATGCAGGCTAAGGATAAGTAGTAACTATTTTGGCCACAAATAGTGACTATCTTCCCTAAGCGCTTTAGTACACTACATTATGCAATTAAGACCAATCTCCAACAACCTATTTCCACTTCTGCTATCTTCACAGATTTGCTTTTCACCCCAACTTGTTAAGCTTAATTAATAACACTATGGTGGAAGTATGCAACCCTTTCAAATATATATATATATATATATATATATATATATTTGCACCCTTTTCACGCTACTCACCCCTATAATAGCCACCCTCAACTTAAGCAATTTGCCTTAGTTGAGGTGCACAATGTCCAAGAAGGACCAAGGCCAAAACAGGTTCATTGTAAAATGTCTGGGATAAAATTTTAAACTTTTTCAACAATTTTAGCTACTCCCAACCACATCAATTGCTCACGCCAATAACTAGACTTTGGGACATCAATTTCACACTTTTCCCCTTATTGTCAAACTCCTAACTCACATTGATTTTACATTAAAGCGCTTAGGAGCTTTTGGATCAAATTATGTTTTATTAAAGAACGGAATAGGCTACATATAAGGATAACAAAAGAACAAGATAAAGGCTCAACGGGGCTAGCTAAGATAATGTACAAAGGTAGGTCAAAAGAAGGTATGAACAATGGCTATCAAAGAAATGCCTAAATCATCTCCTAAGCTCACAATCTTTATTTTGCTTTGCGTACACACCAGGTAAGTTCTAGCATCAGTTACAATAAGGAATATACAACAGTCTTACACACTCATGGCACATGGTCAACCCAATTAGGAGCATTATAGATTCTCGACCCAACAATTACATGAATTCAACTAAAACCAACAATCATAACAAGAGTCACAACTAGAGCCTAGGTGTTTCAAACATAATGATCCATCACATACTTATGTTATAATGTCATGTGACCCACAAGAACAGTTACACGCAATTAACTGACTAATTTTCTCTTAAGACGGTCGTCATCTATCCATCATTGAGAAAAGCACCTAATTATGAATAAATAACTAACAAAATGAAATAAACAAAATAACTAATACTATAAAGAAGTATACTAAGGAGAAGATCCTATTTTCTTACAAAACAAGTAGAAAAGTAACCAGCCACCCCACACTTATGCTCAGCACTGTACCCGGTGCAAATAACAAGATAAAGAACCTAGTTAGTAGTACTTCTCATCCACACTAAGAGTCATTCCACCTACATGGAGATCATCATTGGAGCAAATAGCAAAGTTATTTGGTACTATTTTTCTTACAAAACAAGTAGCAAAGTAACCAGCCAGTAGGCATAGGCAATGACACAGGCGGTTTCTAAGCTATAGCCTATGTTGACATAGGCGGCACCTAACCTATCGCCTAAGTTGACATAGGTGGAACCTAACCTATCACCTAAGTGAGGCAGTGAGCATAGGCAATGGTACAAGCAGTGCCTAACCTATTGCCTATGTTGACATAGGCGGCGCCTAACCTATCGCCTAAGTGAGGCAGTGAGCATAGGCGATTAGAAATACGGTGCACTCTTGGTCAGAAAGGTCCATCGAGGTCAGTGGTGGGCCACCACAGACCTCATTGAAAGTCACAAAATAAAGTCACACTACAAAACTTTTTGGGTCGAATTAACATAATTCGAGGCGCGACTCTAATGCGAATTATACTTGAGCCTTACACATTTGACCAATCCAACTTATCTGTAATATTCCCATCACTCCTAAACTTACCACCATTGACATGGCTCACTTCCAAATCAAAATTGGTACTAATCTCCTCCTTAGTACTTCATGCACCTACACTTAATCAAAAACAACAAAAATAATTAGAAATATGGGTTGCCTCCCACCAAGCTCCGTTGTTTCGGTCGTGGCTCGACTCTTCTTTTTGCATTTTTGTTTAACATGATAAAGTGAAATAAAATCATGGGTTGCCTCCCATGTGGCGCCTGATTTAACATCGCAGAACGACTCGATTATCTTGACTACTCAGACTTCGTCAAGATACATCGATGATACCATTTGTACCTTATTTGTTGGATCAAGACAATGCTTTATTCCTAGTCCAACCACTTTGAAGTCACTCACATCCTTGCTTGCAAGTTCAACCAAACCAGCTATGGTCTCTATAAAAGACATAGCCTTAACTGGTACATCTCGCTTATCTTCATAGAATACATTAACAATCGAGAAGACACTCATCTCCTTTTGTTGTTTCATAGACCAACATACTTCAAAGCTAACTTCTTTCTCATTGAGCCTAAATTTCAGCTCATTAAGCTCCATGTCAACTAACACCCTCCCAATTGCTAAGAATGGCCTACCCAAAATTATGGGTACTTCAAAGTTCACTTCGCAATGAAGAATTACAAAATCGGCAGGAAATATAAAATCAGCAACTTTTACAAGTACATCATGTAAAATCCCAATCGGCCTTTTTACTGATCTATCCGCCATTATAAGCCGCATATTAGTGGGCGTAGGATCTCCCAAACCCATTTTCTTGAAAATCGTCAATGGCATAAAATTGATACCTGCCCCAAGATCACAAAGGGCCTTTTCAAACTTTAGCAATCCAATCGTACATAGAACAGTAAATGCTCCCGGATCAGCTTTCTTCTAGACAATAAATCTTGTAACAATAGCACTATAATGATGAAGATTGTCTACCATTTCATAGCTTACAGTCCTTTTCTTTGTTAACAGATCTTTCATAAACTTAGCATATCCGAGCATCTGTTCCAGTGCTTCAACTAAGCGCACATTCACTGTCAACTGCTTCAATATAGACATGAATTTTCTAAACTTGCCATCATCTTATTTCTTATTTAATCATTGTGGAAATAGGGGTGGCGGCCTTGGGATTTCAGTTGGAGCAACTTTTACCTTCTTTATTATGCCTTGCTCCACATCACTAACATGCTCCGGCTTAGTTAGTTGTTCAACTTCCACACTCTTCTTTTTCAAACCTCCCAACTCCACAGGCACCACTGGAGATTCATCAACCATCTCCCAATCTATTTCAACCTCATCAGTATAAGAGAAAGCTCCCAAATCTGGACTAGATAACATCTTACTGCTCCTAGTGGTAATGGCCATACACGATCCATCAGTCCTCGGATTTTAAACTGTATCACTTTGTAGAGTCCCATTCTATCTTTGGTTGAATGCTGTAGATAATTGGCTCATCTGCTGCTTCAATTGTTTAATAGCAACTGAGTGTGAATTTATGAGTTGACTTATGGAAGATACATCACTCTTTATAGTAGTCACCCCAAAATTTGCCACCTTAACTCCCTTTAATAGTTTCTCTATCAGGTTCTCCACGGAAAGTTTACCTGAACTGGTGGTAGCATTATCACGTCTTCTAGGAGGTACATACAATCCACTCTTGTCACTTTTATTATTCCAATCTCCTTGATGGTTCCAACCTTGGTTTCCTTGGCCACCACCTCGGAAACCCATCTGATTGTTCAAGTAATTGGCTTTTTCCTCAGGATCAGAGTCAGCCCTTCCCTGTGATGCTACAGCTTTAACCTTCTCTGTCTTTCCTAATAATAAATGCTTAGTGAAAGGGTCCATCTGTGTTTTCATGTGAGCCATATCTTGGCCACGTTCCTCTTCCCTTTGCCTCTGCTCTGCCGTTATGCCAATAGATACAGAAGAGCTATCTACCTCAGAATCCCTGGTATGCTAAGCTCTACTATGCTTTTTCATACGATCCAACATGTTAGATGCCTCAATAAAAGTAAGGTCTATGAATGACCCACCCACAATAATATCTACCACTGGCTTAGTCACAGAATTCAAAGCCCTAAATGATATCTCCATCAAGTAGACATTGTTCATCTGATGATTTGGGCACCACATCAGCTTCTTCTTAAACCTCTCCCAAGTCTCGTGGAGAGCTTTAGTTGGAAGCTATCTGAAATTGCTTATCTCATCTCTCAATTATGCTCTCTTGGACGGCATAAAGAATCTTTCTAGGAAAACGTCTTTCAGTTACCTCCAATTTGTAATAGATTCGGGAGTTATCCTATTTAACCATAGATTTACCTCTCTAGATAGAGATAATGGAAATAAATACAGCCGGATCACATTCTGTCCAACCCCTAGATTGTCAAACAATTTGCATATTGAGATAAAATTAATCAGATGCATATTCGGATCATCGCCTACAAGTCTACCAAATAATCCTTTGAGTTGCAGTAGCTAGATCATAGTGCTAGTAAATTAAAATTGGCTTTGGGTGCCAAGGGCGGAGGAATAATTGCCCCTGTGGAACCAGCCCTATCCAAGTTATCATCATCATCAAAAGAAACTTGCATAGCTTGGCGTTCAGGTCTCATCCTAACTTGACGATCTCTGTTGACATTCCTGTTCACTGGTGCAGCCATATCATCTGCACACCTTGGATTTAATAAATCATCATCACCCAGGTCCTCATCATCAAGATTTGGTACCCTACCTAGGTTATCAGCATTCTATTGATTTATTTGCGCAGCTGCCAATACAGCTAATCTAGCCTACTCCTGTTGAGCAGCTATCCTTTCAGGGTCTCGTTGTGTATTAATATTTGATCACAGAGAATGACAAGTTAGGGTTGTGTCCACCTTATAGATTTTACTTCTCTATTAACTATGAGTAATAAGGATTTATACATGCATGCACTTATAGAGAGATATATTCTAATTCTAAATCCAAGTATTTCTCAACCATCAAGGATTTATTCACCTTAGTTCTCTCGAATCCAAAGTGTACAACCAATCATATGAACTCTCCAACTAATTAATCCTGCTAAGGCATTAACGTGTAAAATAGAGGTTGGAAACCCTATTTTCTTGTCACTTCTCTCTTTTCCAAACAGTAGCTTTTCTATCGAACAAGTTATTGCTATAATGACACATTCCCTATGTTTGCAACCATGATAATTCAATCATAACAAAGAGAGTAACGATATAAGTGAATTAACACATCATAAATTCAAAAACCCATAGCAATAGAGAGTATACTACAAGGTTTCCATAACCCTAACAAATAAACTTAGCTACTCATGAATAAAAAGGAAATCTCAATAGAAATATTCATCATACCAAATCTTAGAACGATCTTGGTAGAGAAGATGGATATTAAAAATAAGAGAGAAAAATGTTTCTCTCTCTCTCTCCTCAAGCTAAGCCACTTTCTCTTGTTTTTAAAATAATACAGAATGTGAATCCTCAATAAAAATTCAGCAACAAGTTTTTTAATAGCCTTCTATCTCATAATTTCCTTCTAAGTCCTCAACTTATTATAAATGGCAAATTTGCTCGGGAGAAAGTTCCCATGCATCACATTTTGTCCAGATTGTAGTTTTTAGGCACCACATTTGGTCCAGGTTGCTACTCTCTTTTGTGTCATATGCCATCCGCATTCCATAGTACCATAATGTCTTCATCTACCATATTAACACCTGAAATCATGCTAATCACATCGGTTAGCTCAATTACATTGAAGTAGAGTAAAAACATAATAAACTAGGCACTTTGTTCTCTAAACATAGCTAAAATATGGATAAATTATGGTGCTTAGGCGTATAAATACACCCAAGATCACCCATGTTCTTATATATGATATTATTCTCTGGTTCATGTAAATACATGTAATGGGGCCCAACCAGGGGGTGAAATCTGGGGCTCATATAGCCCTGGGTACTATTATATGACGATTGAGCTCCACAATCTAGGTTAAAGTTTCGAAAAAGATGTTAAGCCTTATATATATTTATGTATATATGTATATGATTATGCATTTAATTATGTGCACTGGTTTTAAATGATTTTAAACTTTTGATAATATCATTATGTTGTCCTTTTTGCTGAGTTATATACTAACGTTCACCCAGCTAACCATCTTTAGATGCTATATCCCCTACGCGATGTAGGAACTGGTCATACTACTACTCCTCTTGCTCAGTGAATTGGATTCAGGATGAGCTAGTGAGTCATATTGAAGTGATGAGCTTCTGTACTTCGAAAGACCCCATTTTATGTTTATGGTTTTCTTTACATTTTGACTATTCCTTCAGATTTGATTTTTGGCTCTGGTTGGGGGCATGTCCCGACTGGATATTCTTTGGTCTTGATTAAAGGCTTTGTCAGAATACTATTGCCATGGGCAGTATTGGTGTTTGTATCTTCTTTAGTATTAGTATTGGCATTGATACTGCTATTGGTTGGTTTTGGTTATAGACTTATTTTAATGTCTTTAAGTTGATATTCTCTTATCTTGTTATATGTTCAAAATTCAGCCGACCTTGGGGTGTGGTATGTTTAGTTTTTATAGGTACTAGGGGTGATCTACAGTCCACATAGAACTTAAGATACCCATCACGACCAATCCCTAGTTCGGGTTATGACAAAGGTGGTATTAGAGCCTAGGTTTAGTGTCATTGGGTGTCTGATAAAGCCATGTCGAGTAGAGTTTCTTTTTGGGGTGTGTAGCATGCCACAATTATAAGGGAGAGGCTACGAGATATTTAGGAATATTTTCTTTCTTGTTGTTCTATTTCAAGGCATAGAGTCAAAGGTCTTGGGTCTCTATAATTCCCGTTTGTTTGCTTTTTAGACCATGCCTCCCAGACGATTTAATGATATGGAAACTCCTTTGTCCTACTTATGGACAATGCTGATGGTACATACCCTGCTTATGGGGTACATACCCAATCTAGGAGTCCAGTTCCTGATTGTCCTCTTAAAGTTCCACCGGTCCCCTCTAGTCTTCCTCAAGCTCCTCAGGCTGATGTGTTAAATGCAGAATTTCATCAGTCCATTCATATATTGGATTTTTTGTTAGCTTCTCAGTCTAAGCAAGTAACTTCTATTACTCAATCTTTTGAAGCCATAAGGGTTGGCTAGTTTATGGGGTTGAGCGCTCTCTTATGTTCACTGGTGTTAAGGTTAAGGAGGATCCTCAAGGTTTCATTGATAAGATGGAGAAGATCTTCCATATTATGTATGCTACTAATATAGAGGGTGTAGAATTTATTATCTACTAACTAAGGGATGTAGCATACTAATGGTATAAGGAATGGGAACAATATATGGGAGATGGTGTTGAATCTATACTGTGGGATAATTTCTTTAGTGCTTTTCTAGACCACTTCTTTCCTCAGGAGTTAAAGAAGGCAAAAGCAAAAGAGTTTGTTAATCTAAAGCAAGGAAGGATGATGGTTAAGGAGTATGCCTTGAAATTCTCCCAATTGTCCTGATATGCTCCTGAGTTAGTGTCTAGCATGAGGGCTATAATAAGAAAATTTGCTTTTAGGTTGTCCTGTGATTTGATTCTAGAGAGTAAGGCTGCCTTGTTAAACAAGGATATGGATATCTCTATATTGGTTCTGTATATGCAGCAAGTTGAAGAAGATAAGAAGAAGTAAGCAGAGATAGGGGAAAGGTAAAATAAGAGGTTTAGATTTTCTAATCAAGGTGAAGGTTAGTAGCAGAGTGGTATAGATGATGAAAAGTGGTCTAAGAAGAAGTGGGGGAGTTCTGGTTGCTACTCTATGTCTAGTGATCCTTATCTAAAGCCGTCGGGTGATCATCATTGATCTTAGGCATATTTATATGTTCAATCACCAATATTCACCCATATTTAGACTTGTTCTGAGAGCTACAGTGTGCTATTCTGAGTGTAATTGAGCTTTAAGTACGTTCTTTATCTAATGGACATGATTAGTATTTACAGGAGTAAATTATGATGAACCGGACCTATTGGACACATTAATGATATGTAATGGTAGAGGGAACAAGCGAAGGCATTGAAACATAGCTCAAAAAGTCAACCTAAAAGTCAAAACTGCCAATTTTTGAAGTCACCACGTTGCGCCGACTAACTAAATGCCAGTGAGGTACCGTGATACCACCACATCGTGTTGAGAAGCCATTTCCTATTTTTTAAGATTCTAGAATAAGGGCACGATATTACCGCATCGCGGTAAAATTCCAGTTACCAATTTTTTAAAGTCTATAGCTCAGCGCGTCGCGATGAAGGATAAAATCGCATTTGTCAAAATCCAGTAGCTCATCGCGATGTCACTGCATTGTGGTGATTAGAAAAATTTCAATTATAAAAAAACAATAACCTTCCATAATGGCCCATATTCGTGAGAAATATGGCATTTGACAGCACAACGCATTATGCCGGATGACCAAATTGGGTTTTTCACCCTAAATATAAAAGAAAAAATTCAAGACAATTTGGGGACTTATTGGAATGCATAGCAGCAGCGGAAAAACACAAAATTCTCTCTCTTAGGGTTCATAGAATTTCTTTTGAACTTCTTTACTTCAAGATTAATTCTTGGTATGATTAATTACTTATTTTTGATGTTGAATTCAAACATGAGTGTCTAAATACCCTTGTTCTGGGGATGAGGCCAAGAACATGATTACTCTTTGATATTCTTTATCGTAGTTTCTTTTTAGATTAGCATCTGGGTTGTTCTTAATTTCTTGATCTTACTATTTTGATGAGTTGCCAACATTAGAATAAATCTATATATCTATGTGAATCCAGGAGGAGAATCGTAAGACAGAACGAAGAAATTAAGGAGCAAGGTTCTTATACTTTTATGAAATAAGGGTTTTTAATTAGCTTCTACGATAGGGATATACCGAGAAGCCTTGCTTAGTTCAATTGCAAAAAGATAACTTCATGAATCTAGATGAATTGTTGCATCTCTGCAGGATTTGTACTTACGATATTCAATGGATAGAAGATTTGAGGTGGGGAGGCCAAGATCATACCATAAACCTTGGGAATCAACAACCCAATAACTAATTAGAATGCGATAAGAAGATATAATTGTATGATTGTTAGATGTGCCTCAACCCTAGAATTCTCATCATTACTATTTACAATCGTTGCTTGCTTTGCTATTGTCACAAATTGCTATTTCTTATTTATTTCTAAATTTTATTCACAATTTCATAAACACCTTGATAATTTACATTATTTAATTCCTCATTGTCTAAAACTAAAAGTTGGGTAAATTTCTAGATGCTTAGTCCTCATGGGAATTATATCTGACTGTCTAAGTTACTATATGACTTGAATGATCATGTGGACTTGCATGTGCGTTTGAGCCGCAATAAGTTTTTGGCACTATTTTTGGGGACTAGTATAATTAGTAAATTACTAAATTTTTGTTTTTGATAATAAGTTTAAGTGTTAACGACTTGATCTTGGCAGCTGAATTTTTACAGGATTAGTTGACTACAAGACTGGCGAGAGATAAAGAGTTGGTAGAGCCTTTTGCAGAACCAGAACTTATATTTCAAAAAAGGCGAAGAGCTCAATATCCCATTCAACAAATTTGAATGGCTCATCCAGTTGATCCAAATAATCCTGTCGATCTAAATGCCAGAAATGTCCCAGCTCTGATTATCCCAGTTGTTCCTGTTAACTAGCTACTAGAACTACGCATGAGGTGGCAATCGTACTCACAAACCATGCTACTCACAGTATTCGTAATCCCTAGATAGGTGGTCAATTTGCTTTGAAGTAAAATATGGTGTAATTGCTAAATTCAGCGGGGTAATTTTCTGGGCTATCATATGAAGACTCGCAGCAACACATACAGACCTTTCTAGAAATAAGTGATACGTACATTCCTGTAGGAGTAAATACTGATTATGTTAGATTGACACTCTTCTTTTTTATTTAACTAGGTAAGCAAAGAGGTGGTTACATGCTGAACCATTACTCTTCATCATTTCATGGGAAGATCTAGCTTGGAAGTTCCTTATTCAATTCTTTCCATCTCAAAAGACTACACGTTTGAGAAATGAGATTTTGAGTTTTAAATAGAAGGAAGGAGAGAATCTCTACCAAGCTTGGAAGATATTTAAGAGTATGCTTAAAAATTTCCCTCACCATCATTAGTTTAACTATGTTCTTGTTCATACTTTCATTAGGGGGCTAGAGACAAATATCAAGATTCTTTTGGATTTAGCAGTAGGTGGGCAAGCTATTGAGAAGACTTATGATGAATTGTATGCATTGCTGAATCAGATTTCACTAGAGAATCCTGAATGGCATGTTGATTTTAGGAGTGCTCCTAAGAAAGTTGCTAGTGTGTTAGAAGTAGATCAGTTCACAACATTATCATCCTAACTTGCAGAAATGCTAAATCATATGCTTACTTAGTTGAACTACATGAAGTTGGGGGTTCTGCAAGCAGCAGCTACAACCAATGCAGTCCAACAAATGAATTCTTGGTGTGAGGTTTGAGAAAGTAGTGAACACACAGCAGATGCTTATGCTGTTAATCCAGATTTTCTGAATTATATGGGAAATGCAATTCGTCTAGGGTAATAGAATTTTGGTAGCACATATAATCCCAATTAGAGAAATCATCCTAATTTCTCATGGGGTGGAAATCAAGCATAGAATAATAATCAGTATAAGGGGCCAGTGCAAAAGAATCAATAGCAGTTTCAGAATAACCCGACCACTACTTAAAAGAGTAATATAGAGGAGATGATGAAGCAGCTTTTGGCAAATCAGGCACAGTTTACAGCAAATTTAAAGAGTCAATAATTGATCAATAGGAATTTGGAGTCGCAACTCAGTCATATTGTGGGAACACAAAATACAAGACCTTAAGGAGTCTTACCTAGCGATACAAAGCAAATCTAAAGTAGGTAAATGCAGTTACTATAAGGAGTGGGTTGTAATTAAAGGAGACAACACATGAGTAGGTTAGTCCCACAGTCTCTGATGATGATTTCAATGATAAAGAGGAGAAAAAGGTCAAATAAAAAGCTGTAAGTGATGAAATTTAAGTGGAGAAAAAGACTTTACCTTTACCCTTTCCTCAAAGCCAAAGGAAGCATCAAGAGGAGGCTAGTTACAAGAAGTTCTTGGATCTTCTAAAGAAAGTTCATGTAAATCTTTCTCTTATTGATATTCTACAGAGTGTGCCAAAATATGCAAATAATCTGAAGGACATTCTGGAAAATAAGAACCGGTTGATAGAGTATGCTATAGTTGCACTTACTGAGGATTTCACATCCAAGAGATAAAAGAAACTGCCCATGAAGCTGAAGGATCCAGGTATTTTTACTTTACAGATTAATATTAGGAAGACCATTAGTGTTCATGGATTGTGTGATTTAGGAGCTAGCATAAATATTATACCCATATCTTGGAACCAAAAGATGGGTATTGGGAGTCCCAAGCCCACAAACATGATTTTACAGTTAGCCGACAGGTCCCCTGCTAGGCCGAATAGAACTGATGAAGATTTTTTAGTGCAAGTGGGATCACTGATCTTTCCAGTAGATTTTGTGATTCTTGACTTTGATGTTGATCCGATTATTCCATTTATTTTGGGACGACCCTTCCTAGCAATAGAGCAGTCACTAATTAATGTAGCAGCAGGAAAGATGTCAATGAGAGCACATGATAAAGTGGAGGTTTTTGATGTATACAAGGTACTAAAATTGCCAGCTATATATGAGGAGTTATCTGCTATATCCATTATAGACCTTGAGTTTGATCATAGGCAGTTGTTGTCAAATAATCCACTAGAGAGCGATTTTGTGGGTCATGATCTATATGGAGATGTGGAGGCATTGGAGTTAGTTTAAGTCATGAATTCGGTGGTTATTGAAATAAGAAAATTGCCTTTTGAGCCATTGAATAGGCTAATTATCTCATCTCCCAAAGCGTTAATTGAGGAATCTCCAAAACTAAAGCTTAAGGTTCTTTATCATCACTTGAAATATGTTTACCTTAGTGACAATAATACCTTGCTTTTTATTTTGTCTACAGATTTATCTGATGTGTAGGTAAGGGAAGAAATGGCAGTCTTGAAAAGAAGAAAAAGGCAATTGGGTGGCAGATATCTGACATTACAGGGATAAATCCATCTTTTTGCATGCACAAGATATACATGGAAGAAGGCTTCAAACCAAGGGTGTAGCAACAATATAGATTGAATTCGGTGATAAAGGATATGGTGAGAAAAGAGGTTATCAAGTGGCTTGATAATGGGATTATTTATCCAATTTCAGACAGCAAGTGGGTAAGCCTAATGCATTGTATCCCAAAGAAAGGTGGGATGACCGTGGTTACAAATAAAACAAATGAGATAATTCCCACTCGCATGTTAACCGGATGGAGAATCTGTATTGACTATCAAATGCTAAATAAAGCCACAAGAAAGAACCACTAACCTATCTCGTTCATTGATAAGATGTTGGATAGATTGGCAGGGCAGGTATACTACTATTTCCTTGATGGTTACTCAGATTATAATCAGATCACCACTGTGCCCGAGGACAAAGAGAAGACAACTTTTACTTGTCCATATGGCACATATGTGTTCAGACGCATGCCTTTTGGCCTCTGCAATATGCCTGCAATATTTTAGAGATGCATAATGGCAATCTTCTATGACATGGTTAAAGAATTTGTAGAGGTATTAATGAATGACATCTCTATTTATGGTAATTCTTTTGATAAATGCTTGCAGAATCTAGATTGAGTCCTTGCTCGTTGTGAAGAGATGAAGCTTGTGCTGAATTGGAAAAAATGCCACTTTTTTGTTAAGGAATAGTACTTGTCCATAAAGTATCATGTAGAGGACTCGTAATAGATATATCCAAAATTAAAGTGATTGAAAAGCTACCAGATCCAGTCACAGCGAAGGGAGTGTGAAATTTCTTGGGAATGTAGGTTTCTACAGGAGTTTTATTCAAGATTTTTCAAAATTTGCATGACCGATGTGTAAATTATTAAAAAAGAAGCCAAGTTTTCTTTTAGGGCTGATTGCCAAGAAGCATTAGAGAAGCTAAAGAAGAAACTGATTGAAACACCCATCTTGACTTATCCAAATTGGGAGTTACCATTTGAATTAATATGTTATGCTAGTGATGTGGCTGTCAGAGCTATTTTGGGGTAGAGAAAAGACAAGGTCTTCCATTCTATTTATAATGCTAGTAAGTTCTTGAATGATGAACAAATGTATTATAAAGTCACTAAAAAGAAATGTTAACAGTGGTTTATGCATTTAATAAATTTAGAGCGCATTTGGTGGGCATCAAGGTTATTGTTGATATAGGCCATACAACCATCAAGTATCTCTTCAATAAAAAGGATACAAAGCCTCAATTGATCAGGTGGATTTTATTATTGTAAGAGTTTAACCTAGAGGGCCGTGATCGAAAATGAGCAGAGAACCAAGTAGCAGACCATTTGTTGCAGTTGGAGTCTCATGACCATATTGTTGATGACTCTTTGCATTTAGGAAGAGTTTTCGGATGAAAAATTATTTGCTCTAGATGTGTGTGAGCTTCTGTGGTATGCTGATATTCTGAACTTGGTAGCATGTTTGGTTTATCCCCTCGAAGCCACCACTCAAGAAGGAAAAAAACTGCTTCATGATTCTCATGCTTTTATATAGGATGTCATACCTTTTCAAGTAGGGTCCTAATGGAATTATATGTAGATGTGTTCCAAAATCTGAATTCACACAAGTGCTTCAAAAGTGTCAGTTATCTCCTTATCGTGTCTATTATGGGGGTGGAAGAAGAGCCAGAAAAGTGTTGCAAACTGGTTTCTTTTAGCCAATATTATTTTGAGATGCAGTAGCTTTCGTGAAGAGTTATGATCAATGCCAGAGGTTAGGTACAATTTCAAGGCATCAGAGATACCACTAAATAATATCCTTATAGTTGAAGTATTGATGTTTGGGGGATTGATTTTATAGGACCATTCCCACTATCAAATGGTAACTTGTACAACTTAGTGGCGATTGATTATGTATCTAATTGGGTGGAAGCTGCAACTTGTCTGACTAATGATGTGAGAGTTGTATTGAATTTGTGAAAAAATACATATTTTCTTGATTTGGCACTCCCAAAGCTATAATCAGAGATGTAATTATGTATTTCATTAACACGTGGTTTAAAAATATTTTAGCTAAATATGGTGTTAGGCACAAGATGGCCACTGCGTACCATCCACAAATAAGTGGTCAAGCTGAGGTATCCAACCGAGATATAAAGTAGATACTACAGAAGACTGTTAATGGGAAACAAAAGGATTGGGCTAAAAATCTAGATAATGTATTATGAGCATATCGAATAGCTTATAAGATGCCCATTAGTACCTCTCCATATCACTTGGTTTATGGGAAAGAATGTCATTTGTCTATAGAGCTAGAACATCAAGCTTATTGGGCCCTAATAAAGTTAAATCTCGAGAAAAAGGTCGCGGGAGAGAAGTGATTGTTGCAGCTTATTAAACTTGATGAGTTTTATCTCCATGCTTATGAAAATGCCAAACTGTGCAAGGAGAAAACCAAGAGATGAAATAATAGGCAAATTAAGGATAGAGTGTTTGAACCCGAACAACTTATTTTCCAATTCAATTCAAGGTTAAAGTTGTTTCAGGGAAATTGTAATCTAAATGGTCTGGGCCTTTTGAGGTGGTGCGAATGACACCTCATAGAGTGGTTAAACTATGGAATAAAGAAAAAACTAAGAAGTTTTTAGTGAATAGACAACGTGTGAAGCATTATTGGGCTTATCATGGAGATAAGCACAATGTTTCTATCACCTTTGCTAATGAGTGAGACTAAGCTAAGTCATGCCACGACATAAAATAAGGCACTATGCAGGAAGCAACTCACAAATGTAATGGAATAGGTAGTTTATTAGGTGTTAAAAGAAAAAGAAAAAAAATACAAAAAGATGAGTCATTCCATGACCAAAACTATGACACTGAGTGAGAGACAACCCACTTTTTCTTACAGTGTTTTATTGTTTTTGTTTGATTTGTAAGGATGAGAAAATTAAAACCAAGTAGAATACTATGTACCAGGAAGCAACCAACTTTCCAAATCGAGGTGTGTAAGTTAAGTTCAAAATCAGGTAAGAAGAGGGTTGAAAAACACATTGGAAACGTGTAATTAGAGGCCACTATATTGCGTAGAGAGTAGAAATAGAACTTGCCAATTTCTAATGTGTTGAAAAGAAATCACCGCGTTGCAATGTGGAGATAAAATGGTAAAAATGTTTCAATTTTCACTATCATCGCATCGCAGAGATGGCTAAAATGACAATCATCAATTTTTAGTATCCTAGCACAATACTACAACATTGCGGTGGTTGGAAAAAAGATGATTGTCAAATTCTAGTAGATTGATGTGAAACCACCACATTGCGATAGGTGGTTAAATGGCAATGGGCACTTTTTAGTGAACTAGCTGGATACCACTGTGTCGCATTGGGGGTTAAAACAGGACCTAAATTTTTAAATTATGTCTAGTTCAACCCGACCCAACCTGACTTGGTCCTACCCTTCTCTATATATCCCCTCAACCCTAATTTCCTCACTTTCCCACCTTCAGTGCTACCTCTCACTCCCTTAACCCAATTATCTCTCTTAAATTTTCTCAAAGTTTTATCTTTCTCTCAATAACTGAGGTAAGTACCTAAATGTTTCAATTTTCCCTCTGTTGTATTTAGAATTGAAGTATTATTGGCATGACTTGGTTTTGTTCTTCATGATTTTTGTGTGTTATAGCCCCGCATGCTACAATTTTTATTATAATTTTTGTGAATTCTTAATCATAACCTTCATAATCTTCTATTGATTTGTTTAAATGGTAAGGGAATGACTATTAAATTAAAGTGTGGGGTTATACTTATGTTTTGATTGGGTGATTTTACTGCTTTGATATATCGAGTTACGAAATATGTGTGGTCATAAGAGTGCTACCAATATTATGTGTATTTTATATAGTTCACGTATTGGGGGTATTTTGGGTTTGAGTTCTTATGATGAAATCTTTCTAGTTTAACTTTACAATTTGTTGAGTGTACATACTGTCTGAACGTGTTAAGCATGGGGAAATATGCATCATCATGAAGAGGGGTCTGAGTACCTTGCATGGTGAAGAGGGGCTGTTGTGGGAAAAAATTAAGTCTAGGGTGAACCCAACTAGTGCTAGGACTATGCGTGGATTAATTTTTGAAGTCTTGTTGATAGAAGGACTTTTGGTTGAATTTGGATTGAATGTGCATGATTGGGTCATTCTTGCTTGTCGACTCCTATTTTTGATATCTAATAATGTTAATGTGTGCCATTTTGGAGCTGTCTGTATTTGTATCCATTCTGTATTAACTTGATGTAATAGCTTAAGGGACGTAAATATGGATAGTTATCAATGATTTCTTGTGTTAATGCCATACTTGGGTCAAAATTTTTTTTGGTATAACCTAAAATCTATTGGTAATTGAATTATGGACCCATATATATGTGCTAATATATTGAATAGGGGTAGTTTGAGTACCCTGTTCTTATATGTTCACCCTTTAGCTAATAATTTTGTGTGGGGTGTCGATTTTTACTCGTCCACACATAGTTTAAGATAGCATGACCTAGGACTAACTTGTTTAGTACTCACTTGTTTGTTGCATGTGTTGGATAATAGGCACTATGGATCACCAACAACTAAAAATAAAAACTAAGGCTAGTTTTTTTGCACCAGCTAGGAAATGAAGCAGACATTCTGAAAACCAGCTTCCTAGGGTGCCACATGCTCTACCTCTACAACGTGGGCAAAAAAAAACAAGTTTGGGTTCAAAGAAGTTTGAAAATAAGGCAAGTAGTGGTACTCCGAACACAATGACGCCAAATACATTCCAGAGGCTCTCATTGACAGGGCGAGCCTGCTAAGGGAATGCCCAAGCATGGTGTGAAGAATTGAGCAGCTGAATATGAACTTCATTTTTCATCAGTCGATTGAAGGTAATCTATACCTAATTCATAAAATTTACTCCAACTGGCATCCTACAGACCCGGATCATGAATTGAAGGTTCATGGAAAGGTGGTCTGATTCACAACTGTATATATTAATGACCTGCTTGGTATACCTAAGGCTGATGCAAACCCCTTGAAGCAGTTGATTGTTACTCCTCCCTATGCTAATATCTGACACTTGCTGTACGGTATACATTCATCTACTAGGTGGACCAGGCACCGGGTTACTAGCTTGTATTCCTTGTTTCCTTACGCATAAATAAACAAAGAGGCCTAGATATAGGGGATGCATTCTATATCATTGCCTTATTCAAGGCAAACACATGACTAAAGTAACATGGGACCAAGTATGTTTAATCTATGATTTGATGTGTGATGACATTGACATTAATATGGGTCAGGTAATATTCTTTGCAACGAAGAAAACACGCTATCAGTTGGGGCGTAGCTATAGTTTTAAAGGTCTATTGACTTAATTCTTAAGGAGGCATAGGGTTGATGAGAAGGAGTTGGATTACAAGCCAAAAGTTATTACTCGTGCTATTGATATTACTATTACTAAGAGCATTATTAGGGCCTAAGGAACAATCCTGACTACTGAGCACCAAGCTCGTGCTGATGAAATATCTGCTAGGATGTTTGGCCTATAGATATTGCAGTTATAGATAGGGGAAAGATCTGCAACGCATGAAGAACTTCATGCTATGGAGTTAGATTATCCCCTTGGCCATCCTGCTAGAACTTTGCTGTAGATTGGGCCTGAGTTTTTTGAACCTATGGACGATAATGTACCTACAGATGCTGAGAGGCGATACCAGGACTCAGATGTTGAGTTAGATGCTAAGGAGCAATCTGATGATGGCGATGGCAATGCAAATACTAATGATGGTTAAAATAAAGAAGGTGCATATGATTACATGATGACAATAGTGCCCTTTGTCTGAGCAGGGAGTATAGCACCACCTTGCCATATGCTTATTGATAGCACTAGGATAATGCTTCGTTTAAGTGTGGGGTGGTTGTCCTTCTCTTTTGTATCTTATTTCTCTCTATCTTGGTTGGACAATTTTTATTTTTATGTTTTGTTGGATTTTAGGATTTCTAACTATTCGGAACATATGTCTATAATAGTTAGTAAGTTTAAAGTTTAGAATATTGCAATTTTCCCTCAAGGCATTTTTTGCATTTTGCTTTTAGCTTAAAGTGTTTGATTTTATTTATTTTTGCTCTCTTTAGAAAATTTCAGTTTAAAGTATTTATTCTCGCCTTTGCTAATTCAAAATAACTCGTCATAGCTAGTGCCTTCCCCTATGATAGATGGATGACGACCGTCCTAAGAGGAGTTAGTCTTAAGAAGCAAAGAATTGATGAGAATCTGATCACAACTTTAGATAAGTGCTGTGTGTGGGACATTTTAAAAGTGATTTGGACTAAATTGAGTTTTAAACCAAATGCATGTCTGAAATTTCAAAGTGTTTTAATTGTAAATTAATTTGTCTCAATAGGTAAAATATGATTTGTTGGCTTAATTTTGAATTCAATAATGAACAAGGTCGATAACCTTATGGATCCTACTTGATTCCATATGCACTATGAGTATGAGTAGTTTTTTTATATTTTACATGTATAAAAATGTTTAGAACTTGCCCAGTGTGTTTACAAAATGAAATAAAGTGTGTTGGGTGTAGGAAGTGATGTAGGCATTTCTTTGGCAGTCGTAGTTTTAGCCTTTATATACCTACCCTTGTGTATATCCCAAGTCATCCCTATTGAGCCTTTAGCATATTATTTGGTAGCCTTATATGTAGCCTAATCCTTTCTATGATAGACCTTTATTTGATCCAAAGCTCCTAAATCCTTTAATATAGACTATTAAGTGATTAAGGGGTGTGAAATTGAAGTAGGTAGTAGCGAAAGTGAAGCCCCAGAGTAGTGTGTTATTGGTGTACAATTGTTGTGTTTGGGAGTTAAAGAATTTGTTCGAAAAGAAGTTCAGTTCTCTTATTGCTTAGTTGGGTTACAATGAACTTGTCCTGGTCCATTACAGACATTGTGCACCTTAACCAAAGTTAAAGCTTTAGCTGAGGCTGGCTACTATAGGGGTGCATAACAATAAATAGGTATGAAGAAGAGTTGGAAATTGATTATGTTAAAAAAAAAACAAAATATATAATACTTCTGCCATAGTTCATGAAATATGCTTAATGAAATTGGGGTGAAATAAATGATGCGTGAAGGTAGTAAAGTAAAAATTAGGTTGATATGTGTGATGTTGATTGTGGAATGAGATGTATTAAAGTGCTTAGAGAGATTAGTCACTATTTCCTAAATAGTTTCTACCCATCCCCTAGCTTATATTGCAACCATAAAAGACCTAGTTGATCCTTCATCTCGACATCCGACTATTAGTGGAGTAGTATACTAAGGGCAAGCTTATGGTTTGTTAACTAGGATGTATGAATTCTTTGTTGAGAGAGAGTGATTTTATTTTGATATTCCCCTTTTGGTTATACATTTAAATTGATGTGAGTTAATATGAGGAAGCATTCTTGTTGTGAGGGTGCATGCAGATGAAAGTTCAGTTACCTTTTGTGTTTCTAGATTGAGTTTGCCAACAAGTTTGAAATTCATTATTGAGATATAGGAGTTTGAAACAAATAGTCCTATGTGCAAAAATTATTTTGACATTTTTGAGTTGAGAAGTCATTGATAAAATTGTAAGTGCCCAACACAAGCATAACTTTTAGGTTGTGGTATGAAAATAGAGTGATTGCATTGATGATTTAACTTGTTCTTGGATGAACAAGGTTATAAGTGTGGGGTGATGATATTGGGCATATTTATAAGTTCAATCACCAATATTCACCCATATTTGGACTTGTTCCGAGAGCTATAAAGTGCTATTCTGAGTGTAATTGACCTTTAAGTGTGTTCTTTATCAAATGGACATGGTTAGTGTTTGCAGGACTAAATTATGATGAACCAAACTTGATTGGACACATTAATGATATGTAATGGTAGAGGAACAAAGGCATTGAAGTATAGCTCAGAAAGGCAAGCTGAAAGTTAAAACTGCTGATTTTTATAGTCACCGCGTAGTGCTGACTGACCAAATAGTGTTTGTCAAAAACCAGTGAGGTACCATAATACCACCACATCATGGTGAAGAGCCATTTCCCAATTGTCAAGATTCCAAAATAAGGGCGCGATATTACCGCATAGCGGTAAAATTCCAATTGCTAGTTTTTTGAAGTCTACAGCTCATTACGTCGTGGTGAAGGATAAAATTGCATTTGTCAAAATCTATTAGCTCATCGCGATGTCACTACATTGCGGTGATGAGACAAATTGCAATTGTCAAGAAATAGTAACCTTCTGCGATGGCCCAAATTTTAAACGGGAATGCAGCAACTCATGGAGAAATAGATGAATTCGATTCTCCGGCCGAACTAGGATATGTTGGTCGAATAGCATCCGCCAATGAAACGAGGAGAATAGCTCGGTTTTCTGGTAACATCGCCCTTTAACTGTAATACTTTATCCGAGGTTTTTAGTCGATTTCACCCCTTTTCTTCATTACAGAACTTAGAACCAGGGAATTTCAACCCTAGTTTCTTAGGCCAGGGGCCTTTCTATAACATCAATTTTTTCGTGAGAAATATGGCATTTGACAGCACAACGCGTCGTGCCGGATGACCAAATCGGGTTTTTCAACCCAGCTATAAAAGAAAAAATTCAAGACAATTTGGGGACTTTTTAAAAGCATAACAGCGGCAAAAAAACACAAAATTCTCTCTCTTAGGGTTCTTAGAATTTGTTTTGAACTTCTTTACTTCAAGATTAATTCTTGGTATGATTAATTACTTATTTTTGATGTTGAATTCCAACATGAGTGGCTAAATACCCTTGTTCTAGGGTTGAGGCCAAGAACATGATTACTCTTTTATATTCTTTATCATAGTTTTTTTTGGATTATCATATGGGTATTACTTAATTTCTTGAGCTTACTATTTTGATAAGTGGCCACCATTAGAATAAATCTATATTTCTATGTGAATCCGGGAGGAGAATTGTAGGATAAAATGAAGAAATTAAGGAGAAAGATTCTTATCTTTTTATGAAATAAGAGGTTTGAATTAGCATCTAGGATAAGGATATACCTAGAAGCCTTGCTTGGTTCAGTTCCAAGAAGATGAATTCATGAATCTAGAAGAATTGTTGCATCTCTGCGGGAGTTGTAGTTGCGATATTCAATGGATAGAAGATTTGAGATCGGGAGACCAAGATCGTACCATAAACCTTGCGAACAAACAACCCGATAACCAATTAGAATGCGATAAGAAGGTAGAATTGTATGATTGTTAGATATGCCTCAATCCTTGGAATTCTCATCATTATTGTTTACAACCATTGGTTGCTTTGCTATTGTCATAAATTACTATTTCTTATATATTTATAATTTTGATTCATAATTTCACAAACACCTTGATACTTTACAACACTTAATACCTCATTGTCTAAAACTAAAAGTTGGGTAAATTTCAAGTTGCTTAGTCCTCGTAGGAACGATATCTGGCCGTCTAAGTCACTATATGACTTTTACAATCATGTGCTCTTGCGTGTACATTTTAGCCTAATAATCATTCCTAGAATGATAGTGGGTTTACGGTATAAGGTGCCCAATATCAGGCTAGTAGGGCTTAGTCCGCTCCATCATATCCTCCTTGTAGATTTAATAGGCAGGTGCACCATGTGTTTTATAAAGAAGGAAGGAACAAGTGTTTCAAATATAGTTAAAGTGGTCACCTGCAGAGGATTGCCCTTCTAAGGTTACTTCTGGGCATAATAAGATTCTTGTTGCCACTTCACTAGCTCCTTCACCAGAGGGTACTTCTTCCGCTTCTAGTACCGACACTGGCCAAAATTATTTGTATGCTCTTGCTACCTTCCAGGACTCTGAGGCATCTCTCGATTTTATCACTGGTATGTTATGACTCTTTTCTAAAGATGTGTATTGCTTGCTTGATCTAAGGTTTACTCTTTCTTATATGACCCTATTTGTGGCATTTTATTTTCGTTTCGATCATGAGTGTATCCCAATCCCTTTTCTATTTCTACCTCGATGGGTTACTCTGTGGTAGATAGAAGAGTCTATAGGGATAGTGTGATATTTTTTGGTGGTAAAGAAACCATGGTAGATCTGATAGAGTTAGACATGATTGACTTTGATGTTATATTAAGGATGGATTAGTTGTATTCGTTCTATGCCTACTTTTATTGTCGAACCCATAAGTTCATGTTTAAATTCCTTAATGAGCTAGCCATTGAGTGAGAAGGGGGCCCTCTAGTACCTAAAGGAAGATTTATATCATATCTTAGAGCCCAGAAGTTGATTTCCAAGGGATGTGTTTATCATTTGGTCTAGGTTAAATATTATAACTCGGAGGGTCCTTTATTGCAATCCATTCCCATGGTTAGGTAAATTTCTTGAGGTTTTTCCTGATGATCTTCCTAGTATCCCTCCTGATAGGGATATTGATTTTAGGATTGATCTTGGACACTTGTCCTATCTCTATCCTTCCATATAGAATGGCTCTAGCTGAATTGAATAAGCTCAAGGAGCTATTGAATGACCTCTTTGACAAAGGATTTATCCATCTGAGTATGTCTTTGTGGGATGCTTCTATTTTGTTCGTGTGTAAGAAGGATGGTTACCATCAGTTTAATAATGTTATAGTGAAAATACATATCCCCTCTTTCAAATTAATGATTTGTTTGACCAACTTTAGGGTGTCATATATTTCTCTAAGATTGATCTGATATTCAGTTATCATCAGCTAAAGATTAGGGAAGTAGATATCTCTAAGACTACCTTTGGAACCTGGTATGGTCATTATGAGGTCTTAGTCATGTCTTTTTGTTTGACTAATGCCCCGACTGCATATATGGACTTGATGAATAGGGTCTTCCATCAGTTTCTAAATTTGTTTGTTATCATGTTTATAGATGATATTCTGGTTTATTCCAAGAGTGAGGAAGATCATGCGGATCACCTCTATATCATGTTGCAAACCTTAAAAGATCAATATTTGTATGCTAAGTTTCAAAAGTGAGAATTCTGGTTAAACACTGTTACCTTTTTGGGTTATGCCATTTCTAGTAAAGGGATCATAGTGGATCTACAAAAAGTTGCAGTGGTTAATGTGGCCTAGGCCTACGACTCCAGCTGATATTCAGAGCTTTTTAGGTTTAGCCAGTTACTATAGGAGATTTGTGGAGAGTTTCTCGACAATAGCTGCCCCATTAACTAAGTTGACTTAGAAAAAGTTGAAGTTTTTATGGTCTGACACTTGTGAGGGTAGTTTTGAGAAGTTGAATGATAAGTTGACTTTAGCTCTGATTTTGACTTTATGAATGCATTGATGGTTTTGTTGTCTATTGTGATGCGTCTAGTATGGGACTTGGTTTTGTGTTGATACAATATGGTAGGGTGATGGCCTATGCTTCTAGGCAGCTAAAAGTTCATGAGAAGAGTTACCCAACTTAATACTTGGAGTTGTTGGGTGTGGTATTTGCATTAAAGATCCAGCATCACTATTTGTATAGAGTACATATAGATATCTTTCCTGATAACAAGAGCATACAATATATATTCACTAAGAAGGAGTTGAATCTCAAGAAAAGGAGGTAGCTGGAGTTGCTAAAAGATTATGACATGATTCTTCACTATCACCCAAGTAAAGCTAATTTGATTGTTGATTCTCTTAGCAGGTTATCTATGGGGAATGTAGCTCATGTGGATGATGATAAGTGGGAGTTTGTGAAATATATATACCATTTAGCTAACCTTGGAGTTTGTCTCTTGGACTCTGAGGATGGTGATGTGTTCATGCAAGGGGTGGCGAAGTCATCCTTTGTTGGTGAAATAAAGGAGAATTAGGTACTAGATCTTGTCTTAATGATGATTAAGGGGAATGTGGGATAATAAAAGGTTATAGATTTTGAGATTGGTGGCGATGGTATGTTGAGTTACTAAAGTAGATTATGTGTTCCCGATGTAAATGGGTTAAGAGAGAGGATATTGGCTGAGGCTCATGAGTTGCATTACGTTATTCATCCCGGTTCAACATAAATGTATCACGATCTTAAGGAGATTGATTAATGGACCAATATGAAGCTAGATTTGGCAAATTTTATGGCTAAATACATGGTGTATCAACAAGTGATGGTTGAGCACTTGAGGCTGGTGGGTTCACTCATGAAATTGAGTTGCATGTGTGGAAGTGGAAAGTGATTAATATGGATTTTGTTACCGGTCTTCCTCGGTCTCAGAATCATTTTAATTCAATTTGGGTCATTGTGGATAGGATAACGAAGTCTTCTCATTTCTTTCAAGTGAGGACTAATTATTCGGAAGAGGATTATGCGAGCTTGTTCCATCAAGAAATTATGAAGTTGCATAGGGCACCTATTTCTAGCATGTCAGATTGCAATACTCAGTTCTCATTACTTTTTTGGCATTTGTTTAGAGAGGTTTTGGGACTAAGGTGAGCCTCAGTATTGCTTTTCACCTGTAGTCAGATGGGCAAGTAAAAAAGACTATTCAGACATTAGAAGATATGCTTTGAGGTTGCGTGATTGACTATGGTGGCAGTTGGGTTGATCATTAAACTCTAATAGGGTTCACATGTAATAATATTTACCACTCAATTATTGGGATGGATTTGTTTGAGGCATTTTATGGTAGGAGGTATAGGTATCCTATTAGATGGTTTGAGGTTAGTGAGGTGAAGATATTTAGCCCAGATTTGGTTTACCAAGTGATGAAGAAGGTGAAGGTGATTCGAGATAAACTTAAGGCTGCCCAAAGTCAACAAAATTCCTATATGGATGTGAGGTATAGGGAGTTAGATTTTGAGGTTGGCGATTGTGTGTTCTTGAAGACTCTCCTATGAAGGGGGTAATATGGTTTGGGAATAAGGGGAAGCTCAGTACTCAGTATGTTTGTAATACCCCAATCGTTTCTTAAGCCTAAATCCATCTATTGAGTGGATATGTATGACTTTCAAAGTGATTGATGTTTAAACCATTTTGTATTTCTCTAATTCCTACTTTTTGTAATGTAGAGCATTGAATAATCTTTCCATCGATACCAATATCATTGAAATAAGACTTCGGATGAGGGAGTTATAGCCATTTTACTCAGCGATATCGGATCGCCCAGGTCTGACAGTCGACCTGGCGGACCGTCAGGTCCTTGGTGGACCATCAAGTGTCCCATCAGGACAAGGCAGTGACCCCTCTTCCTGGTCACCGTGTGATGGACAAGATGGTGGACCGTAAAAAAATTGATGGACCATCAAAGGATCTGTCAAGTCGAGACAGAATGTCTTGTTTCTGGCCCTCGAGTGACGAACGACTTGGTAGTTCATCAGTTTCCTGATGGACTGTCACTTCGACTGTCACATCGAGGAAGAACATTTCAGTTTGGGCACTCGAGTGACGGACGATCTGGTGGACCATCAGGAGACTTGACGAACTTTCAGATCGACCGTCACAGGCCCCGATCAATGAATTTTAGCTTTTTCAAAAGGGTATTTTGGTCATTTCTGCTCCTTGTTGCCTTATATATATACATCAAAGTAGTGAAGAGAAGATCATTTTCTCCTATTTCTCTCCAATTTCTCCATGAATTTTCTAGAAAACTAGGGTTTTCTCTCAACCCAAAAATCAAAACTCCTACCAAGAAATTCAAAGATCTTCCATAGATTTCTCTAAGTTGTCCAAGAATTAAGCTCCTCTAGTCAAAGGCATCAAGGATCTTAGCTAAAAAATGTAAGGAAGAAGTTCCAAATAAGTTTCTAAATCTCCAAAAATTATAATCCAAGGTATGTGGGGCTTGAACAAGAACACTCCTTTCGTTCTTGTTCCTTAAGATTTACTTTCTATTATTGATTGACATGATTTTGCAAGTGGGTTTACACCA
This sequence comes from Capsicum annuum, assembly GCF_002878395.1. NCBI lineage: Eukaryota > Viridiplantae > Streptophyta > Magnoliopsida > Solanales > Solanaceae > Capsicum > Capsicum annuum. The sequence goes on along the minus strand of NC_061116.1, from coordinate 67,128,598 downwards.
AAATTTCATTATTTATGATTTATGAGATTTGAATTGAATAAGTTTGATATTTATGATTATTTCACCATCATGTTTCTTAAATTGAGAACTTATTCCATGAGTTGTATATTGTCATTACGTAGTGATGCTTTCTAAGTGATTTAAGACAAGTGTCATGAGTTATGCCTTTCCATGAGAAATTTGACTATTGAATATATATCGATATTTGAGATTGAAAGTCAATAATGAGTCCTATGATGTTTTCTTGAAGCTTTGATATTTGAAAATGATTCGAAAAACAAATGTACTTGATGTTGAGAAAGATTGTGTTGAGTTGAGTCAGGTTAGGAATCCACGAGATTTTTATGATTTGCAGATGAGATATATATATATATATATATATATATATATATGTTTTGGTCTTTAAAATAGACCCATGAGTTGATATTGATTAAGGTGGATTTCGTAATGCGTTCTGAGCTGAGTCTGGGAGGAGTATTTAGCACTAAGCAGGAAATATGGTATTTTCATAAAACTACGTACCACCATAAGATTGATGATGATAATTGTGGGACAGAGGACGAGTATGGGATTGTGATAATGATATTAAGGTTGTACTCCTTGGAAAGAGTATGACACCCCCACCAATGTGAGGTTCTCTCCTTAGGAGGGAAAAACGTTGGACTCCATGTGGCTCATATGGTGTAGTTATATCAGTTATAAGAAACTCCCACATCCATAATGATCTAAGTAGCATGAGTTACCGAGTCACTCTAAGTCATGAGTCAAAGAGTTTGAGTTGAGTTAAATGATTTATGAGATTTATGAAGTGTATGTTATTACTAATGACTTACGGAAATGATAGTTTAGATAATTCAAGCGAAGATAGTTATTATTGTCAGCATGCATGATTTTTTTATACATTTATGATATTATTTAAAATGTTGTATCCACCCCCACATACTCAGTATATTCCCAAGTACTGACTCCCATACTCTTTTGTATTCTATATTTCCTCATGATATAGGTTCAGGTGCTCAGTCTCAGCAGTGATAGTTATCTTTGAGTACCTTCATCTAAACTTCTGCGGTTGGTGAATCCTCATGGTTCGAGGACCTATTTCTCCGATTTTGTCTTGTTAATAGATGGTTGTTTGCTTTCCGTTCAGTACGAGTAAGTTGGGGATCTGTCCCAATGGCTCCTCAGTCCTATGTAGTAAAGGCTTTGTCAAACTAGTGTACCAGTGTGTATAAGGATTTCAGTAATTTATTTGTACAGGGCAGTATTGCTTCATGTGTCAGTATGTTCATGACATGGGTATTCCTCTTTATCTTAGCATGATTTGCGCTATAATGATTTCTGAAAGTGATGACAGGCTTAGCGGGTTAGCTTGAGTTCACGTGTGTCCTTGAGCACCATGTGATGTCTCAAGATAGGTTATTGGGGCGTTACAAGCTTGGTATTAGAGCAAAAGATTCAAGGAGTCCTAGGGAGTATGACAGGCCGTGTTACGTAGAGTCTTGATCATCAATGTGTAGCGTACCACATCTATGAGCAAGAGGCTATGACATGTTTTAGGAAAAGTTGTTTCTTTCTTTCAAGAGTCTATTGTGCCTATGATTGTTTCTCTCTGCTGTTAATTCATGCTCTCTTATGATAGAAAATGCCTCCTCATAGAGCTCACAAAAAAACGAACGACCTCAACCAATTGATCCTTTAGGTGCGACAGCATCCCACGCCGAATTCTAGGAAGCTTTCCAAGCGCTAGCCCAGGCGGTCACTGCCAATGCCCAAGCTAACACCCAGGCTACTGTTCTACCCCCGTAAGGGGATAATTCTACTGCAGCTCGGGTTCGTGAATTTATGCGAATAAATCCACCTGAGTTCTATGGGTCAAAAGTAGGTGAGGTCCCACAAATATATTTAGACGAAGTGAGAAAGATCACTCAGGTTATGCACGTGACTGAGGAGGAGAGTGTTGAATTGGCTGCCTATTGAATGAAATATATTGCTTATAATTGGGTGGAGATGTGGAGGAAGAGTAGAGGGGATAATGATACTCCTGTGACTTGGAAATTATTCCAAGATGCTTTCTTAGACAAATTCTTTCTCCCAGAGATAAGGTAAGAAAATTTAGAAGAATTTATGAACTTGAGATAGGGCCCCATGACAGTTAAGGAGTATTGCATAAGTTTAACCAACTATCTAAGTGTGCGCACGGTATGATGGCTAATTCTAGGACTATCTGTTTATGTTGTGAAAGAGTGTAGATCCACTATGCTTAATAGGGACATGGACCTTTCAAGACTAATGATTCATGCTCAGTAGATTAAAGCAGACAAAGTGAAGAAGAGAGAGAGTAAGAGGGAATAAGAGAATTAGATCAGAGCAACAAGGGTATAGTCATACTAGATTTTATAGAGGGATCCGCCTTCAGTTCTAGAGCCGTTCTCTTGTGCCAGCGCCTTCATCAGCAGTACTCCTAAATTTAGAATTAGGCCGGAGCAGGGTAGTAGTCCTACTATGTCCAGGTTCCAAGATAGTGTGAGTAATTGACCTCGTCCTTCCCCATGTCCAAATTGTGGTAGGGACCATCCCGGTGAGTGCTTAGTTGATCAGAAGGGTTGTTTTAGTTGCGGTAAGTTGGGCCACAAGTTCAAGGATTGCCCTTATGCTAGACAGGGGAGTCGTGATGTTCATTCCCAGAGTCAGGCTGTTAGTGCTCCAGCCCCTATAATTTTTCCCACTCCCCTTCAGGGTGCCTCATCTATTACTGCAAGTGGTCAGTGCTAGAATAGCTTTTATGCTATACCACCCCACCAGGAGAAGAAGGATTTACCAGATGTTGTTACTGGTATACTTCGTGTATTTCATTTAGATGTGTATGTGTTGATGAACCCTGGGTCAAGTCTTTATTATGTAACTCCGTTGGTGGTTGTGAATTTTGAAATAAGTGCTGAAAATATTTTTGAGCGTTTTCTAGTCTCTACACCATTGGGTGAATTTGTTTTTGCTAAGCAAGTATATAAGAAGTGTCCTATCACTGTTCTTAACAGGGTCATGTTTGCAGATTTAATTAAGCTAAACATGGTTGATTTTGATATTATTCTGGGTATGGATTAGTTTCACTCTTGTTATGTGTCTATAGACTATCGTACTTGAGTAGTCAAGTTTCAGTTTCCCAATGAGCTAGTCTTTGAGTGGTTCAAAAATTCTGTATCTCCTAAAGTCATTTCATATCCTATATTAAAGATAGGAAATTGATATCCAAGGGTTGTATCTATCATTTAGTCCAAGTTAAGGACACTAAGTTTGAGGCTCTAACTATTCAGTCTCTTAGTGTTGTCAATGAGTTTCCTGATGTTTTCCCAAAATATCTCCCAGGGGTACCTCCCGATAGAGAGATAGAATTCAGAATTTTTCTTCTCCCTGATACACAACCTACTTCTATTCCTCCATAACGTATGGCCCCCGCAGAACTTAAGGAGTTGAAAAAGCAACTCAAAGATCTTCTTGATAAGGGTTTTATAAGGCCTATTATGTCTCCCTGGGGTGTACCCGTTCTATTTGTGCAAAAGAAAGATGGTTCATTGCGCATGTGCATTGACTATTGTCAGCTTAATAAGGCCACAGTCAAGAACGGGTACCCTCTTCCTAGAATTGATGACCTATTTGATCAGCTACAAGGTTCCAGCTACTTCTCGAAGATAGATTTGAGATCCAGTTATCGCCAACTTAAAGTCAGAGAGTGTGATATTCCAAAGATAACTTTCCGCATTCGTTATGGTCATTTTGAATTCTTGGTCATGTCTTTCGGGCTAACGAATGCCCCAATAGCTTTTATGGACCTTATGAATTGGGTGTTTAGGCCATACCTAGATATGTTCGTTATTGTGTTTATAGATGATATCCTTGTATATTTCCAGAGTGAAAACGACCATGCAGATCACCTTTGAATTTTTTTACAGACCCTTAGGGATCAGCAGTTGTTTGTCAAATTTAGCAAGTGTGAATTTTGGCTTCAGTCAGTTGCCTTTCTGGGTCATATTATTTATTCTGATGGTATTCGAGTTGATCCGCAAAAAGTAGAAGCAGTGAAGAATTGTCCTAGACCTATTTCCCTATCTGATATTAGGAGTTTCTTTGGTCTAGCTGCTACTACCATCGTTTTGTCGAAGGTTTCTCTTCCATTGTTGTTTCTTTGACCCGGTTGAGCCAAAAGAAGGTTAAATTTCAGTGGTCAAATTCTTGTGAGAAGAGTTTTCAGGAATTGAAGACTCGACTCACTTTAGCCCCTGTGATGACCCTGCCTAATTGTGTAGATGATTTTGTGGTATATTATGATGCTTCCAAAGTTGGTTTGGGTTGCATGTTCATGCATAAGAGTAAGGTTATAGCCTGTGCCCCCAGGCAGTTGAAGCCTCATAAAAAGAATTATCTAATCCATGACCTCGAGTTAGCTGTAGTGGTTTTTGCTTTGAAAATTTAGAGACACTATTTGTACGGTGTTTATGTTGATGTCTTTATGGATCACAAGAGTTTACAGTACGTGTTCACTCAGAAAGAGTTGAAGCTTCGTCAGAGGCGATGGTTAGAATTACTGAAGGACTATGATATGAGTGTGTTGCACCACCCGGGCAAGGCCAATGTAGTGGCAGATACCCTTAGCAGATCATCCATGGGTAGTGTAACACATGTTAAGGAAGATAAGAGGGACATAGCCCGTGAAGTGCATCGTTTGGCTAGGCTAGGTATTAGATTGCTTAACTTAGCTGAGGGTAATGTTTGGGTCCAAAGTAATTCTGAATCTTCCCTAGTTTCGAAAGTGAAGGAGAAACAGGATACAGATTCTCGTTTGGCCGAACTAAAAGAATTAGTTAGACACCAAAAGGTGGAGGTTTTCTCCCAAGAGGGAGATTATGTATTGAGATTTCAGAATAGATTATGTGTTCCTGATGTTGATGATCTGAGATAGAGAATTATGGCTGAGACACATGGCGCGCGGTATTCTATTCATCCCGGTGCTACCAAGATGTACCACAATTTGTTGGAAATTTATTGGTGGAATGGTATGAAAAAGGTATAGTGAAGTTCTAGAAAATTGTGCAACTTGCCAGCAAGTAAAGATAGAGCACCAGAGGCCCGGTGGTGTGATGCAAGAATTAAACATTCCTACTTAGAGTGGGAAGTGGTGAATATGGATTTCGTGATCGGTTTACCTCTCTCTCGTCGTCATCATGATTTTATTTGGGTCATTATAGATAAGTTGACTAAGTTAGCACATTTCCTATCAGTTCATATATCTTTCACCGCGGAGGACTATGCTAAGCTGTATATTTGAGAGTTAGTCAGGTTGCATGGAGTTCCATTGTCTATCATCTCCGATAGAGGTACTTAGTTTACTTCTCAGTTTTGGAGAGCCTTTTAGAAGGGTCTTGGCACCCAAGTTTATCTTAGCTTTGCTTTTCATCCGCAGACAGATGGTCAGGCTGAGAGGACTATCCAGACTTTGGAATATATGTTGAGGGCTTGTGTTCTTGATTTCAAAGGAAGTTGGATGAACATTTTCCATTGATTGAATTTGTTTACAACAATAGTTTTCATGCTAGTATTAGAATGGCTCCATTTGAAGCTTTGTATGTGAGAAAATGTAGATCGCCCATAGGTTGGTTCGAAGTGGGTGAAGCTTCTGTGATTGGACCTAATGCTGTATTTGAGGCTATGGAGAAAGTTAAGTTAATTCGGGAGAGGTTGAAGATAGCCCAGAGTCGTCAGAAGTTGTACGCAGATGTGAGAAGAAGAGCTCTTGAGTTTGAAGTTGGTGATATGGTGTACTTGAAAATTTCAACCATGAAAGGGGTGAAAAGATTTGAAAAGAAAGGGAAGCTGAGTCTCAGATATGTTGTCCGTTATAGAGTTTTTAATCGTGTTGGGAAAGCAGCTTATGAGATTGAGTTGCCTACAGATTTGTCAGCTGTCCATCCTGTGTTTCATGTTTCTATGCTCAAGAAGCACGTTAGAGACTTTGTTGTTATTGATCCGTCAGAAGGTTGTGATGTTCAGGATAACCTTCCGTATGATGAAACCCCAGTTGAAATCCTAGATTATCAAGTCCGTAGACTGAGGAACAAGGAAGTTTCCTTGGTTAAAGTTCTGTGGCGAAATCAATCAGTCGAGGGTGCCACTTGGGAAGCAGAAGCATATATGCGAGCCGGTTACCCTCATCTTTTCTTCACGAGTTCGAATCAAGCTGGAGGTACTATTCCCTTAATTCAGTTTCCTTCTAATCTAATGTATTCAACTATATGGTTATTCTCTCTATGGTTCGTGCATTTGGGGAAGTACTCAAAAGTTTAGAGTATAGTGAGCCCTTAGATGTGAGTCGTTCCAGCTATACGTCCTCATTTTCTCTTGTTCTTGGCCTATCTGGCAACATTCGAGGATGAATGTGTCCAAGGGGGAGATATTGTAATACCCCAATCGTTTCTTAAGTCTAAATCCATCTTTTGAGTGGATATGTATGAATTCCAAAGTGATTGATGTTTAAACCATGTTGTATTTCTCTAATTCCTACATTTTATTATGTATAGCATTGAATAAGCTTTCCATAGATACCAATTTCATTGAAATCCGACTTCGAACAAGGGAGTTATAGCCATTTTACTCAGCAATATCGAATAGCCCAGGTCTGACGGTCAAACTTGGTGGACTGTCAGGTCCTTGGTGGACCGTCAAGTGTCCTGTCAGACGAAGGCAGTGACCCCTTTTCCTAGTTACCGTGTGACGCCCAAGATGGTGAATTGTAAAAAAGTTGACGGACCATCAAGGGGTCCGTCAGGTCGAGATAGAATGTCTTGTTTTCGGCCCTCAAGTGACGAACAACTTGGTGGTCCATCTTTTTCCTGAAGGACCATCAATTCGACCATCAAGTCGAGGCAGAACATTCCAGTTTTGGCACACGACTGAAGGATGATCTGGTGGACCGTTAGGAGACTTGACAGACCATCAGATCGACCGTCACAGGCCCCGATCAGGGAATTTCAGCTTTTTCAAAAGGGCATTTTGGTCATTTCCACTCTTTGTTGCCTTATATATATGCATCAAAGTAGTGAAGATAAGATCAGTTTCTCCTATTTCTCACTAATTTCTCCAAGAATTTTCTAGAAAACTAGGGTTTTCTCTCAACCCAAAAATCAAAACTTTTTCGAAGAAATTCAAGGATCTTCCATAGATTTCTCCAAGTTGTCCAAGAATTAAGCTCCCCTAGTCAAAGAAATCAATGATCTTAGCTCCAAAATGTAAGGAAGAAGTTCCAAACAAGTTTCTACATCTCCAAAAATGATAATCCAAGGTATGTGGGGCTTGAACAAGAACACTCCTTTCATTCTTGTGCCTAAAGATTTACTTTCTATTATTTATTTACATGATTTTGCAAGTGGGTTTACACCCAAATTTCATTATTTATGATTTATGAGATTTGAATTGAATAAGTTTGATATTTATGATTATTTCACCATCATGTTTCTTAAATTGAAAATTTATTCCACGAGTTGTATATTGTCATTACGTATTGATGATTTCTAAGTGATTTAAGACAAGTGTCATGAGTTATGCCTTTCCATGAGAAATTTGACTATTGAATATATATCGATATTTGAGATTGAAATTCAAGAATGATTCCTATGATGTTTTCTTGAAACTTTGATTTTTGAAAATGATTCGAAAAGCAAATGTACTTGATGTTGAGAAAGATTGTGTTGAGTTGAGTCGGGTTAGGAATCCACAAGATGTTTATGATTTGCAGATTTTATATATATATATATATATATATATGTTTTGGCCTTTAAAATAGACCCATGAGTTGATATAGATTAAGGTAGATTTCCTAACGCGCTCTGAGCTGAGTCTGGGAGGAGTATTTAGCACCGAGCGGAAAATGTGGTATTTCCCCAAAACTACGTACCACCGTAGAATTGATGTTGATAATTGTGGGCCAGAGGACGAGTATGGGATTGTGATAATGATATTAAGGTTGTACTCCCTGGTAAGAGTATGACACCCTCGCCAATGTGAGGTTCTCTCCTTAGGAGGGAAAAACGTTGGACTCCATGCGACTTACATGGTGTAGTTATGTCAGTTATAAGAAACTCCCATATCCATAATGATCTAAGTACCATAATTTACCGAGTCACTCTAAGTCATGATTCAAAGAGTTTGAGTTGAGTTAAATGATTTATGAGATTTATGAAACATATGTTATTACCAATGACTTACGGAAATGATGTTTTAGATAATTCAAGCGAAAATAGTTATTATTGTCAGCATGCATGATTTTCTTATACATTTATGATATTATTAAAAATGTTGGATCCACCCCCACATACTCAGTACATTCCCAAGTACTGACTCCCATACTCTTTTGTATTCTATATTTCCTCAGGATATAGGTTCAGGTGCTCAGTCTCAGCAGCAATAGTGATCTTTGAGTATCTTCATCTAAATTTCTTCGTTTGGTGTGTCCTCATCGTTCGGTGACCTGTATCTCTGATTTTGTCTTGTTAACAGATGGTTGTTTGCTTTCTGTTTAGTATGAGTCAGTTGGGGATCTGTCCTAATGGCTCCTCAGTCCTATGTGGTAGAGGCTTTGTCAGACTAGTGTACGAGTGTGTACAGAGATTTCAGTATTTTGTTCGTACAAGGCAGTATTACTTCATGTTTTAGTATGTTCATGACTTGGTTATTCCTCTTTATCTTAGCATGATTTGTGCTATAATGAGTTCTGAAAGTGATGATAGGCTTAGAGGGTTAGCTTGAGGCCACATGTGGCCTTGAGCACCATATGACATCTCGGTATAGGTTTTTGGGGTGTTACAATGTTGGCCCGTACTTGGTTTTGAAGAGGGTTGGTAACAATGTGTATGAGTTGGAGTTGCCTTTTATTTTAAGCTCAATTTATCCGGTGTTCCATGTGTCAATGTTGAGGAAGTGTGTGGGTGATCCTTAGCATATTATACCTATCAATGATATTGGTATTTTAGATTCCTTATCGGTATCGTATGAGGAAGTCCAGGTTGAGATATTAGATCGTTAAGTTCATCAGTTGTGGATGAAGAACATATCTTTGGTAAAGTTTCTGCTCTGGATAATTGGTAACACTCAACTTACACTTTAATTTAGTGCAAGGCGGTCGTCGTCAATATATTTACCCAACTTTCGAGTCGGGGTCAAATCCATAGGGAACAATGTGAGTGGCAATTAAATCAATTTAAAACTATACCTACAAGTTGAATTAAAACAAATGATACGAAAAGATAAAATAAGGGGTTTAGGTTTAACAAGTTGTTGCTTGTCACTTTACTTTCGGGGTTTGTAAATCAAGAGTTTATGAAATATCCAGAATTATGTTCACTAGGGCTTTTGGTCCATGACAGATGCTAAAAGTGGTTCAAGATTCTCACGGTGTAGGATAACAAGCTATCTTTATCGATTTTATGCTTAAATGTCTCTCGACCTACTTAAGCGTTTAATTCCCTAATCCTCTTGAACCAAGGAAATTTCTATTTACTTCCGAGATTTTACCTCAGGTTAACCAACCTTGCTAGAGTGCTGATTATTAAAAGAAGTATTTCCGAGTCCCTGCTGATAATTCACTTCCTACTATATTTGATTTCTTTCTCAAGCAAATCAAAGTAGGTGTGTCTACAGTTTGCAACCAACAGGCGTTAATTAAAACTTCAGAATTATCAAAAAATTCAATCACTTTTTGAATCTTGAATACTTAGCACCTCATCAAGACCTAACCCTATATCCCCTAACTCAGGTTAATGAAGTGTAGCCACTCATGATGTAACAAATGAAACATATAATTAAATTCATGATTTGAAAGATAAAATTACAGAGCAATGAAAAGCAATAATTGTTTCTTCGATTCAATCACTAAATAACTCCGCAAAAAGCAATAGTAATCTCTCACAAGTTAATGGTGACAGTGTATCCAAAACTAGAGAGAGAAATACTAAAGTTCGTGAAGTTGATGATATCTAAGATTTCTCCTCCTCCTTTTTTTGAAACCCTAAAAGTTGCAATTTATAGCTGTAGCTTAAAGGAAATTCAAAATTAAAATTTTTGAAATTCGTCCCTTAGATGACTCAAACTCTTAAGGAAAACCTAGACTTGTCCTTAAATATGTAGGCTAATTATGGAAAGAAAATCACAGGTTACAGTTTTTTCTCAGAATAGACGACAACATATGTGATGCCTTATCAGGGTTCTGACGCCTTATCAAGAATGTCATTAGATCCTCTTCAATTTTGACATTCTCTATTTTAGGCTGACGACGAAACTTGATGGCTTATAAGAACTTGATGATTTATCACCAATGTCGTCACGGATTCCAGCTGAAGTCCATTCTCTTCTTTAGGCTGACGACAAAACTTGACGGCTTATCAGAACTTTGATGATTTATCACCAATGTCATCACGGATTCTAGGAAAGTCCATTCTCTGTCTAAGGCTGATGACGCTTTTGATAGCTTATCAAATTTGTGATGACATATCAGGGGATGTTGTCACACTTCTGCTACAACTTCATCACTCTGCCTCTAGCTGACGATGGACCTGATAACTTATCACCAAGTTGACGACTTATCACAGAAGTCATCAACTACTCTTCTGCATTTTCTTGGTTATTTTTTCCATATTCACCTTTTTTTGTCCTTATTGTCTTACGTTCTCTTGAATCTTGCCTTTCACTACAATATCTAAGAGATATCATCAAAAACAATGATAGTTACTTAAGAACTTACAATTATTCCGAGTTAAAAGTCTTAAATGTTCTAACAAAATGCTAGCACATCAACATCCTCAACTTAAAACAATTGCTTGTCCTCAAGCAACCAAAATATAACTAAGAGAATACAAAGTACATTCAGCAGTCAATTTTCTATATCATCTCAAAACAACTTCACCTTCTCCCAGGTCAATCAATTCAAACTCAACTGTGTATACTATTGAAAAATAATAATGCAACACACAAATAAAAAGATATGGCATAAATTTAGAAATAGCTACCATGCATGTACCAAGATCACACTATCCATACAATTTAGCAACTAGCAACATAACCTGTATGCCCTTACAACAACAAAATCCCTTTTTCACTCATATCAGAAATTACATATATACAGTTAGGGATAATCATGAGACTTACTCTCAGAATGAAGTTCCACTCAATGTACGTCAAATGCCATAGGATTTCCCTTATAGTCAATACCAAGGTTTTCAGAAAGGTCAGGTAGGATCACTATAGGTCTTTTTCTTGGCTTGTAATGTAGGCTAGGGGTTGGTATGATATTCAAGGGTATTTAAAGTGACTACGTCTCCTTAACACTACGCTAAACTCTTGGGGTTTCACTTCAATAACCTTTTTCTCTTCCTCTCTTTTATTGACCACACATGCTTAAGGTGGGTTCTATCTTTTCAAAAACCAAATTATCTTTTTCTCATATTTTACACAACTTTTTCTTTTCTTATTCTTTTTGCACCACACCCAGTTTTTTATTATTTTCTCTTATTCTACCTCTCTTCATACTCATTTTGCATCACGCACCCCTATGATAGCCACCCTCAACTTAGGATATATGCCTAAGTCAAGGTGCATAGTTTTCAAAGAGGACCAGGGCCAAAATAGGTTTATTATGATGTTAACGGGAAGGTGAGAGGTTTCATAGAAATAAACAGGCATATAGGCTCAAATCAGGGATCAAGGGATATTATTCACATTGGGAAGGTTATTTAGGCTGAAAGTGGGTTAAAATTAAAAATGGCCTATGATCCTTTCCTAACCCCTATCCTACAACCAAGGCATGACTAACCGATCAAGTTCTGGATTCACACACAAAGGGAACTGAGTAAGACCTCACATACACATGGCACACAAATATATCACACATCACTACTTATCTGGTTCGTGCAATTGTTTAGCACTGATTACCAAGTTACCAGAACTAATGCCACCAAAAGATGCACTGTGGTAACAAATGAATGTAACTCACACAGTATTTCAAATAGACACTTGGAGAGTTGATCAAAAATCACAAAACATATTAACTACCTCATTACTTGTATTTCTCCTAGTTAACCACAACACATCACAAAACAGAACACAATACGCCTAAATATGCCGGCTCTACTAGGAACAAGACTCTAGGGAAAAGAGGCACGACAAAAAAAAACCCACGGAGGACATCAACACCCATAAGTATCCCCACCCTCAACTTAAAATCATGCAATGTCACCAATGCATCAAACCAAAATAGGAGAGTTAGAAATATACCTGTGGCACCACGGGTGCAAAGATCTGATGTCAATAACATAATACGAATATAAACAACAAAATACCTTGGGTTGCCTCCCAAGAAGCGCCTAATTTAGTGTCGTGGCATGAATCAGTTATCTTGACTACTCAGACTTCACCAAGATAACTTATTGATAATATTTTATGTCTCCACTTGGAGGATTTGAAGCGTCGACCCAACTTTTGATCAATACATCTTTGGGGTGTGTAGGGAAAATTTGAGGGCATGATGAGGAATGTTCTATCACTCTACTTCAAATACTTGAACTGCTTGACCAATTTTGCATCAAACTTTCATGTGGGATCATTTGGAAATGGTGAGAATCTTAAATAGCCACTAAATGGATATTGATCTTTAAGCTTCTTGGCCTTCAGGACTGGGGTTGTAGTATACCCTTTTGGAAGGTCAAACTCCAAAATGTAAGAATCTTCCTCCTCATTTTCAAAATTCATCATTTGCTTGGGTAATTCGACTTTCATCACATCCACCAAGCATAATGTTGAAAAGTGGTTCGAATGAGGACTAACTCTCAATTTTAGAGTAGCATCCCTATTAGTATTTTTACCCCGAAATGGACTAGAGTCTTCACAAAGATTGTGCTTGATTTCTTCTTTTGACTTTAGTACCATTTCTTCATCTTTGGCATTTTCATTCATAAATGGTTTGTTTGGTTGGGAAATCACCGAGGGTTGCTCAACATCAAGCTCATCATAACCTTTGGATTCTTGCTCCTCATCTTCACACTCGTCCATTATGTTAAATGATTCCACAGACAAGATATCATCTAAACATAATATGGAAAAGTGCTTTGAATGCTTGACCTCTATATCCATATCCTCTATCATTCTTCTTTCCTCGTTATTTGCCCTTATGTCTTGATGTATATCACGTATGATATCATTTGTTGTGTCTACACACTCCAACATTAGTTGAAGCATAGCTTCAATGCCATTTTTTTTTTGGTGTTTTGTTCTTTCTGTTCTTGTCCATAAGACCTATCAAAATCATAAAAAGAACTAAATTTTAGGTTAGCATACCGAGGGGAGGGGGCATTTGGACAATCACTCCAATATCCATCTTGACCTCCACATAAACAAAAATCATACTCTCAGTAGGATGGAGATGGTGCACACATCTCTCTCCGGGGAGTATATCTACAATCTTTCCAAAAGTGAGGTACATCACAATATGGACATGGATCATCAAGATACGATTTCCAACCACCAAGCTCATGTTCATTACAATATGCTATAGTACTAAGTAAACTAAAATAAAAATCTACCTAACACCAAAAATAAAAGAAAACTAAAAACAAATATTTACAAGTTTGAATTCAAGGAAGTAGGCTAAAATTCTAAACCAACTCAATAGGCCAAATTGTTCCCCGACAACTGTACCATTTTTTATAACGCTCAACTTACACTTCAATTTAGTGCAAGGAGGTCATTATCAATATATTTACCCAACTTTGGAGCCGAGTTCAAATCTACAGGGAACAATGTGAGTGATGATTAAATCAATTTGAAACTATAGCTACAAGTTGAATTCAAACAAATGATACAAAAAGATAAAATGGGGGGTTTAGGTTTACCAAGTTGTTGTTTGTCACTTTACTTTTGGTGTTTGTAAATCAAGAGTTTATAAAATCATTAGAATTATGTTTACTAGGGCTTCCGGTTCATGACAAATGCTAAAAGTGGTTCAAGATTCTCACAGTGGGTAAGATAATAATCTATCTTTATCGATGTTATACTGAAATATCTCTCGAACTACTTAAGCATTTAATTCCCTAATCCTATGAAACTTAGGGAATTTCTATTTACTTCCCAGATTTTACCTCAGGTTAACCAACCTTGTTACAATGCTAATGATTAAATGAAGTATTTCTGAGTCCCTATTGATAATTCACTTCCTACTATATTTGATTTCTTTCTCAAGCAACTCAAAGCAAGTGTGTCTAATGTTTGCAACCAACAGACGTTAATTAAAACTTCAGAATTATCAAGAAATCCTACCATCTTTTGAATCTTGAATACTTAGCACCTCATCAAGACCTAACCCTAGATCCCATAACTCAAGTTAATGGAGTTTAGCCACTCATGATGTAACTAATGAAACACATAATTGAATTCATGATTTGAAAGATAAACTTATAGAGCAATGAAAAAGAATAACTGTTTCTTCGATTCAATCACTAAAGAACTCCAAAAAAAGAAATAGTAATCTCTCACAAGTTAATGGTGATAGTGTATCCAAAACTAGATAGAGAAATACTATAGTTTGTAAAGTTCAAGATGTCAAAGATTTCTCCTCCTCCTTTTTTTGAAACCCTAAAAGCTGCTATTATAGCTGTATCTTAAAGGAAATTCGAAATTAAAATTTCTAAAATTCTTATATTAGATGACTCAAACTCTTAAGAAAAACCTAGACTTGTCCTTAAACACTTAGGCTACTTATGGAAACAAAATCACAGGTTACAGCTTTTTCTCGAATAGATGACGACATACATGACACATTATCAGGAATGTCGTCAGATCTTCTTCAATTTTAACATTCTCTACTTTAGGCTAATGAAAAAACTTGATGGCTTATCAGAACTTTGATGATTTATCACCAATGTCGTCATGGATTCCAGCTGAAGTCCATTTTCTACTTTAGGCTAACAACGAAACTTGATGGTTTGTCAGAACTTTAACAATTTATCACTAATGTCATCATGGATTCCAGCTAAAGTCCATTCTCTGTCTAAGGCTGACGACACTCTTGATAGCTTATCAAATTTATGACAACATATCAGGGGATGTCGTCACACTTCTACTCCAAATTCATCACACTGTCTCCAGCTGATGATGGACCTGATAACTTATCACCAAGTTGATGACTTATCACAAAAGTTATCAACTGCTCTTCTGCAATTTGTTGGCTATTTGTTCCATAGTCACCTTTTTTTGTTCTTATTGTATTAGGTTATCTTGCATATTTCCTTTCACTGCAATATCAAAGAAATATCATCAATAACAATGATAGTTACTTAAGAACTTACAATTATTTTGAGTTAAAAGTCTTAAATATGCTTACAAAATACTAGAACATCAATAATAATGCATAAGGTATGTGCTATTATTAACATCTTTATTTTCTAATTTTATTAATGGTAAGAGTAGGGGAATATAGAGTCAAATCATGCTTGCAATGGCCTTGTCCCATCATTCGAGGACAAATGATCCAAGTGGAGGAGAATTAAAACACCCAGATTTTTGTCCCTTGAAAATTTCTTAAGATTTGGGCTCACTGCCTTGGTTAAAATTGAACCCCCAGAGTCATAGGGTGTATTGACCACTTGTAGGGAAGAGTCATACCCAAACTAGTAAGTTTGAGTCTTAAGTCTGCTCTGCGTAGGAGTGTCTTACTAAGAGCCATAAGGACTTATTACGAGTTATAACAATCAAATAGTAGGATATCCAGAGTTCACTCAATTTGGTTTTGCTCTAGAAATGAGTAGGACCCTGCGGTCTTAGGGTCTCATCTAGACTAGGTTAGTCAATTCATAAGGATGACAGTGTATTGGGTCTTAGTCACTGTCTTTGTTATGACTCATGGTGACGAGTCGTATGGTGTGGTTATGAGTCATGGGGTCGACTCATAAACAAAGGCAACACTTTTTTAGTTTTTAAGTTGGGGAACTTTAGACATTTCCCACTTAAAACCCTTTAGACCATACATCCATAAAACACTTTCGGGGAATTCATTCAATACTTTAATAGATTAAAACACTCTCTCTAAATTCTCTTAAGTAAGTCAATCTAGGGTTCCACTAATTTGGTCATCTAACAGCTCAAGGGTTGATTTCTATTAATAAATCTTTGTGATTCAGGCATGTTACTCCTCCTTCATTGTTAATTTTTCAAAGGGATGGGATTTAAAGTATTGTTCATAAGATTATTGTTTGGTTTTGTAAACAAGGGTTGGGGGATTTGAATGTTGTGAATTGAACAATGTTTATCATGGTTTATATATATGATTTTTATCCTTTTAATATGGTCTCAAACTTGTGGGTGCATGGGTATGGTGAATAAACTAGGGAATTATGATTTTCCCAAATTTCTGGCTTTGAAGTGGTTATAACCCCAACCCCATAATGTGAAATTGGTTTTAGTTATGAGAACTATGGGAATTTATAAAATTGAACTAGTATTGAAATATTACATGATATAAAGAAGTATTTTAAATACAATGGTATGATTTAACGAACAAAGGGAGTCACAGTTCCCCTATGTGTATTAATTAACAAAGGTATCTATTCTCCCCAAGTTAATGAAAACTGTTTTGGAATAATGTGTTAATTTGCAAGTGCAGTTGGTATGATGATACCAACATTGTATGCCTTAATGTGGAATGTGGTTAAATGAATGGGAATGTATGACTATTTTTTTAATTAAGCTTTAATAAAGGTTGTGTAGCTGAGTGGTGAAAGTGGAGGCCTGAGTGACTAATACTGGAAATCACATTTGCCGACGTGGAGGTTAAAGTGACCAGGGAGGTTTGAGTCCCCCATAAATCATCATATGATCAGGTGCTTAAGTCACTTTGGTGTATATTGGATGGTTCTAGTCCCTTATGTGTATATATATAAGATTATTCTCTAGTTTGTGTGGCTACACATACTAGGGCCTGACTAGGGGGTGAGAGCTAGGGCCTCTATAGCTTATGGGTACTATTATATGATGGTTGAGTTACACAATCCAAGATAAAATTTTGAATAGTATATTATACCTTATTCTCTATCCTAGCATGTGATATATATACATACGTGTATACGTTTATGGATTTGACTATATGCACCGATTTTAAATGATTTTAAATAGTTGTTCATATCATTATGTTATCCTTATCCATGAGATACATGCTAGATTTTACCCTACTAACCATCTTTGAATTTTGTAACCGGACGTGATGCAGGAACTTGTCATACTTTTACTCCTCCTGCTTAGTGACTTAGATTTAGGATTAGCTAGTGAGTCAGATTGAAGTGGTGAGATTTCATACTTTGGAAGACCCCATTTCATGTTTATGGTTTCCTTTATATTTTGACTATTCCTTTGGATTTGAATTTTTGTCTATTATCGGGGGCATGTCTTGATGAGATATTCTTTGATTTTGATTAGAGGCGTTGTTAGACTACTGTTGGTGTGGGGGTGTCAGTATTGGTAGTAGTATTGGTATTTGTTGGGTTTGGTTATAGACTTATCTTAATGTCCTTTAGTTGATATTCTCTATCTTGTTATATGTTCGAAATTTAGCCGA
The DNA here is from genome assembly GCF_002878395.1 of Capsicum annuum. Lineage (NCBI taxonomy): Eukaryota > Viridiplantae > Streptophyta > Magnoliopsida > Solanales > Solanaceae > Capsicum > Capsicum annuum. The sequence continues at coordinate 67,110,960 of NC_061116.1, read as the reverse complement.
CCTTGGGGTATGGTGTGTTTGGTTTGGATAGGTACAGGGGGTGATCTTCGACCTATATGGGACTTGAATGAAGTGCTGACCCAGTCTAGGGTCCTTGCTTCTGAATTTACTGCTCCACCTGGGTTCCACCTATCCCTACTAGTCCTCATTGGGCTTCCCAGTCTGATGATACTTATGCTTAGTTGATTCAGGGAAATATCTCTAATGCAGAGTTCAGTCAATCTATCCATATTCTTGCCTAACTAGTGGAATTACAATATCATCGATCTGATCATCTAGGTTTTATGGTTAATTCAACTTAGGTTACCAAGGTTTTCTAGTTTATGAGGTTAAATCCCCCAACTTTTACACATTCTAAGGTTAAGAAGGATCCTCGGGTGTTTATTAAAAAGATGGAGAAAATATTTAGGGCAATGCATATTAATAATTTAGAAGGTGTGGAGTTTGCTGCTTATTAGTTAAAGGAGGTATCTTACCAATAGTATGATGAGTGGGAAGAGATGAGGGGTGATGGTGTTACGCCTGTAATATGGGGTGAGTTTTCAGGTGCTTTTCTTAATCACTTCTTTCCTTGGAAGTTGAGGAAAGCTAAGGCTGAAGAGTTTGTGAACTTGAAATAGGATAATATGAGTGTTAAAGAGTATGCACTGAAGTTCCAACAATTGTCCCGTTATGCTTTGGAGTTGGTGTCTAATATGAGGTCTCAAATAAGGAAACTTGCTTCTTGTATGTCCTATAAGTTGGTGTTAGAGTATAAGGCTTCCAAGTTGAATAATAAGAAGAACATATCCTGGTTGGTGGTCTATATGCTCCAAGTGGAGGCTCTATGCACTTGCTACTCATCAGGAGTCTAAGGCATCACCATACATTGTTAGTGGTATGTTACAACCTTTCTCTTACGATGTTTATTGTTTTCTTGATCTGGGTTGTACCCTATCTTATGTGACCCCTTATATGGCTGTACACTTTGGTTTTGATCCTAAAAATATTTCCAATCCTTTTTTTATTTCTACCCCAGTGGGTGAGTCTGTTCTTGCTAGAAAAATCTATAGGGCTTGTGTGGTATTTATTCATCATAGGGGGTAATACCCCGTACTTCTACCTATCTTGAAATCATCCCAAGAATGTTATAAACTTACTTTGAAAGATGAATCCATTTTGTACACGTGGAATTTTTGAGATTTTCACTTTTAGTTGAGTGGGAAATTGAATTAGCTTTGCAACGATACCAATTTCATCAAAATCTGGTATCGGAGTAAAAATTTATGGACGTTTTACCGATAGCTGTCAGAACTGCCCAGGTGCAATGGGCAGGTTGATGGACCGTCGATCAAACGACGAACCATCGCCTACACCTTCGTAGCTAAAGCAGTAAGTCAATCTTCTGGCTAAGGTACAACGGACAGGTTGACGGACCATCGAACTTGGAAAGACCATAGCCCAAGCCGTCACTACTAAGGCAGTGAGTCCCTATTCTAGTAAATGTGCGATGGTCAGAATAATGGACCGGCAATCCAGTGGCGGACTATCGGATGAGCCATCGCAGATCCTGTTCAGCAATTTAGAGTCATTTTTAAAAGAGTATTTGAGTCTTTTCCACCCGTTTTAACCCGTAATTATACCATACCATAGCCCATAACTTTATTATTCATCTATAACATCAAATTAGGATTTCTCTCAAAGATTAATCCCTAAGAACAAGAAACCCTAGGTGTTTAATTCCAAGTCAAGAATTCAAGTTTTCCTCCGTTAATATTCAAGAAATCATCCACCCAGGTATGTCATGTGTTGATTCATAGGTCCCTTTCACTCATGAAGCTCAAGAATCTCTTTTCAAAATCCAAGATTTGTGTATTTATGAATGTTCATGATTTAAATTGAATTGAAATTCATGTTCATGGTGTTGTGGGATTTTGATTCACGTTTTAAATTACAAATTTCAATGATTGACACTAGAATGTGGTGATTTTCATAATAATCATGATAAACCCCTTCAATTTACAAGTTGATTAATGTATCCATGATTATTAGATGTGTTGATGATTGTATAACCAAATCATGCTCTCCATGTGTTTGATTAAATTCCTATGTGAAGAAAAAAGTGCCATACCAGTATAATAGTATGAAATCCCCATTCATGTACAAGTTTATGCATGTCAAGTGTTTGATAAAATATATTTGTCAATGAATTAAGGATATATGTGAAGCCATTGTGGTGCTTTAGAACTAGTACTTCATGAAATATCCAACTTATTGTATTATGGATTGTGATGTTGATCATGTATTCAAGAAAGTCATGCTTTGTCAGTTTTTTCCCATCAAGTCCTTGGGGTACTTATACCCAAAAAATATAGGTGTGTGCCTAGAGCTAGTATTATGTTTTCACGATATCCTTAGTCAACCCATGATCCATAGAACTCAATTAGTCATGTGACTCAGGAAAGCTCAAAAATTCAGTAATCTGAGAAATCTCAGACAGTTATCAGATCTCAGTAGCATTCCGTCAGTCCACAAAAATTTAGTTAACTCAGTCCAATCAAATCAGTTAATCATGTTAAGTGTCTATTTAGATGGGAGTATAAATTACCATCTAGTGAACCTAAGGATGGGAACCCACCTATTATATGAGGTTATGATTCTTAAACGATCCTTCAGTTCCAGAACTACGTAACCAGTGTAGTTTGAGACATCATAGCTTGTTATATGAGGGTAGATGAGGTGGATTAACGTCTTATATGAGGGTTCCCACCATTCTTACTTGAGTTACCTGTTATATAAGTGTTACTCATAGATTGTCCTTACTAGTGGTGAGGTATTGACACCCTTCTAATTGGGGTTACAAATCGAACCCTAACTCAGCTATATTGCATTATTTGGGGCATGTCTGTTAGATAACTATTTTCCTTAGTTATAGTTATAGATCAGGACTGTCAGATACAGTTATTCAGTCTTAGTAATAGAACTCAGATAGATCTTTAGAATTTTAGGACTGTCAGATCGACCGTCACAAGCCCCGATCAGCGAATTTCAGCTTTTTCAAAAGGGCATTTTGGTCATTTTCGCTCCTTGTTTCCTTATATATATACATCAAAGTAGTGAAGAGAAGATTATTTTCTCCTATTTCTCTCCAATTTCTCCAAGAATTTTCAGAAAACTAGGGTTTTCTCTCAACCCAAAAATCAAAACTCCTTCCAAGAAATTCATGGATCTTCCATAGATTTCTCCAAGTTTTCCAAGAATTAAGCTCCCCTAGTCAAAGGCATCAATGATCTTAGCTCCAAAATGTAAGGAAGAAGTTCCAAACAAGTTTCTACATCTCTTAAAATTATAATCCAAGGTATGTAGGGCTTGAACAAGAACACTCCTTTCGTTCTTGTGTCTAAAGATTTACTTTCTGTTATTGATTTATATGATTTTGCAAGTGGGTTTACACCCAAATTTCTTTATTTATGATTTATGAGATTTGAATTGAATAAGTTTGATATTTATGATTATTTCACCATCATGTTTCTTAAATTGAGAATTTATTCCGCAAGTCGTATATTGTCATTACGTATTGATGCTTTCTAAGTGATTTAAGACAAGTGTCATGAGTTATGCCTTTTCATGAGAAATTTGACTATTGAATATATATATCGATATTTGAGATTGAAATTCAAGAATGAGTCCTATGATGTTTCCTTGAAACTTTGATTTTTGAAAGTGATTCGAAAAGCAAATGTACTTGATGTTGAGAAAGATTGTGTTGAGTTGAGTCGGGTTAGGAATCCAAAAGATATTTATGATTTGCAGATGAGATATGTGTATATATATATATATATATATATACTTATGTTTTGTTCTTTAAAATAGACCCATGAGTTGATATTGATTAAGGTGGATTTCCTAACGCGTTCTGAGCTGAGTCTGGGAGGAGTATTTAGCACCAAGCAGAAAATGTGGTATTTCCCCAAAACAACGTACCACCGTAGGATTGATGTTGATAATTGTGGGTCAAAGGATGAGTATGGGATTGTGATAACGAGATTAAGGTTGTACTCCCTGGTAAGAGTACGATACCCCCACCAATGTGGGGTTCTCTCTTTAGGAGAGAAAAACGTTGGACTTCATGTTGCTCATATGGTGTAGTTATGTTAGGTATAAGAAACTCCCACGTCCATAATGATCTAAGTACCATGAGTTTCCGAGTCACTCTAAGTCATGAGTCAAAGAGTTTGAGTTGAGTTAAATAATTTATGAGATTTATGAAACATATGTTATTACTAATGACTTACGGAAATGATGTTTTAGACAATTCAAGCGAAGATAGTTATTATTGTCAGCATGCATGATTTTCTTATACATTTATGATATTATTTAAAATGTTGCATCCACCCCTACATACTCAGTACATTCCCAAGTACTGACTCCCATACTCTTTTGTATTCTATATTTCCTCATGATATAGGTTCAGGTGCTCAGTCTCAGTAGCGACAGTGATCTTTGAGTACCTTCATCTAAATTTCTTCGATTGGTGAGTCCTCATGGTTAGAGGACCTGTATCTTCAATTTTGTCTTGTTAACAGATGGTTGTTTGCTTTTTGTTTAGTACGAGTGAGTTGGGGATCTGTCCCAATGGCTCCTCAGTCCTATGTAGTAGAGGCTTTGTCAGACTAGTGTACGAGTGTACATATCCAGGTGTTAGAGTGTAAGGCTGCCAAGATGAATAATACGAAGAACATATCCAGGTTGGTGGTCTATATGCTCAAGGTGGAGGACGAGAAAAATAAGTAGGTAAAGATGGGGGAAAGGAAGAGAAAGAACTTTAGATATGCAAACTAAGGTGCAAATCAATAGAATAGTGTGAGAGATGTTAGGCAGTAGACTAAGAAAAAATATTGGGGAAATTCTTATGTCAACCAATGCTCCTTATCCTACGCCTTAAGGTGATTGGAGTTTTTATGCTCTAAGTGGTCGAAAATCGGCATTTTCATACTAAAAGTGGTCCTAAGGCACAGGGTGCCCAATTTCAGGCTAGTGGAGCTTAGTCAGCCCTATCCTACCCTCCTTATCAATTTTATGGACAGCTTTGTCATGGGTATTTTGAGGAGGGGAGGAATTTTTTTTTTAATTGTGGTCCTCCTGGTCATTTATGGTGGACTTGTCCTATGGATAACATTTCCACTGCAGCTAATAAAGTCTTGGTCACCACTTTCTAGGCTCTTGAACCTAACAAAGATACATGGGGTATCGATAATGGTCGAAATTGCCTCTATGCACTTGCTACTCGTCAGGAGTCTAAGGCATCACCATACATTGTTACTGGTATGTTACAACCTTTCTCTTAGGATGTTTATTATTTTCTTGATTTGGGTTCCACCCTATCTTATGTGACCCCTTATATGGCTGTACACTTTGGTTTTGATCCTGAAAATATTTCCAATCCTTTTTTTCTTTCTACCCTAGTGGGTGAGTCTATTCTTGCTAGAAATATCTATAGGGCTTGTGTGGTATTTATTCATCATAGGGGGTAATACCCCGTACTTCTACCTAGCTTGAAATCATCCCAAGAATGTTAGAAGCTTACTTTAAAAGATGAATCTATTTTGTACATATGGAATTTTTGAGATTTTCACTTTTTTTAATGGGAAATTGAATTAGCTTTCAAATGATACCGATTTCATCAAAATCTGGTATCGGAGTAAAAAGTTATGGATGTTTTACCGATAGCTGTCAGAACTGCCCAGGTGCAACAGGCAGGTTAATGGACCGTCGATCTACCGACGGACCATCACCTAGACCGTTGTAGCTATGGCAGTAATTCAATCTTCTGGCTAAGGTGCGACGGACAGGTTGACGGACTATCGAACTTGGAACGGACCGTCTCCCAAGCCGTCACTACTAAGACAGTGAGTCCCTATTCTAGTCTATGTGGGACGGTCAGAATAATGGACCGGCAATCCAGTGGCGGACTATCGGACGAGCCATCGCAGATCCTGTTCAGCAATTTAGAGTCATTTTTAAAAGAGTATTTGAGTCTTTTCCACCCGTTTTAACCCGTAATTATACCATACCATAGCCCATAACTTTATTATTCATCTATAACATCAAATTAGGGTTTCTCTCAATGATCAATCTCCAAGAACAAGAAACCCTAGGTGTTTAATTCCAAGTTAAGAATTCAAGTTTTCCTCCATTAATCTTCAAGAAATTATCCACCCAGGTATGTCATGTGTTGATTCATAGGTCCCTTTCACTCATGAAGCTTAAGAATCTCCTTCCAAAATCCAAGATTTGTGTATTTATGAATGTTCATGATTTAAATTGAATTGAAATTCATGTTCATGGTGTTGTGGGGTTTTGATTCATGTTTTAAATTACATATTTCAATGATTGACACTAGAAAGTGGTGATTTTCATAATAATCATGACAAACCTCTTCTATTTACAGGTTCATTAATGTATCCTTGATTATTAGATGTGTTGATGAATGTATAACCAAATCATGCTCCCCATGTGTTTGATTAAATTCCTATGTGAAGGAAAAGTGCCATACTAGTATAATAATATGAAAGCCCCATTCATGTACAAGTTTATGCATGTCAAGTATTTGATGAAATATCTTAGTCAATGAATTATGGATATATGTGAAGCCATTGTGGTGCTTTAGAACTAGTACTTCATGAAATATCCGACTTATTATATTATGGATTGTGATGTTAGTCATGTATTCAAGAAAGTCATGCTTTGTCAGTTTCTTCCCATCGAGTCCTTGGGGTACTTGTACCCAAAAAATATAGGTGTGTGCTTAGAGCTAGTGTTATGTTTTCACAATATCCTCTGTCAACCCATGATCCATAGAACTCAATTAGTCATGTGACTCAGGAAAGCTCAAAAATTCAGTAATCTGAGAAATCTCAGACAGTTATTAGATCTCAGTAGCATTCCGTCAGTCCACAAAAATTTAGTTAACTCAGTCCAGTCAAATCAGTTAATCATGTTTAGTGTCTATTTAGATGGGAGTATAAATTACCATCTAGCGAACCTAAGGATGGGAACCCACCTATTATATGAGGGTATGATTCTTAAATGATCCTTCAGTTCCAGAACTACGTAACCAGTGTAGTTTGAGACATCATAGCTTGTTATATGAGGGTAGATGAGGTGGATTAACCTCTTATATGAGGGTTCCCACCATTCTCACTTGAGTTACCTGTTATATAAGTGTTACTCATAGATTGTCCTTACTAGTGGTGAGGTATTGACACCCTTCTAATTGGGGTTACAAATCGAACCCTAACTCAGCTATATTGCATGATTTGGGGCATGTCTGTTAGATAACTACTTTCCTCAGTTTTAGTTATAGATCAGGACTGTCAGATACAGTTATTCAGTCTTAGTAATAGAACTCAGATAGATCTTTAGAATTTCAGGACTGTCAGATACAGTCAACTCAGAACAGTACGAAACTCAGCTAGTTCTATTAGAAACTGACTGTCAGATACAATCACTTAGTATTAGTTATTTCAGTTATATAGTTATTAGTATCTCATGTTATTAGTACTCTAGCTCAGTAATCATGTTATCACAAACTCAGTTATAGTTATTATGTATTCATGCATGTATTCTTACGTTCATGTTATTCAGTCAGTTAGTATAGTTCATGCATGTGAACCCTTTTCATTCAGCCTACCTCACATGTATACCAGTACATTCAAACGTACTGACACATTTGCGCTATGGTATTTTATACCATAGGTTCAGAAGTATGAGCTCCAGAGCATCAGTAGTATTCCAGTATCAGCAGTCAGAGTTAGCAGTGAGTCCTCATCCTTCAAGGACTGACCATTACTTTATTATCTCATTAATTAATTTATTTCAATAGTTGGAGTTAGTTGGGGATATGTCCCATCAACTCCTTATTCAGATAGTTTATAGGCTCTCAGACTAGTATATTTTGACAGTCATTTCAGTTGTTTTAGTATTGATATACCATTTCTTCAGATGTTATAGTTTATCAGATCTTTTAACCTTATGGGTTTCCAGCCTTTATATAGTATATTATGCAGTGTATAGATACAAATATCAGTCATGGGTTAGCTTATGGTCCTTAGGGACCATGAGCACCGTGTGGCGTTCTGAGTACCAAAATTGGGGTGTTACAAACTTGGTATCAGAGCCTAAGGTTCAATAGAGTCCTAGGAAGTCTGAAAGCTGCATCTAGTAAAGCGTTGTGCATGGGTATGTTGTGTGCCATATTCATGTACAGGAGGCTGTAAGTTTTTTAGGAATAGTTTCCCTTCTTTCTGTATTCATGTCGTGACAGTGAGCATTAGCTCAAATCTAAATCTCAGCCTAATCCATTTCTCCCTTTCATTTATAGATCATGCCTCCCAAAAGGGCTAACAAAAGGAGAACCAGGAATCAGTTAGTACCACATCCCATCTAGGCAGATTCCCTTGACGAGCATGTCATTCATGGCGAATTCAGAACTGACTCCCTTACTTTATCTTACTCAATAGTAACTCAGACAATCAGTAGGCTGTTGTCCCACCTAGGTATATAATTTATGCCCGTACTAGTTAGGTTGGGAAATATAGGGAGAAAGAAAGAAAGAGAGAAACTAAGAGAGCTAGAATAGGTAGTTTTGATTTCAATCAGCCTAAGTTAGAGGGTGGGACTCGTTCTCAGTTCTGTCCATAGTCCTCAGTTCAAACTCCAACCCCAGTCAGTATCCCAGTACCTAAGTTTAGAAATGGTAACAATGATAGGATGCCAAGCTCTAATTCTCTGGGAAGTGTAGCATTTGCCCGAACTAATCTTCTTTGCCAGACTTGTGAAAAGAACCACAAGGATATTTGTAGAGATGGCAGTGATGTGTGTTTTGGATGTGGCAAGCCTAGCCACAGAGTTAGAGATTGTCCCCAGTCAGGATTTCAGGGTCAACTGAACCATTCCTCAGGTCAGTCTGGTCGTCCGAATCAGCAGGGTACCACTTCCAGCGCAACCAGTGGGCAGCACCTAAACTAACTCTATGCTCTTTATTCTCGACAAGATCAGGAAAATTCTCCTGATGTGATCACTAGTATGTTAAAGATCTTTCATTTGCATGTTTACGCTTTGCTAGATCCAGGAGATTTTTTGTCTTTTGTTACTCCTTATATAGCAGTTGATTTTGAAGTCAGTCCTGAACTTCTAGCAGAGCCCTTCTCAGTCTCTACCTCAGTAGGTAAATCCATCATAGCCCAATGGGTATACAGGAACTTTCCGGTGATGGTATCTTAGAAGGTCACTTCAACAGACCTAGTTAAATTAGAGACGATTAATTTTGATGTCATTCTCGGCATGGAGTGGCTTCATTCCTGCCATGCCATAGTCGATTGTAGAAATAGAGTTGTCCAGTTTTAGTTTTGAATAAACCTATCCTTGATTAGAACGGTTGTATTTCAGCATTTAGAGGTCAGCTTGTTTTCTACTTACGGGCTAGGAAAATGATATCTAAGAGATGCGTCTATCATCTTGTTCGAGTTAAGGACTATAGTTCTGAAACTCCCAGTCTTGAGTTAGTTCCAGTTGAGAATGAATATTTAGATGTCTTTCCCGAAGATCTTCTCCGAGTTCCTTCTAAGAGGGAAATAGACTCCGGCTTTGACCTTCTTTCAGATACTTAGCCCATATCTATTCCACCATACAAATGGCATCAGTGGAACTCGACAAATGTGATATTCCAAAAATAGATTTAAGAACTTGGTATGGTCCCTTCAAATTCTTAGTCATGTCCTTTGGTCTTACCAATGCCCCAACAACTTTCATGGACTGGATGAACCATGTATTCAACCAGTACTTGGACATATTCATCATAGTCTTCATAGATGACATTCTTGTCTACTCCCGCAGTGAGTGTGATCATGCAGAACATCTTAGAAAAGTGTTACAGACCGTCAAACCCATCAGTTATCATGATATCTATTTATGTCCTAGATGTTAGCTCTATGATTATTGCACATATTTGTGCACATTTGTGAGAATCATGTACGCTCATAGTTTCTAGTATAAGGAGTTCCAGTTCATTTCGTGTTATGAATCATGTCCCATGAGTACAGAGACTTCAGACTCAAGTAATACAGCTCTTGACTCATGCACTCATGTCATGCTTTACAGTATGCTCAGCCCACATAACTCATGCTCCACTTCAAATGATCAGCCAAACTCAGATTATGTCACGTATACCATCAGTTTATATTCCATAATAAAATCTATGGTGTTGATGCTCTATCCTTCAGGACTCAGTTACAACGTCAATTCAATAATTAATATTTAGTAAAGGACTCAGATAGTCCTGCAGAACCATGGCTTCAGCTATCAGTTACTTAGCCATCAGAATTCAGTATCAGTATAAACCTCAGTTATTGGTATTTGACAATAAGAACCGAATATTTAGTTCCAGTATGAGTCCAGTTGCAGTCTTAGCTACAGTGTCAGCTCCAGTTTAGTAATCAAATCAGAAACTCAGTCCAGATCCAGGTTTGCTTGACCATAAGGTACGATTATTAGCTATTCAGTTATTAGTATTTTAGTACCTCAGTTTATAGAATGTTTTTGAATCATATTATACTCTTGGTCTTGCATCCTTAAGATACTTTTTGCTCAGTTATATCATGTTACCCAGTCAATTATCACCTTATATGCATAATTCTCTATAGTTTCAATCCAGTTATTCATACTAAGTATAGTTCAGTCTTACCTTCCCAGTATTCAACTATCAGCCATGTAGTTAATTGGATAAGTTAGTATGTCTATGCATTCGTGCTCAACACCCATGTGAATATTGTCAGTAGTCTCAAGTGTGTGTTGTACTAAGGCAGTGAGTATAGTGGAAGGAGTATTCGAGGGATATGTCTAAGCCTAAAAATTTTAGATGCAGTGCATAAGGCTTAGTCACTCTATTTTAGATGATGTTTCATAGGCATTACCTCCTAGTATAAGAATCCCAGCTATGTTGTGATCCCCTATTCAGATGCCCTGCTCAGACCAGGCTAAGATTTTATTTCTCCCTACAGTCACTAAAACACTATAGAAAGAGTGTCATAGAAATACTCCAATAAAGTATAAGTTTTTAGTATGAGTTAGTCCGCAAAGCCATCAATTCAGTTTAGAAGTCAGAAGAACAAGTTTGTATGGTGTGGATTCCTATTTTTCCATCTAGTCGCACTATTCGAAGTCTTATGAATGTAACTATTCAAACATGGATCAACCAGGTAGTTACGTGTCCAACTTAGTTCATATATCATGCCTTAGTTTCAGAATCCAGATATTTAGTCATGATTTAGTTCGTAGTTGCCTTATACATCACCTCAGTTTCGTCATAGCACAAAAAAGGGGAATAAAATCAACCCAGCATTCTTTAAGGGACATAGTGTCCCAAGAGGGAGATACACTATAATTCCCCAAACTTTCATGACATAAACATGTCACTCTCTCTTCATGTAACAAACCTATTTTGGAGTAGTGGGTACCCATAGGTTGACCCTCTATCTCCAATCTCAGTCATAAGCCATGTACTCAATGGCTCAGTTCAGTTCATGATAGTCAGTCCATGTCATATGTTACAGACTTAGTCATGTTCTCATATTCCTGTTCATGCGTGTTCAGTAAAGGATCTTTAGTTGAGATTAAATAAAATTTAGTATTTTGAACATCTCTCCTATGAAAGGAGTTAAGAGATTTAGGAATAAGGGAAAACTCAGTCCTCGATATGTCAGTCCCTTCAACATTCTCAGTTGCTTGGCCAAAGTTGCTTATGAGCTTGAATTGCCTTCAGATCTAGCTTCAGTTCATCCAGTCTTTCATGTCTCTTTGATCAAGAATTGCAAAGGTGACCCATTAGTTGTAGTCCCTATTCAGAGCATAGATGTTCAGAGCAGCCTCTCTTATGAAGAGATTTCAGTTGAAATCCTAGACTATCAGACTCATAGACTAAGGAACAAAGAAGTCCCTCTAGTCAAAGTTCTTTGGCGAAATCATTCCGTTGACGAAGCTACTTGAGAAGAAGAAGCAGATATGCGAACCAAGTATCCTCACCTATTCTCCACCAACTCAGATTAAGCTCAACGTAACCATTCTCCTTTAGCTTACTCAGTTTCATGTTCAGAATTCCATTACAACTTGGTAGGAAATGCCATTGCATATTCAGTTATGCATTCATATATCAGTTCAGTTATATAATCATGCATCAGACATGAATTCTCATTATGAGAACCTTAGTTCATCAGAACACTAAGTCATGCATTTATGAATCAGTTACACATACATCAGATATGCATGTTTGGTATGATACATTCAGTTATCAGTCATGTCAGTCATAAGATCATGTTCCAGTTGTTCATATTCAGTATTTACATTAGTTTATCATCTCCCCTCTCACTCAGTCTCATTCGAGGATGAATGTTCTCAAGGGGGAGATATTGTAATACCTCATACTTCTACCTAGCTTAAAATCATCCCAAGAATATTAGAAACTTACTTTGAAAGAAATCCTTTTTTTACACGTGGAAATTTTTTAGATTTTCACTTTTTGTTGAGTGGAAAATTGAATTAGATTTCCAACAATACCAATTTTGTCCAAATCCAGTACCAGAGTAAAAAGTTATGGACATTTTACCGAGAGCTGTCAGAACCACCCAGGTGCAATAGGTAGGTTGACGGACCGTTGATCTAGCGACGGACCATTGCCTAGACTATCGAAGCTAAGGCAGTAACTCAATCTTTGGGCTAAAGTGCAACGGACAGGTTGACGGACCATCGGACTTGCGATAGAACATCGCCCAAACCGTCGCTACTAAGGCAGGGAGACCTTATTCTAGTCTAGGTGCGATGGTCAAAATGATAGACCATCATACGAGCTATCATAGATACCGTTCAGCAACTTAAAGTTATTTTTAGAAGGGTATTTGGGTCTTTTTTCATCCATTTTAACCCCTAATTATACCAGACCATAGCCCATAACTTTATTATTCATCTATAACATCAAATTAGGGTTTTTCTCAAAGATCAATCCCCAAGAACAAGAAACCCTAGGTTCTTAATTCCAAGTCAAGAATTAAAGTTTTCGTCCATAAATATTCAAGAAATCATCCATCCAGGTATGTCATGTGTTGATTCATGGGTCCCTTTCACCCATGAAGCTGAAGAATCTCTTTTCAAAATCCAAGATTTGTGTATTTATGAATGTTTATGATTTAAATTGAATTGAAATTCATGTTCTTTATGTTGTGGGGTTTTGATTCACGTTTTAAATTACATATTCCAATGATTGACCCTAGAATGTAGTGATTTGCATAATAATTATGATAAACCCCCTTCAATTTATAAGTTGATTGATATATCCGTTATTATTAGATATGTTGATGATTGTATAACCAAAGCATGCTCCCCATGTGTTTGATTAAATGCCTATGTGAAGGAAAAGTGCCATACTAGTATAATAATATGAAATCCACATTCATGTACAAGTTTATGAATGTCAAGTGTTTGATAAAATGTCTTAGTCAATGAATTATGGGTATATATGTAGCCATTGTGGTGCTTTAGAACTTGTACTTCATGAAATCTCCAACTTATTGTATTATGGATTGTGATGTTGGTCATGTATTCAAGAAAGTCATGCTTTGTCAGTTTCTTCCCATCGAGTCCTGGAGGTACTTGTACCCAAAAATATATAGCTATGTGCCTAGAGTCAGTGTAATATTTTCACGATATCCCCAGTCAAGACATGATCCATAGAGCTCAATCAGTTATGTGACTCAAGATAGATCAGAAATTCAGTAATATAAGAAATCTCAGATAGTTATCAGATCTCAGTAGCATTCAGCTAGTCCACGAAAATTCAATTAACTCAGTCCAGTCAGTTTAGTTAATCATGTTCAGTGTCTATTTAGATGGGAGTATAAATTAGCACCAAACGAACCCAAGGATGGGAAACCACCAGTTATATGAGGGTGTGATTCTTAGAAGTAATCCTTGTGTTCCAGAACTATGTAGCCAACATAGGTTGAGACATCATAGCCTGTTATATAAGGGTAGAGGAGGTGGATTAACCTGTTATATGAGAGTTCCCACCATTCTCACTTGAGTTACCTGTTATATGACGGTTACTCACACATTGTCCTTACCAGTGGCGTGGTATTGACACCCTTTCAATTGGGGTTACAAATTGGACCCCAACTCAGCTATATTGTGTTATCTGGGGCATGTCGTTTAGATGACTACTTCCCACATAGATTAATACTATCAGATAAATTCATTTAGTCTCAGTAATAGAACTTAGATAGTTCTTTAGAATTTTAGGACTGTCAGATACAGTCAACTCAGAATAGTACGAAACTCAGCTAGTTCTATCAGAAACTAGACCGTCAGATACAGTCGCTCAGTATTAGTTATTTCAGTTATACAATTACCAGTATCTCATGTTATTAGTACTCAGGCTCAGTAATCATGTTTTCATGAACTCAGTTATAGTTATTATGTATTCATGCATGTATGCTCACATTCATGTTATTCAGTCAGTTAGTATAGTTCATGCATGTGAACCCTTTTCATTCAGCCTACCTCACATGCATTCCAGTACATTCAAACGTACTGATGCATTTGTACTATGGTGTTTTATACCATAGATTTGGAAGCACGAGCTCTAGAGCATCAGAAGTATTCCAGTCTCAGAAGTCAGAGTTAGCAGTGAGTCCTCATCCTTCGAGGACAAGACCATTACTTTATTATCTCATTAATTAATTTATTTTAGTAGTTGAAGTTAGTTAGGGACATGCCCTATCAACTCCTCATTCAGATATTTTAGAGGCTTTCAGACTAGAATGTTAAGATAGTTATTTCAGTTGTTTTGGTATTGATATATCATATCTTCAAATGTTATGATTTATCAAATCTTTCAACCGTATGCCTCCCAGCCTTTATTTCTGCCTTTATACAGTATATTATGCAGTGTACAGGTATAGATATTAGTCATGGGTTAGCTTATGATCCTTTGGGGTTATGACCACCGTGTGGCATTTCAGTTACC
The DNA here is from genome assembly GCF_002878395.1 of Capsicum annuum. Lineage (NCBI taxonomy): Eukaryota > Viridiplantae > Streptophyta > Magnoliopsida > Solanales > Solanaceae > Capsicum > Capsicum annuum. The sequence continues at coordinate 67,095,908 of NC_061116.1, read as the reverse complement.
AAACTCATGGAGTTACTATGAAAGACATTGGTGGATTTGATGAAACATAACATTGTAGATTTTATTATTATCTTAGGAATGGATCAGTTTATTTCGTGTAATGCTTTTTCGGATTGTAGGACCCAAAAGGTCAGTTTCAATTTTCCTAATGAACTAGTGATTGAATGGGAGGGGAGTTCCTTAGTACCTAAAGGGAGTTTTATTTATTATCTTAAAGATCAAAAAATAATTTTAAAAGGGTGTTTGTTTCATCTAGTCTAGGTTAAAGATTCTAACTCTGAGAGTCTCTCTTAGAAATCTATCCCTGTGGTTAATTGATTTCCTGAAGATTTTCTCGATAATCTTCCTAGAATTCTTCCTGAAAGGGAGAAATATTTTGGGATTGATCTTCTACTGGATACATATCCCATCTGAATTTCTCCTTATAGGATGGCTTCGGCTGAACTCAAAGAGTACTTAAAAGATATTCTTGGTAAGGGTTTTCATCTATCCTCGTATTTCTTTGTAGGTGCTACTATGCTCTTCATGAGAAATAAAGACTTGTCTCTTTAGATATGTATAGATTATCGTCAGTTGAATAAGGTTACAGTGAAGAATAAGTACCCCCTTCCTAGGATTAATGATCTTTTCTACCAGCTTAAGTGTGTTAGGTGCTTCTCTAAAATTGATCTCCATTCGGGATATCATCCTTTGAAAAATAAGGAGCTTGATGTTCCTTAGACTTTTTTCCAAACTTGGTATGGCAATTATGAGTTTTTGGTCATGTCATTTGGGTTGACTAATGCTTTGGCTGCTTTCATGGAACTTATGAATCAGGTTTTCAAGAAGTTTCTAGATTTTTTTGTAATAGTATTCATTGATGACATCTTGGAATACTCCAAAAGTGAGGAGGATCATGCCAACGACCTCCAAATTGTGTTGTAAACTCTTAAGGACCTGAAATTATATGCAAAAAATTTTAAAAATGAATTTTGGATAAGTGTTATAACCTTCTCGGGCTCATTGTTTCTAGTGAAGAGATCAAGATGGATACACACTAAGCTGAGGCGGTTAAGAAGTGACCTAGACCTACGAATCCAACCACCATTAGAAGTTTCTTGGGCTTGGCTAGGTATTATAGGAGGTTTGTGTAGAATTTCTCATCTATTGTTGTTTTGCTGAAGAAGCTAACCCAGAAGAAGGTTAAGTTTTTGTGGTCCAATGCTTGTGAAGGTAGTTTTGAGAATTTGAAGGATAAGTTGACTTATGCGCTTATTTTGACCCTATCCGAGGGTAATGATGGGTTTGTTGTGTATTATGATACATCCCTTGTGGGACTAGGTTGTGGTTTGATGTAGATTGGTAAGGTTGTAGCCTATGCTTCTAGGTACCTTAAGGTTCATGAGAGGAATTACCCGACTCATGATCTAGAGTTTCTAGTTATGGTTTTTGCTTTGAAGATTTGGCACAATTATTTATATGGGGTGTATATGGATATTTATTCAGATCATATGGCATACATTATGAGTTTACACAGCACGAATTGAATCTCAGACAGAGGCGGTGTCTTAAATGTCATAAGGATTATGTTTTGAGTTTGCACTACCATCCATGAAAAGCTAATAGTTTTGTTGCTGATCTTAACAATTCTCTATGGAGATCCTATCCCACATCAAGGAGGAGAAAATGGGTTGCTAAAGGAAATTCACAGGTTGGCTAATTTCGGAGTTTGCCTCTTGGACACTAAGAATAGTGGAGTGATTGTTCCCGAAGTGGTTAAATCATCTCTTAGAGCCGAGCTAAAGGAGAAACAGGTTTTAGATACCATACTTATGCAAATGAAAGATGATGTGGGTTAGAAAAAGGTCATGGCTTTCAAGATTGGTGGAGATGGTACCTTGAGGTATTAAGGAAGGTTGTGTGTTCCTGGTATAGATGGGTTGTGAGAAAGAATTTTAGCTGAGGCACATGAGTCCAAATATACTGTTCATCCAGGTTCGACAAAGAGTCATCATGAGTTGAAGGAAATCTACTGGTGGAATAATATGAAGAGGGATGTGGAAAATATTATTGCTAAATATATGATTTGTCAGCAAGTTAAGGTAGAGCATTTGAGGCCTGGTAGCATGTCCCAAGAGATAGAATTTCCCATATAGAGGTAAGAGGTGATTAGTATGGATTTCTTTATGGGTCTAGGATGACTAAGTTTGCTCACTTCTTGCCTGTGGGGAAAAACTACTCAGGAGAGAATTATGCTAAGTTATTCATATAGGAGATAGTTAAGTTGCATGGGGCATCCGTGTCCATCATTTCAGATTGAGGAACGTAGTTTTCTTCTCACTTCTGACCTTTGCTTTATAAATGTTTGGGTACTCAGGTGAACCTTTGCACCGCTTTCCACCCTCAAATGGATAGAAAAGCGGAACATACAACTCAGATTATGGAGGATATACTAAGGGCCTCTGTGATTGATCTTAAAGGTAGGTGGGTTGATCATTTTCGACTTATTGAATTCACTTACACCAATAGTTATCATTCTAGCATTCAAATGGCCCCTTTTGAAGATCTTTATGGTAGGAGGTGTAGGTCTCCTATTAGATGGTTTGAGATAGGTGTGACTAGGTTGTTTGGTCTTGACTTGGTTCAACAATCCATGGAGAAGGTGAAGAGGATTAGAGAAGGACTTAAAACTGCTCATAGTCGCCAAAAATCTTATTCAGATGTTTGGAAAAGAGAGCTGGAGTTTTAAGTAGGTAATTGGGTGTTCTTGAAGGTTTCTCCTATGAAAGAAGTCATGATATTTGTGAAAAATAGAGCTCAGTCCTCATTACATTGGTTCATATAAAATTGTAAGGAGAATTATGGCACACATAAAAACCGAGCCATGTCGTAGGGGCACCTCAAGCCTACATGAATTGGAGGTCACCTCGATAACCCATCACCATCATCACCTTAACCAGAAGGGTCAGGTGAATCCTGACCATAAAATCAGATAGTGGAATACATACAGCAAGTCATAACTTAAGTAATGTCTAACCATGTCACAAATATCAACACAATAGCCAATATACCTAAGTCCACAGACATCCACAATACCTCTATACAAACCGGAGTTCAGAAATGTACATGTAAGGACAAGCCCCGACAATAGCCAAACCAAGTAAAAAATTACTAGGCCAAAAGATAGGAGACCAAGGATAAATGTCTTATGATGAAAGGAAGCTAACCACCCCAAAGCCAATGCATGAACCTCTTCAATGGTCTAATAATTGCGCAGAAAGAGAAGAAGATGATCCGTCTCCTATGTCGTATGGGGACCTAGCATCCGAAGACGGTTAGCGGTTGGAACACTAGCATGTAACTCAAGGATAAGGATAAAATAGCATCATGATTCAACCATAAGAAATATATCATATTCATTCATAACCTTATCCATATATATAAACACATCACATGCTAATCAAGGGGACAAGATTTATCAACACTTTGGAATCACTCATTCATCATACATGCCATGGAGGACTCCAGCCCTCCACACTTATAGATTCAAGCATTTCTCATTAGGCATAGGACGTTAACCATATTCACATATAATCAATTAAGCAACTCTAACCACATACAAAAATTTAAGTGAGGCACTCAAACAACGTACACATCTATTCAAGTGAGGGACTCTAACCACTCATACACAATCATATAAGTGAGGCACTCTAACCACTCATAATATTCATTCAAGTGATGGACTCCAACCGCTCACACACATTCATTCAAGAAAGGGACTCTAATGACATGCTTACACATTTGGCAAGGGAATCTTACGATATGTCAAATTAGATAGGGGACTTTAACCCCAAGCCAATTCATTTGGCATGGCACTTTGACCCCCTGAGATCTCATTATGCAAGGGACTTTAACCACAGGCGATTTCATTAGGCAAGGGACTTTAACCTCAAGCCATCAAGACTATCATTAGTTGACATTGGGACTCTAACCCCTTGTCCATACATCCACATACATTTAATTCCACACATAAGGAATTTAACCCATTTAGCTAATTTAATATCATACATGATCATATAGTCCTCATGGGAGACTTCGTTGCTCAACCTTTTAAATAGGCCAATGCCTTAATTCAATTCATCATACAATTCAAACTATGGTCCTCAAAATCCTTACAAGCCATTCATATTTCATTAGCAGTTCTATACCAAAATTTAGTCCCACACACAATTCACATTCATTTTCATGTTAGGGACTTTACCCCCCTTCTTATTCATCAAGACATTAAGGTCATCAATTACAAAATACATGGCTCATTTTACCTTCACAATATCATTTATGAAGCGTTCATATATATTAGGCCCTTTCCCTAGATCTCAACATCATCATCATGTAGCTAGAGACTTCACTTAGATATTTTCACAAACATATTGTGTACATGCCTTTACCAAGGCCAACTTCATGGTAGAAACCATCAAGACTATGGTTACTCAAGACCCATATGTTAGACCACATACAACAAGCATTCATATGTGAAAACTACCATATATAACATGAATAAACATAAGTCTAAGTAAGTATCACCACTATTCATCATTAGGAAACAAAACCCTTTTCATTAGATTTCAAAACCACCATGTACACTTACTAATCCAAGTGTGAAATACATGGATTTAAGTTATTTAGAAAGGGGATGAGGTACATTCCTCAAAAAAGATGAATCACCAAGAATATTGATTCCCCTTTGCCTTTTAAAGATCATTCTTGAAATCCTAGCCTCCAATTCTTCAAAGATGATCTTGAAAGAGTATTTAGGGTGTTTGATCCATCGAAATAGATGTTTAGGAGGCTACACACACTTATATAGTGAGAGGTTTTAGGGTTTTTGGCATGTAAAATGAACCACAAGGACCTTAGTTAAAAGATGGAAAATGAACCCATCTAGGGGAGCGACTCACCTTATGACTCACTTAAGTAGTTGTACCCTAGGGTACGAGTGGTACCCTAAATCATACCCTAGGACTCTCCTAGGTGACACACACTGTTAAGGGTACGACTATGCACACTTGAGTTGTATCCAAGGGGTATGAATCATCCCCTAATCATATGCTCTACTCCTAACAAAACTAGTCCACTCCAAACCAAGACCTCACTTCATACGACTCACCTAGGTACGAGTCGTATCTCGAATTGAGAAGGGGTCACTCATATAGAAGACAAAATGGTACCCTTCCTAGGCTTCTCAAGGTATGAGGGGGGAATTGAAAAAGCATACGACTCATATCCATTGGGTATGACTCAAAACCCTAGTTGTACCATCCCTAGCGACACCAAAGAGTGGAGTTTTTCAATGGTTCTATGTCTAGGTGTTTCAATTCTCCCCTACTTGGATCATTCTTCCTTGAATAAGGGGTAAGGCAAGAGATAAACACAATCCAATATGTCATCACATATCAAAAAAAACTTCAAGCTAGTTAGAACAAGCATACGGCTTGGATATAACACACATCATGGTCATTTTCAATCAATCATTCACGTCATCGTATTTGGGACTCAAACCCATAATTTATCATGACACTTGTTCATTTAAAAGCTTAAGGACTTAAACCCTTGCTTACCAACACTCACTCATCTCACAACTTAGGGACTTCAACCCATCAACTTATCAAGGATGTTTACTCAATTCAAGGATTAGGGACTCAAACCACATTTACCAAAGACATGAATCAATTCAAGATGCTAGGGACTTAAACAGATAACAACAAGGACATATATAGTTTCAAAGCATTAGGGACTTTAACCCATTGTCTAACAAGACACAAATCAATCAACACATTGGTGACTTTAACCCATTATCTATCAAAGACATAATTCAAAGCAAGGAGATCAACACATACCTCCATCCCAATTTTTTGGAATAGAAAACAAGTGCGGATACTTGGACTTCATGTCCTTTTCCACTTCCTACATAGCTTTCTCGGACTTTTGGTTCCCTCATAGAACCTTCTACGAAGCTACCTCTTTCATTCGCAACCGGCAATCTTGCTGATCCAAGATCCTCATCGGGATTTCCTCATAGGACAAAGAGTCCAAAATATCAACATACCTCAAGGGAACAATCGATAAAGGATCACCCATAAATTTATGCAATATACAGACATAGAAAATTAGGTGAATAGAGTTGGTACTAGAAGGCAACTCTAGCTCATAGCAAATATTTCCAACACTCTTCACAATTAAGTAGGGACCAACATACTAGGGACTAAGCTTCCCCTTTTTAACAAACTGCATCACCGCCTTAATAGGAGACACTATCAAGAATACCCAATTTCCAATACTAAACTCTAAGCCCCTATGTCTTATATTTTCATAGGACTTTTGGTGACTTTGAGAGGTCTTCAACCTATCACGAATCATCTTCACCTTCTCTAAGGCTTGGTGAACTAAATTGGAGCCAAGCAACTTACCCTTGCCGAATTCGACCACCTAATAGGGGATCTATATCTTTTACCATACAATGTCTCAAAAGGTACCATGTCAACACTAGAGTGGTAACTATTATTATAGGCAAACTCAATCAAAGGCAAATGGTCATACCAACTACCACCATAATCAATCACATAATCCCGCAACATATCCTCCAATGTTTGGATGGTCTTTTTTGCTTGCCCATCCATTTATGGGTGGAAAGATGTACTAAGGCACACCTTAGTACCCAAACACTTTTGGAATGACTTCCAAATTATGGACGAAAATAGAGCACCATGACCAGAGATATTAGAAATCATAGCACCGTGAAACTTCTCAATCTACACATAATATAACTTAACATAATCTTCCACCAAGAAATTAGTTCTCATGGGAAAGAAGTGAGCGGACTTGGTCATCCTATCAATACTGACCTGATCTTGGAAGACCAGTAATGAAACCCATATTAATTACCTCCCACTTCCATTCGAGTAATGGGATCTCTTAATACAAACCTCAGGACTGATTTGCTCAACTTTCACTTGTTAACACACCATACATTTAGCCACATAACTAGCCACATCACGCTTCATATTACTCCACTAATAGAACTCTCTAAGATCATGATACATCTTGGTAGAACCAGGATGAATGGCATAACAGGATCCATGAGCCTCGGCCATAACTCTTTCCCCTCAATCCATCGACATCGGGAACACATAACATACCTTGGTATCTTAAGATACCATCACCACCAATCACAAAGTCTGCAACTTTGTGTTGACCCATATTACTATTGATCTTCATCAAGTTGTGGTCCAATGTTTTTTTTTCCTTTATCTCGAAAACAAGAGACGATTAAGATAATGGAACCACAAACACACCACCCTCTTTGGAGTTCGCAAGTCATACTGCAAGATTTGTCAAACTCACACTTGGAAAACTTGGTATTTAAATGCTGATTCTTCAAAGTTTGCAACACATACGAAGGTGATCTACAAAATCCGCCTTAATCTTAGAATACACTACGATATCATCAATGAAGACAATGACAAACATATCCAAGAATAGATGGAAGACCCTATTCATTAAGTCCATGAATGTCGCTGAGGTATTGGTCAACCTAAAAGACATGACAAGAAACTCATAGTGACCATACCGGGTTCTAAAGGTCGTCTTAGGGATATCTGCATTCTTAATCTTAAGATGATATTAACCCGAGCTATGATCAGTCTTAGAGAAATACTTCGCACCCTGAAGTTGATCAAACAAATCATCGATCCTAGAAAAGGATATTTGTTCTTTACAGTCACTTTGTTCAACTGAGGATAATAAATGCACATACAAAGGAAACCATCCTTCTTGCACACGGACAACACAGGAGCACCCCATGGAGACATACTAGAGTGAATAAAACCTTTATCTAAGAGGTTTTTCAATTTCTCCTTAAGCTCTTTTAGCTTCGCTGGAGCCATTCTATAAGGAGGGATAGAAATCAGATGAGTGATCAAGACAATACCAATCCTAAAATCAATTTTTCTATCGGGAGAAACACCGAGAAGAGCATCGGGAAACATCTCGAGAAACTCATTAACCACGGAAGTGGATTCTAGAAAAGTCACTTTTGAGTTAGAATCTTTAACTAGGAAAAAATGATACAAACACCTCTTCAGATCAACCTTTGGGCCTTTAGATAAGAAATGAACCTTTCCTTAGGCACTAGGGAACTACCTTCCCATACGATGAATGACTCATTAAGAAATTTGAACATGACCCTATGGGTCCATCAGTCTAAGAAAGCTTAGTGAGAGTGCAACTAATCCATCCTAAAATGAAATCAAAATCAACCATGTCTAACTCTATCAAGTCTATAAGGGTATCCCTACCATAAACTGATATCACACGCCCCTTATAGACCCTTCTAACAACCACAGGGTCTCTAATCGAGGTAGAAATAGAAAAGGGAACCAACAAACTCTTAAGACCACAATCAAGATGTACATCCATATACGAGGTCACATAAGAATGAGTAGACCATGTATTAAGCAAATAATACACATTAAGGAGAAAAGTCTCAACATCCCCATTTTAACATCAGGAGGCACCTAAGAAACCTAGCGAGTAGCAAGTGCATACAAGCGGTTTCGGCTAGCACTAGTGCAAGAAATAGAAGTAGATATAAACATAGAACCCTTCGATGCGGGAGTAGATTGAGTGGCCAAAGGGGCCCTGTTAGCCTAGGAAACTAATAGAGAGGGGAAACCACGCTACATATGCCTAATTTAACCACAATGCAAACAGGTGTTTCTTCTTTTTTCACACTGACCATGATGACTTTGACCATAAAAATTGCAAGGAGGGCAAGGTAGAGTCGATTGGGAACCACTAGTCTAGAATTGGGCACCCTATGTCTAGGGCCCATTATTAAATTGAGTCCAATGATTACTCAAAAACTTTAGGTAAGAAGAGAAAACAATAGATGAGGAGAAAGAACTCAAACTACCCCACTTCTTCCATGACCACTTGCCACCATCACCACAACTATGCTTAGAAGGCCTAAATTTTTTTTCTTGCCACTTACTAAGCTCAACTAGCTTCCTTTTCTCTTCCTCCACTTGTTTTAAATACACAATAAACCTAGAAATATACATGTACTCTATCAACTAGTTTACTTGCTCTCAAGGACTAACTCATGAGACAATCCTAGAAACTATCTCAGAAGCATACCTTTATAATTGATGGAACTTCAAGACATACTCTTGAATGGACATCCTTCCTTGCTTCAAGTTCATAAACTCTTCCTACTTTGCCTCCCACAACTCTTTAGGAAAGAAGATGTCTAAGAAAGCCTCGGAGAAGTCCTCCCATATAGTGAGACTAGCATCAACACCTCTAGACAACTCTCACCCCTTGTACCATTGGTACGCTACATCTTTCAGTTGGTAGGAAATAAACTCGATGGATTCAATCTCCAAAGATGCATAATTCAAAAAATCTTCTCCATTTCATCAACAAAGCCTTGAAGATCCTCCTCAAATTGGCCAATTCTTGTAGCCTCAGAAGAAACAGTAGTCGGAGTACCACACTTCAATTGACAATCTACCAATTGACTCAAGAGGTTAATAGAGCAAAGAAACTCAACATTAGTAGCATCCCCTTGAGGTAAAAGAATAGGTGGGTCACTCTCATAGTCAGGTTTGGTGGGAACAAGTGGAGCCCCACAAAGATGGTCGGATGCCAAAACCTTATCTCGGGTCTAAACTTCAGAAGTTGGATGAGCTTCATCCATATGGCCCTCAGAAGGGTTTGACTAAGCCTCAGATCTCTTTGGAGGCATAATCTGTAAGATAACAAACAAAAATTAGAGGAGTCCAATACCTTAGACTCTATAGCTTGAGATTGAAACACAAGAAAGGGAAACATTTCCTAAAATGTCTCATAGCTCTTTTTTTATAAGTGTGGCGCACTTCAGACTCATAAAAGAGACTCTACTTGACACGGTATTGTGGACATCTAACTAGCCATGAACCTAGGCTCTAATACCAACTTGACACACCATAAAATCAGGCTATATTGTAGGGGCACCTCAAATCCACATGAAATAAAGGTCGCCCCGAAACCCATCACCATCATCACAATAACCACATGGGTCGGGTGAATCCTGACCATAAAATGAGATAGCCAAATACATACTGCAAGTCATAACTTAAGTAATGTCTAACCATTTCATAAATATCAACACACTAGCCAATATGCCCAAGTCCACAGTCATCCATAATACCTCTGTACAAACTGGAGTTAAGTTTTGTATATGTCGGGACAAGCCTCTGAAAATAGTCAATCCAAGCCAAAAATGACTAAGTCTAAAGATAGGAGACCAAGGATGAATGTATTTCAAAGAAAGAAAGCTCACCACTCCAAAGTTAATGCATAAATCACTTCGATCATCTAATCACTGCATAGAAAGAGAAGAAGATTCTCTGGCCCCTATGTCATATGATAACATAGCGTTTAGAGATGGTTAGTAGTTGGAACATGAGCATGTAACTCAAGGATAAGGATAGAATATCATCATCATTCAACAACAAGTAATATATCATATACAGTCATATTCATAACCTTATCTATCTATATATATATATATATATAGATATATCACATGATAATCAAGGGGACAAGATTTATCAACACTTTGAAAGTACTCATTCATCATACATGTAATAGAGACTCTAATCCTCCACACTTATAGATTCAAGTATTTCTCATTAGGCATAGGACTTTAAAAATAGTCACATATCGTCAAGTAAGGGACTCTAACCACATATATATCTATTTAAGTGAGGGACTCTAACCACACACACATCTATTCAAGTGAGGGACTATAACCATTCATACATAATCATATAAGTGAGGGACTCTAACTGCTCACAAACATTAATTCAAGTGAGAAACTCTAACCACATAATCATACATTTGGCAAGGTACGCTAACCACATGCAATATTAAATAAGGGACTCTAACCCCAAGCCAAGTTATTAGTCGAGAAACTTCAATCTTATGAGATCTCATTATATAAGGGAATTTAACCACAAATGATTTTCTTAGGCAATGGACTTTAACCTCAATCCATCATAACTATCATTAGTCGACATTGGGACTCTAACCCTATGTCCATACATCTACATATATTTAATTCCACACATAAGGACTTTAACCCATTTAGCCAATTTAACATCATACATGACCATATGGTCCTCATAAAAGCCTTCATTTCTCAACCATTTAAATAGGCTAATGCCTTAATTAAACACATAATACAATTCAAACTATGGTCCTCAAGATCCTTACAAACCATTCATATTTCTTTAGTAATTCTATACAACAATTAAGTCCCATACACAATTCACGTTTATTTTCATGTTAGGGACTTTAACCCACTTCTTATTCATCAAGACATTAAGGTCATCAATTATATAATACATGGATTATTTTAACTTCACAGTATCATTTTTCAAGAGTTCATACATCTTGGGCCCTTTCCCTAGTTCACAACATCATTATGTAACTGGACACTTTATTTAGATATTTTTACAAACACATTGTGTACATGCCATTACCAAGGCCAACTTCATGGTAGAAACCATCAAGACTAGGGTTACTCAAGGCCCACATGTTAGACCACATACAACAAGCATTCAAATGTGAAAACTACCATCAATAACATGAATAAACATAAGTCGAAGTAAGAATTATCATTATTCATCATTAGGCAACAAAACCCTTTTTATTTGACTTCAAAACCACTTGTACACTTACTAATCCAAGTTTGAAATACATGGGTTTAGAGTTATTTATAAAGAGGAAGAGGTACATGCCTTAAACAAGATGAATCACCAAGAATATTGACTCCCCTTTGCCTCTTGAAGATCACCCTTGAAATGCTAGCCCCTAATTCTTCAAAGATGATCTTGAGAGAGTATTTAAGGTATTTGATCTATCAAAATAGATATTTAAGAGGCTACATACACTTATATAGTGAGAGGATTTATGGTGTTAGGCATGGAAAATAGCCACAAGGACCTTAGTTAAAAGCCGAAAAATGAACCCATCTAGGGGTATGACTCACTGCACAAATCACTAAAGTAATCATACCCTAGGGTATCAGTGGTACCCTGACTCGTACCCTAGGCCTCTCCTAGGTGATAGACACTATTAAGGGTACAACCATGCACCCTTGAGTCTTATCTAAGATGTAAAACTCACCTCCCAGTTATATGTTCCACTTGTAAAAAAACCAATATACTCCAAGCCAAGACCTCACTCCATATGACTCACCTAGGTACGACTCGTACCCTTTGGGTATGATTGAGGATGAGTCACTTGTATAAAAGATAAAATCTACCCTTCTTAGGCTGCTCAAGGTATGATAAGAGAGGTGAGGGAGAAAATGAGTTCGATCCATTGGGTACGACTCAAGCCCCTAGTCCTACCCACACAGTGACACCACAAGGTGGAGTATTTTAATGGTTCTAAGTATAGGTGTTTCAAATTGGTAACTTCACTTATGATTTAGACATACTAGAAACCTTGGATTTGATTCATCCTATTTTTCATGTGTCCATGCTTAAGAAGTATGTGGGTGACCCTTCTTTGATAGTACCTATTGGGGATGTTGGCGTTGTAGATTTGTTGTCTTATGAGGAATTCTAGGTTAAAATATTGGATAGAAAAGTAGATTGAGGACTAGGTATATATCTTTTGGTGAAGGTTCTTTGGAGAAATCAAATTGTGGAAGAAGCTACATGGGAAACTGAGGAAGAAATAAGGACTAAATACCCATTCTTGTTCCCCATTATGGATGAAAGTGCTTAAGGTATGAGTTTCATTTCCCTCTTATCACATTTTGAATTAGTCCTTAGATTCTATGGTATTCTTTCTATTATTGTTCTAAAAATATCCCAACTCCTTATTCGAGGATAAATGATCCAAAGGGGGAGGGGATAATGTAAGACCGCATAAGATCTCAATCATTTTATTTTGACCATCTGATGTGCGTAAAATAGTTTTTTCATTTGAATTATGATGAGGGATGTTAAAAAGATTTTTTGGGAAAGTTTTTAGAATTTTTAGAAGGGGATCAAGGCAATTTTGGGACCCCGAGGTAGTGAGGGTCCATGATAGTGGCGTGCCATGCCACTTAGATTCTATGATAAGAGTGTGGCATGCTGGCTAGCCTCTGTGATAGAGGCATGCTACGCTGCTATGTTAATTTTATCCATTTCAGTTGGGGTGAGTGGTCTTTTTGTCCTTTACCCCTTACATGACATAAAACACTTAGATAACCCTTTTTCCTTCAGTTATCAATATCAAACATTCTTTTTCTCTTCTTTAACTCTTGACCAAAGAAATTTCAAGGGTTTTATTAGGAATTTACCATTCAGGCTCTAAATTTTAATTTCTCTTTGACTTTCTTTATATTTTGAGCATATTTCTCTTTCGATAACTTTAATTCTACATTATTGCATCAATTTATTAAATATTTAAGTGAATTGAATTGATGGGTTTGAAATTGGGTTATGGATTTTTCATTATTATTACTTGAATTACTTTTCCCATGTTTTAAATGGATTATTCATCCTTTAAGTTGATGGTTTTGAGGCTGAATTGGTGCATTATGATTATGGTTGAAATGGGTTTTACCAAAATTGATAAACTGTTGGTTTGGTAATGGAGTTAACCTCAAACTACTATACAATCTACGTTTTAAATATGAATATTCACGTAGTTCAAATTTTCCTTTGAAAACATTGCATTGCATTAAAGGATAAATGAAAAATAATGGATTTGGAATGCCCTTGGTGGCCATGGTTTTGAATTTTAAATAAAACTTGGGATCCTACTGGTTAAATGGACTGGTTTGTCATAATTGAATTAGCTTACAAGCATATTGGTATGAAGATACCATGTTGGAAAATGCCTTAATAAATAATCTTTGGTTAATGTTCGGGTTCGTGTGTAAAATATTTTAATTTGGACTTAAAGGGAATTGTGTAGCTCACCATGAAGGTGTACTCCTAGAGGGGATGAAAACCTGAAATAATGCTTGTCGATGTTGAAGGTCTATATGACTATGTGTTCAAATACACATTATATTTTGGATGGATATTGCCTTGGTGTCCTTAGACTTTCCCCTGTACATGCAGTTAACATGGAATAAGGCCCTTTCGATAGGAGGAGTCATACCCAAATAGGTTGTGGGTGCCTTTAGGATGGAATAAACTACATAGTTCAGGCTAATGGTTTAAACCATCATATTAATGGACCATTGTCCCTATCCCAACATCCATATATATTTATATATATATGAATATTGTGCATGTGGTTTTGGTTAGTTTTTTGACAAATGCACTATTTTATCTATTTTCCTCAAGTTAAATGTCAGTGCTCACCCCACTGTTCGTCCCTAGATGCTGCATTATTTAATGATGTAGGTTCAGAGGAGTTTTTTGTTGCTCCTATGCAGTTTTAGTTGGTTCAGTACGTCTTTTGGTCTACTGTGAAGTGGTGAGACCCCATCTTTCAGGGGGCCCGGTCATTTCATTTGTCTTAATATTGTCTTAGTATTTTTCTTTGGATTTGTTTTTCAAAGTCGGGGGCATGTACTGACTCAGTTGATATTTCTAGTTTGAGGTTTTTCTGGACAATGTTGGGATATTTTGGATGTCTTATTCTAACTTTGATATTTCATTGGGTTTATATATCTTTCATAGACTTGTTTGGTTTATGCTGTTTATATTTACGTTCTCTTGAGATAAGGCTAAGAGGGTTGTGTCTAGCCCATGGTAGGCTTGAGATTTTCCATCATGGCCAATCTCGGTTTGGATCGTGAAACTAGCTATGCCGAGTATCTCAAAAGGTCAATATATTTGGGGATGAGCTTGCTTTTCCTCCCAAACCTCATTACGCGCTTCATGGGAAATACTTGAAGGAATTCCCAATCTCCAACTTCATACCTCAAGGCATAAAGTCTACAATATATATAAGACTTCTGCCTACTCTAAGTTACCCTCAGCCTATCTTTAATCACTCTGAATCTATTGAATGACTCCCAAATCAAGTCAGTCTCGCAGGGTCTAACCTCAGAGGTCTCAAGCCATCCTATCCAAGATAGACTATGCCTATGACATAGTTCCTTAAATGGTGCCATGTTAATTCTTGAATGGAAGCTATTATTATATATAAATTTCACCAATGCTAAGTGATGCTCCCACTGACCTCTAGATAACATAACACAACCTCAGAGCATATCCTCAAGAACTTGAATAATACACTCTGAGTGCTTGTCAATCCGAGGGTGAAAAGTGGTGCTAAGATCCACTTGTGTACCAACTTATCTGAAAAAGCTCACCAAAAGATAGAAGTGGACACTGAGACTATGTTTAAAATAATAGATATAGGCACTCTATGTAGGTGAAACATATCATGAACATATATATGTGATAACCTCTGAGCACTAAAGAACATTTTGATAAGAAGGAAATGTGCCCAATTGGTCAACCAATCTACACTGACCCATATGCCGTAAGAACCAGGGTAGGTGCGAGGAAATCCATTGGCAAAGTCTATGGTAATTTTCTCCCACTTCTACTTTATGAGAGAAGTTTGAATCGGGGCACCTTACTTCTGATGCTCGACCTTCACCTTCTAGCAACATTGGCAACGAGGTATAAAGTCCTCCACACCTTTCTTCATGCACTTTACCAGTAGTGATGCCTCAAATCCTTATATATCTTAGCCATCCTAGGATGAATAGGGTACCTAGGGTTGTGAGCCTCACACAATATCAACTGATTCAATTCGGTGACCCTAGAAACATCAATACAACTATCATATCTTAGAATACCCTCAAAATCTATGGCAGACCTCCTTAACTCACTACTTAGCACCTAACAGATGACACAAATTCCCCCATCCTCTAATGAGCAGCTACAAATTTTCTTAAACAAGGTAGACTGTGCCTCAACACTAGCAAGGATCATCCTCGATCTAAAATATCAAGTCACACCGTAAAGTTGGTTAAGGACCAAATGGCCCACACCGATGGCCTCTGAGAGGTTGAAATAGAAACCAAACTACCAATACTCACCTCCTGCCAGCTCAAGGCATCAACCACCATGATCGCCTTGCCTAGATAATATAGAATAATGACGTCATAATCCTTCAACAACTCTATCCATATCTACTACCTAGAATTTAGTTCTCTCTGAGTGCTATGATGATGAAGAATATAATGATCTATGTAGATCTCACAATGCATTCCATATAAATAATGCCTCTAAATATTTATGACAAAAACTACTGCCGCCAACTCCAAATCATGAGTGGGGTAGTTACATTCATTCCCCTTCAGCTACCTCAACACATAAGAAATAACTCGGCCCTATTGCTTTTAAAAAATAACCCAAACCAATACTAAAATCATTATAATATAGGTGAATCCCTTGCCCTCAATAGGAATCCTATATGGGAGCTGAACCGAGACAACTCTTGAGCATGCAAAAGCTAGACTCAACTCTTCAGACCATAGGAAAGGAACCTCCTTTTGGGTATATCTAGTTATCAGGGCTATAATAGTAGAAAACCTCTCAACAAAATGTATGTAGTAACCAACCACCAACGAGGCTATGAACCTCAAACGGAGATGTAGTCCTAGTTCAATCACGAATAGCCTCAATCTTTGTTGGGTCTACCATAATCCCATCCTTAGATACCACAAGCCTTGGAATGTTACTGGCTCGAGCTAGAACTTGAGCTTTGACAATTTGTCAAAAATCCTACAATCTCTCGATGTCAGCAGCAAAATCCTCGAATACTGCATTTGGTCCTCCCTAGTTCTCGAATACACAAGGATGTCGTCGATGAACATAATCACGAGGAAATCCAAATAAGGTTCATCAAATACATAAATGTTGTTAGGGCATTGGTCAACCCAAAAGACATCACTAAAAACTTATTATGATCATAGTGAGTCCTAAAGGTTGTCTTTGGAATGTCTTCGGCCCTGATCCTCAACTAATGGTAACCAAAACTCATGTTAATCATAGAGAACACGCTGCTCCCTGAAGCTGGTCAAACGAATCATGAATATGCGGCATAGGATATCTAGTCTTCAGCATCACCCTATTCAGCTACCTTTAACCAATACATATATAAAAGAAACCATAATTTTTCATCACAAACAAGATAGGGGCACCCCAAGATCAGACACTCGGCCTACAGAAGCCCTTGCGCAGAAGATCCTAAAGTTGAGAATTTAGCTCTATAAGCTCGACATGAGGCATATGGTAAGGTACCATTGAAATAGGTTGGGTTCCTAAATCAAGATTAATAACAAATTCAATATCACAATTAGGAGGAAGACTAAGTAGATTAGTAGGAAAAATATTAGGAAAATCACTGACTATAGGGACAGAGTTAAGAAAAGGACTCTCCATACTATCATCATGAATATAAGCAAGATAAGACTCGCAAGACCATAATATAAGCCTCTTAGACTGAATATAAGAAATAATTCCCATCAGCATGCAGGTAAAAGATCCCATCTACACTACTGAAGGTACTCCATGCATGGCTAAGAAAACGATCTTGGCAAAATAATCCAAGACCGCATGATAGGGAAATAACTAGTATATATGCAGAATTACATGAAATCCATCATATCTTACATAATAAGATAAGCTTGATTATCAAAGTCTTGAACAGTCACAACATACAATCTATAAAACTAATCCTACTAAAGTACACAATGGCACATAAAAAATCTCATGATAACTCTAACCATGGTGCATAATAAATAGACACACAAGAAAATGTCAATCCTAGATCAAATTAAGAAAAAAATAGGCGATGGCACACTGAGATCATACCTATAGTAAAAACATATGAAGACTCTGCCTCCAGCCTATGAGGTCCATCATATAAATAACCTCACCAACAACTAGATGGGCATTTGGATGATCACCCATCCTACCTTCCTGAGAACCTATACGATACCTAGAGGACTACTCAAATAACCCTATACATCACCTTTATCTTGGATCGGTGCTATCTTAATCGGTGGAACACTTTAAACTGTAGGTACAACTACCCCACAATGGGGATAATATCTTGAGAAATAGTTGAAGGCCCTACACTCATAACATACCCTAGGTGATGTAATATATCTGTCAAATTTTGCTGACTAGGAGTAGCCACATTATCTAGAAAACCTGAAATATAAACCTCTTAAAGACTAACTACTACTATGGCAAGGATGATCACTATAGCTGGGATAAACCCCATTAGTAATCTAAAGTGACATAAAAATGGGACTACCAGACTGACTTTGATATTGATAAGACTGGCGTAGAGTGTACCTACCCTGAGAATCGATGCATCTGAAATGTGAGCCACTCCGGCTCCCACTGAAACTACCATGGTAATATGGCCTCTTATCATTGTATGCTTGGGCCTCGCAATACATATCCTCCATGATTTAAGATTGATCATAACCCTTAATAAAAGACCTTATAAAGGCAACCAAACTCTATATATCCATACAAAGAAAAAGTCTTAATTCTTGATGAACTAGCATATTTGCTCATAGTTAGTCGGTAAAATAGATGTAGAATACCTAGATAACTCATGAAATTGAGCCTCCAAAATAGTCATAAACCCTACTCAAATTTTAAGAATTGATCTCTCAGATGATCTTAATGCTATGAGTCATATACTTTACCAAGAAAACCTTAAAAAATTGAGTCTATGTCAAAGAGAGAGATCCAGCTGGAAGAATCAAGATAACATTTCCACCAATGCCGAGCTACCAAATCTAATTAAAAAGTAGTATAGATGATTTCATGAGTCTCTACTAGGCCTAAATTACAAAGACTATCCTCACAAACAACCAAGAGCTCATATGCATCCCCGCTCGATGCCAAATAAAATTTAGGAGAAGTCAATCTCAAGAATGTTCCCATCATATTCTATTATTCAACAGACATAGCAGGCTGAGAAACTACTAATTGAGCAACCACTAGTGTTGAAAGGATCTCAACTCTACGAACTGCAACAACAGGATGGGCCATTTCCTTAGTACCACTCTATCCACAAATAGAGGTCCATTATATAGTGCATCACCAATCAAACCTAAGAGTTGAACTAGAGCGTCTTTGAGAAGCAATGAAGAAATAAACCTCGATGGAGCCTGGGCCTCCTCCTGGCCCACCACATTTTAGGGTAGAGGAATCTTTAGTATGGGAGCAAGAATAAGGTCTAGTGAAGGATTTGTATCTTAATATCTTATTGGAGATACATCTTTCGTCTACCCTCGACCTCTAGGTCATTCATATCTTTTGGTAGAATCCCTAGCTACAGACTTAGGGTCCTCGTCTCTAGTAGCAGTAGCTCGGATCCTAGCCATTTGTAAAAAAATGAAACCAAATAAATTTTAAAAACCAAAACAGACTCTTAGAATGAAATAAGTGAAAGAAGTGAAGATCTCTTTAAAATGTCATATAGCCTCCTAAAGATGAAACTGATGTCATTTTACTAATCTGTGGAACTCTTCTAGACATTTGTTTTTGTACCAACTAGACTAGTGGACCTAGGCTCATATAATAATTTGTAATGACCTAAGTTTTTGAGTCATGAGGGCACCTACTTTACCGCTAAACCATAACTCAAAACTATAAGTTATAGGCTAGTTGGTGAAAAATGGCATAAAAGACAAAAATATGCAAGTAAATGAATTATAGGACATCAACCATAAGAACAATAACATAACTAAAGAGAAAAAAATGATAATAGTAATAATATCCCCAAACTAGTAAAGTTTGTACAAGAGCCTCTAGTCAAAAAAATTATGAGTACTATTAAGGTTAAATTTATATGCAATGGTCTCAAAACATAAGGACTATCCAAAAATAAAAGATGGAAAAAAGTTCAACTCCAGCTCTAAGAGATCACCCGATCTCTAAAATACTACTATCAAAATCACAACATCAATGGTAATAGTGAGTACTTGGATTTTCACCAAAAAGGCATCGAAGCATAGTATGAGTACAAAAGCTATGGGTACTCAGTAGGCATTATCGATCGACTAAGGTAAATCATTAAATAAATAATAAAATGCGAGATGAATAATTTAAGTCAAGGAAAAATAGGAAACTTGTAATAATTAACCAAATGCTGAAAGTTAAAAAACCAAAATAATAACAAAAAAAGAACATAGCTATCTCTAACATATTGGGCCCCCATAAGCCCAAAAGATAGAAATAAATTAAATAACATAAGGTAGGCTCCCATAAGCCCAGTGGATGTATTTAATAAGAAGTAATGATAGTAAATACACTGAGTAACCGTATCTCAAAACCACAATTGTTGATCTTTTCATAGTGTAACCACCGGTCTCGAATCGGTCTCATAATTTTCATAAATAACCTCTTAATGCTGGTCTTGGACTTGTCTTAATATCATTATTTGGCAGACTTGAACTAGTCTTACCATCTCCCAAATACATGACTAATATAATCCTTAATATATCTAAAACCTTCTTGGATCAAGAATAAAAGAAGGATGATGTATGACGGCCTATTGAATCTACAAGGAACTAACAATAATAATCTTGGCCTAAGGCAGGCTTAAAGGGCCATTTCTAAAACCAAAAGTTTATTCTAAGGCAAACCCCACCCCAAACTAGGCTAAGGTGTCAAATCCCACTACAAAGTTCTTGATGAGCCTCATTAAGTTCTAAAATAGCATTTTCACCTATGGAATATGAAGATAAGTCAACTACACCTAAATATGGGCTCCTATTTGACTAAATAATCTAAATCACAGTAAGAATATCTCCAAATCCTAGTTCCCAACCCAAAACTAACACAATATAAAATTTATACTACAATGAAACTCAATCTAAGAGAAAGGTAAGCCTAGCCTACCAGGAGGCCAAAGAAAGCCTAATAAACTCAGCTAAATTGGTGATTTCCCCTTACAAGAGGCTTTCACACTATAACACATAATGAAAATATTAATCTATGCATCAAAATGAGAACAACGATACCCATATTGCATTTTTATGCTTTGGGTCCAAAATCAAGACAAAGTCCCATATGTGGTTCACTTGCAGAATCACACTATTGAAATCGTCAACATGTCCCCCTAATCACAAAGATCTTTAACCATAAAGAATGGGTAAATTTTAAGCTCCAATAATACAAAAATCAACTCAATAAGAATCTAGGGATTCAAACTAAATTAAAGAATTAAACCAAGAATCTTACAAGTATTTTGATGATGAAATAATTATTTTGAGCTCACAAAAACCCCACAACCAATAAAAGATTAGCCGACAATTTCCCACAAATGCTAGGTTTTTATAGATATTGACACTTAGGATAAATGGGTGAACATTTTGGAAAGGGATGAATTTATTACCCTCCTAAGTGTCACTTAAGTAGTCACCACTAAAGTGGTACTTGGATGGGTCTGGCCTTCCGCTAAGAAAGACAAGCTGACACTTAACTAGTATCCGCTTTGGTGAATAGGCTTCCGCTTTAGTGGAATCCACTTTAGCGGATAGGCTTCCACTTAAGCAGCTTGTCTAGGGAAACTTTTTCCATTAAATTAATTGATTTATCACTAAAGTGGCCTTTCCGAAAGTGATGAAAAGGGCTGCTTTAGCAGATGCAAAAACTGAACTTTAGAATTTTCCAAGTCTCCACTAACCCCTAGGGTTTAACACAAAAATTTGTGAACACTAAAAAACTATTCTACCTTATCAAGTTTGATATTTTAGAATCAATATCACCATTAAAAATTTCCATTTGTGGTCATTTTGATAAATTATGGTCTCCACATCAAAGTCCCACTTTTATTATATTCCAACTAATTTAGAAGCCTTGATACCTAATCTAAAGGTCCCTCTAGTATAAAGTCAAATATTTTGGAGCTAATAGACATTTTAGAATTTCCATTCTAGGTGTTAATCTAAAGGTTACATTGGACAGTCAATCCTTACCAACAATGACTTTAAAATAGAGAATTGGGTCTAAAACCAAACGAACTGCTTGATAATTGAATTGTCAACTCTAGAAAGTCACAAATGACTTAGGACAGTTATACTAAAGCTCTAAATAATAGAAATGTATGGAAATAAGGAAAATAACCTGGAGGGTCATTACATAATTACTGAATAATAATTTGGTCATTTGACTAAAGTTTAATCTTGTTTGTTGGTGTAGTTCTTATTTTATGTACTGAACCCATGCTTCATTTTCAAGAGCTTCATCAATTTACTTAGGTTCAAATTATGATACCAATGCCACTAATGCTTGCTTTCTCAATGAGGCTTTTATTTGAATTTGGTCATTTGGATCTCCAATAATGAACTCATTTGGAAATCCTGCATCATGGATCCATTCCTTTGGTATGTTTTAGATTTGCGGATTTGGTCCACTCTTGTGTTATTGTAGTTGAATGGTTACATAGTTACAGTAGAGACATTGATTTGAGAATTGTTCGCCTATTTTTATTAAAACTCATGCTCACAGAATTTGGATTAGATTCATTAAATACCACATGCATATATTATTCACACTTACGTTTTTTTTATTAAAATCCCTTTATGAACGACTAGTGGAAAAGTATCCAATAAAAATACCTTTATCACTTTAAGGATCAAACTTTACTAGAGTGTTCTTACCATTATTATCAAAAAAAACACTTGCAAATGAAATAATGAAAGTAGATGATGTTCGACTTCTTCTTCTCTAAAGCTCATAGAGAGTCATTTTTATAAAGCTTATAGAGAGTCATTTTTATAATGAGCCTGATCAATTATTGGTTGAGTATGTTGCATGTCGTGCTCATTGCTTCTGTTTAGAAGTGGTCAGGCAGACTTTGTTCAAGTAGCATGGTTCTGGAAGTTAGTTAAGGAAAGTAATGTAAGGCAGATCTTGAGTTTATCTATGTGCACAAAAAATGTCAAAGATTTATTTTCAAATTCACCTCCATAATAACTATGAATAGCAGATACAAATTATCATGCTTCTCTTTGAACTCTTCTACAAAAGTTTCAACGTTGGTGAATGTTTCATAATTGTTAGGGAGAAATTGCACCCATGTAAATAGTGATAAGCCATTAACAATAACAAATTGCTTTGTGAGAGATTCAAGTCCGTGCTTTATGACTGCCCACACCACCATAAGACTAATGATATGAAACATCTTGGCTTGTAACCCCATAGAAAATTGCCTAAGTTGGAGTTTCTAGACCATATACGTCTAAGAGGTACTAGTCAAATAATAGGGTACAAGTCAGGTGACCCAATCGTATGGTGTCTAGTGTTAGGTGGTAATAGGTGGTTGAGTTTCTAAAATAGGTACAGCAAGGTATGTGTGAGTCATGTAGTTGGTAATGGTTTATTGGGTTGGGTTTTCCATCATATAATCTGAAACTTAATACTTTAACTTGGATTTAAGCACGAATGGCTCACCATGAGTCGTAAGGATAGGGTATGAGGCATATAGTCCAACTCGTATGTTGGACAGTGTTAAAACCCTTATGATTCTATTATGGTTATGGTTTAATAGTACTAGTCGTATGCTTTGGCACGAGTTTGCCTTATTGGTCGTATGATGGATAGTGTTAGGGGACCAAGGGATGCCTAGGGTACGAATGGTGGGTACCACTTGTATGGTAGGGTATGATTAGAGGGGGTTGGTCATACATTCCTTCACAAAATTTTTATTGTTTAATTTGGGGGTATTCTGGATATTCCCCTTATAACTCCTTGGGACCCCATGACTTAAAGAACCTTTTTAGGGATTCATTAACCTATTTTCAATCTATCAAATACTCTAAACACTCTTCAATCTCTCTCAAGGCTTTTGGGTCAAGAAAGGATAGGTTTTATTTAATACAATCAATTTAGGATTTAAGAGGGTGGCTTTTTTTCATCTTCTTCACTATCTAAGGTATGTTACTTCTCCCTCATTTTTAGTTCCAACTAAAGGCATGTTTTTTAAATTGTTCTCTTTGTATAAATTTTGTTAATGTTTGGGTTTTGAATTATACTTTGGGGTTTTTGGTTATAATAGTTGGTTATGGTTTTTCCATGTCTTTTATTTATGATTTTCATAACATAATGATGGTTTGAACATGTGATTGCATAGTAATGGTTAATTGGTGCTTGGTTTTGTCTTTGTAAACTATATGCCCCTAATGTGTTTGATAAAATGCCTATGAGAATGCTTTTGCTAAATAGTTGAACGTTTAATGAAATTATTGCATGGTATAACTTGGTAATGGAACTTAACTTATTTTGATGGTTTTAAATGGTTTTATATGGTTAAATAGTAAGATTTTGGTGGTCATGTAATGGTTTAATTAAATAGCCATGTAGGGTACAAGGGAATACCTCAAGCAAATATAATATGAAACACTTGTGGGGTACATGGGACTCCCCCAAGTAAACTTAATAACAATGTAATCTTTCGGTAAATGGGAATCCATTTGGCTTCTTTAAAAGGTTGGCTAAGGAAATTGCTTTCAAAATATAGTCGGTATGATGGTACCACTACTTATATCCTTGGTTAGTAATAAATGAAATCATGGTTTAGTTGTGTGCAAATGGTTTTTATTGGGCAATAATGGCGGGGTGTGATAGCTAACCGTGAAGGTGTGAGTCCAATGGACGGATACTAGAACCTTATGTTTGCCGACATTATGATTGGTCATGGTGACCATTTATGATATTTATGGAATACATGAGAATCCCCTAACTTACACTCATATATATGTATCATAGAGAGCAAAGGGTACAATGGAATCCCCTACTCTTATGGTATCTCTGATTCATGCGGCTACACGTATAGGGGCCCATTCAGGGGGTAACACTGTACCCATATAGCCTGTGGGTAGTTTAGGATAATTAATCTAGCATACCTAGGTTAATAGTTTTAAATACATGCTAAACCCAAATTTTTTTCACGGCATAGATATATAAATATTTATGGTTGTGAATGCATATAGTTGTTTATATGGTTTTAAAGGTTGACATTATTTTATCCTTATTCTGAGTACATGCTAGCGTTCACCCCTAACCTATTTTTTGGCACTGTATCCCAATGCGATGTAGGAATCGACTATTCTATTCCTTCTGCTTATTGATCGAATTCGAGGTTAGTTGTTGGATTGAAGTGGTAATCTTCCATATTACAGAAGGTTCTATTTCATGTCATGGATGTCTTTTACATACTTTGATCATTTTATTAACCATGGTTTTGGCTATGGTCGGGGACATGTCTAGATTGAATATTATTTTACTTCCAGTTAGAGGCTTTGTGGAAATACTATAGGGTAGTATGGGTGGCATAGGTATTTGTGTCAGCCTTGGCATTAGTATTGTTATTATGGCTAATACTATTTGATTATATTTATGATTTTTCCATCCTATTATGCTAAGGATATGAACTTCATTTTTATTTTGGTTGGGTTATGGTTGTCGGTTAACATCAGATGGTTGGGATTATTTGGGTTGTCACGGTCATATACCTAATACTAAAGTCTTTGTGTTGTTAAACACACTATCTTGTTATATGTTTCAAATTCATCCGACTCAGGGTATAAGCTTTGAGGTTGGGTTGGGTAACAGGGGTAGTCTTTGATCCTGGTTGGACATGAAATGCCCATTACGAAAAGGCCCTAGTTCAGGTCATGTCATGTTGGTATTTGAGATTTAAGTTAATGGTCAATAGGGAGTCCACAAAGCCATATCAAGTAGAGTCTCTTTTAGGGGTGTGTAGCACGCCACACTCATAAGAGAGAGGCTACAAGACATTTATGAATATTTCACTTCTTTGTGTTCTAGTTCCAAGCTTGGAGTGTAAGTCTTGGAATCTTCTCTAATTCCTATTTGTTTACTTTTTTGATCATGCCTTGATGATCTGAGATGCACGAAAACTCCTCTTTCCCGACCGGGGATGATATTGATGGGACATAATCTACTTAGGGGGTCCATACTCAATCTAGTGACCTAGCCCATAACCTTTTTGGAGTTCCATAATCCCCCTCTACTCCTCCTCAAGCTCCTTAGGCCAACGTGACAAATGCTAAATTTTGTTAGTCGATTTATATGATTGCTCAGTTGGTATCTTCTTAGGCTGAGCGTGGTGTATCTGGTATTCCATCTTCTGAGGCCACAAGGGTTATCCAGTTCATAAGGTTGAGTCCTCTAAATTTCACTGGTGTTAAGGTGGAGGAGGATCCTTAAGTTTTTTTGATGAGATGGAAAAGATCTTCAGGGTGATACATGCCATAAATATTTAAGAAGTGGATTTTGCTTCCCACCAACTAAAAGATGTAACTTACTAATAGTACATGGAATGAGATAGGAAAAGGGGTGATATTGAGGAGTTAGCTTTATGGGAGACTTTTTCTAATGCATTTTCAAATCATTTCTTTCCTCAAGAGTTAAGGAAAGTGAAAACAGAGGAATTTGTTAATCTGAAATAGGGAAAGATGTTGGTCCAGGAGTATGCCTTGAAATTTCACTAGTTTTCTAGGTATGTTCCGAAATTGGTGTCTGATATAAGGGCCAAGATGAGAAAGTTTGCTTTAGGACTATCTCATAAGTTGATCCTTAAAATCAAGGCTATTTCGCTGATCAATGACATAGATATTTCTAGGTTGGTTATTCATATGCAATAGGTGGAGGAGGAAAAAAGAAGAATGTGTGAACTAAGGGATAGGTAGGGAAAGAAGTTTAGGTTCTCTAAGTAGAGTAGTGAACAACAAAGTGATAGATATATGGGTGAGTGTCCAAAGAAAAAGTGGGAGAGTTTTGGCTCATTCTCTACAACTAGTGCCCATTACCCAAAGCCATCGGGAGACAGGCGTCAGCAGGGTGGCAATAACTTTAGGGCACCGAGTTCTCAATCATAGGCTAGTGGGGCTTAGCCGACTTCATCATTCCCTCCTTGTCGGTTTAGTGGTGGACTACATTAGGGTTTCTGTGATGGGGGGATAGGTTCCTAAATATGGTCAGCTAGCCCATATTCTTAGAAATTATCCAATTGGTAAGGTTACTTTAGGAGTGAATAAGGTTTTGGTTGCCTCTTCATCTCTCCTACACCAAAGAGTATTGCTTCTGCATCTATTTTTGCTATTGGTACCGACACTGGATGCAATTAGTTATATGCTCCTACGTCTTAATAGAAGTCTAAGGTATCACATGATGTCGTGACTGGCACATTACAACTCTTTTCTCATGATGTGTATTATTTACTTTATTTAGGGTCCACACTCTCTTACGTGACCTCATTTGTGGCTATGTATTTTGGTTTTGATCTAGAGATTATTTAAGACCCTTTTTCTATTTCTACCCTAATAAGTGACTCTATGATTGCTAAAAGAGTCTATACGGGGTATGTGGTATCTGTTAGAACTAAGGAGACTTTAGAGGATTTGTATGAATTAGATATAGTGGATTTTGATGTTATTTTGGGTATGGATTGGTTACACTTATGTTATGCATCTTTAGACTGTCGGACCTATAAGGTTGCCTTTAAATTCCCTGGTGAACCAGTTATTGAGTTGGAGGGTAGTTCCCTAGATCCTAAGAAAAAGTTTATATAATATATTAGAGCTCAGAGATTAATCTCCAAAGTGTGCATCTATTACTTATTTCGGGTTAAGAATTCTCACTCGAAAGGTCCTTCTTTACATTCAGTTTTAGTGGCTAATGAATTTTGTGAGGTCTTTCCTGATGACCTTCCTGGTGTTCCTCCTGATAGGGAGATTGAGTTTGGGATTGATTCTATTCTAGGCACTCATCTAATTTTTATTTCCTGTTATAAAATGGTTCTAGCTGAGTTGAAGGAACTTAAGGAGCAATCTAAGGATCTTTTGGATAAGGGTTTTATCCATCCTAGTGTGTCCTCGTGGGGTGCACCAGTGATATTTGTACGTAAGAAGGATGGTTCCTTTCTAGTGTGCATTGACTATTGCTAGTTGAATAAGGTGACAATTAAGAACAAGTATTCTCTTCCAAGGATAGATGGCTTGTTTGATCAATTGCAAAGTGCTAAGTTCTTTTCTAAGATTGATCTTTGGTCTAGGTATGATCAGGTTAAGATTAGGGAGGTGGACATACCTAAGATAGATTTTCATACCCAGTATGGGCACATTGAGTTCCTGGTTATGTCATTTGGTTTGAATAATTCCCCTGCGATATTTATTAATTTGATGAATAGGGTTTTCTATCAGTTTCTAGATCTTTTTATCATTCTGTTTATTGATGAAATCTTGGTGTACTCTAAAAGTGAGGTGGATCATGGCAATCACCTTCGTGTTGAGTTGTAGACCTTAAAGGAGCAATAATTATATGCCAAATTCTCCAAATATGAATTCTGGTTGAACTTTGTCACTTTTCTTGGTTATGTTATTTCTAGTGAAGGGATCATGGTAGATTAACAAAAGGTTGTGGTGGTTAACAAGTGGTTATGATCTGAGTCTTTACTACCACCCAACTAAAGCTAACGTAAATGATGATTCTCTTAGCAGGTTATCTATAGGGAGTTTAGCGCATGTGGAAAAGGTGAAGCGAGAGTTAGTAAAGGATATTCACTGCTTGGCTAACCTTAGGGTTCATTCTTTAGACTGCAAGGAGGGTGGTGTGTTAGTATAAGCAGTGGTGTGGTCGTCTCTTGGTGTACAGATCAAGGATAAGCAAATGTTAGATCTAGTCTTGATGAAAATCAAGGATGATGTTGGTAGGTAGAAGGTAATGGTATTTGAGATTAGTGGTGATAGTACCTTGCGGTACCAACGGATATTATGTGTTCCTAATGTCAATGGTTTGCGAGAAAGGATCTTGGATAAGGTGCATGAGTCACGCTATGTTGTTCATCCTGGTTAGACAAAAATGTATCATGACCTCAAGGAAATATATTGGTGGAATGGTATGAAATAGGTTGTGGCTAACTTTTTGGCCAAGTATTTAGTGTGTCAACGAGTGAAAGTTGAGAACATGAAGCCTGGAGGATTATATCAGGAAATGTAATTGCTTTAATGGAAGTGGGAAGTGATCAACATGAATTTTGTTACCAGTCTTCCTTGATCTCAAAATTATTTTGATTTGATTTGGGTCATTGTGGATAGGATGACAAAGTCAGTTCACTTTTTGCCCATGAGGACTAACTTTTTAGTTGAGGATTATGCGAGGTTGTATCTTCATTAGATTGTAAAGCTTTATAGGGTACCTATTTATATCATCTCTGATCGTGGTATGTAATTTTCATCTCACTTTTGGTGGTCATTTTAGAAAGGGTTGGGTATTAAGGTTAGTCTGACAACTGCTTTCCACCCCTAGATGGATGGGCAAGCAAAAAGGACTATTCAAATATTCGAAGATATGCTTCATACATGTGTGATTGACTATAGTGGTAATTAGGTTGAGCATCTACCTCTTGAAGAGTTTTCTTACAATAATAGTTACCATTCTAGTATTGGGATGGCCCCTTTTGAGGCGTTGTATAGTAGGAGGTGTAGATCTCTTATTGGATGGTTCAACTTGGTGAGACGGATATGTTTGGCTCAAATTTGGTTTATCAAGCCATGGAGAAGGTTAAGGTGATTCGAGAAAAGTGAAGAGACTTGGAATTTGAGGTTGGGGATAGGGTGTTCCTAAATATGTCTCCCATGAATGGAGTAATGCAATTTGGGAAAAATGGGAAGCTCAGTCCCCTATATGTTGGTCCTTATATGGTTTTAAAGAGGGTTGCTAGTGTTGCATATGAATTGGAGTTGCCTTCTTGTTTGAGCTCCATTCATCCGGTGTTTTACGTCTCTATGTTGAGAAATTATATAGTTGATGCTTCATCGGTTATTCCTTTGGAAGGATTGGGTATCTCAGATTCCTTATCTACGAGGAGGTCCTGGTTGGGTTCTTGGATCGGAAGGTTCATCGATTGCAAACTAAGGATGTAGCTTCATTTAAGGTTCTATGGCAGTACCACAAGATAGAGGAAGCTACTTGGGAAGCGAAAGAGGCCATGAAACCCAAATATCCATTCTTTTTTTCTTCTCTAGGAATTCATGTGGAAAGTATGTGTTCTTTATCATTCTTTTATTTTCAAACTTTGTTAAAGAAAGATTTCTTCCTTGCATCTTTGTTTTCTAACTTAGTTAAAGGTAGGAATGGAGGTGTTGGGGTGTCAATCATGCTTGTGCTTTCCTTACCCTTCATTTGAGGACGAATGATCCTAGTGAGGGAGAATTGAAACACCCTAATTTGGAGTTTCTAGACCACATACGACTAAGAGGTACTAGTCGTATGATAGGGCATGGGTCAGTTGACCCAATCGTATGTTTTCAACTTTTGGGTGGTGTTGGGTGGTTGAATTTCTAGAATAGGAATGACTAGGTGGGTATGAGTTGTATGGTTGGTGATAGGTCATTGGGTTGGGTTTTCCTTCACTTAATCTTAAACTTAGTAACTTAACTTGGATTTGAGTGTGAGTGGCTCACCATGAGTTGTGCGGATAGGTTAAGAGTCATATATTCCAACTCGTATGTTGGATAATGTTTAACCCCTTATTATTCTATTATAGGGTATGGGTTAAGGGTACTAGTCATATGCTTGGGTACGAGGTTGCCTTAGTGGTCGTATGATGGACAGTATTGGGAGTCAAAGGGATGCCTTAGGTACGAGTAATGGGTACCACTTGTATGGTAGTGTACAATTGGAAGGGGTTGATCGTACCTTCCTAAGGGAAAATTTTACAATTTAACTCAGGGGTATTCTAGACATTTCCCCTTATAACACGTTAGGACTCCCATGACTTAAAACACCTTTTTGGGGCATCTTTAACCTATTTTCAATCAATCAAACACTCTAAACTCTCTCAAGGCTTTTCGGACAAGAAAGTCTAGGGTTTCTTCAATACAATTAGTTTGGGGCTTAAGAGGGTGGTTTCTTTTCATCTTCTTCACTATCTAAGTCATGTCACTCCTCCCCCATTGCTAGTTCCAACCAAAGTCCTATTTTATGAGTTGTTCTCACGGCATAAATTGTTATAATATTTGGGTTTTGAATTATATTGTGGGGGTTTTTTTGGTTATAATGGTTGGTTATGGTTGTAACGCCCCGAATCTAGTACCCGAAACGCTACACGATGCCCATGACCCCGAAGGACCACAAGCTAACCCATGACTGATATCTGTAAACTAAGCACTGAATAATAGTAATAATACCATAAATACGGAAACAAGAACTGAAAAGTCATAAGGTTCAATACTAGTACATAACTGAAAAGTATGGTATAACAATACCAAAACAGCTGAGATAATTGTCTGAACATACTGTAGTCTGAAAGCCTCTAAACTGTCTAAATAAGGAGTTGATGGGACATGTCCCCAACTAACTCCAACTACTGAAATAAACTGAAAACTGGAATAGTAATATGATCATCATGTCCTTGAAGGATGAGGACTCACTTCTAATTATGATCGCTGAACTGGGATGCTAATGGTTCTATGGAGCTCTTGCTTCTAAACCTATGGTATAATACAACATAGCGCAAATATGTCAGTACGTTGAATGTACTGGTATGCAAGTAAGGTAGGTTGAATGCAATAGGTTCATATGCATGAACAATACTAACTGACTGACTAACATGAACGTGAGAATACATGCATGCATACGTAACTGTAACTAAGATCGTGCTACAACTGAATATTGAGTTTTGTCTACTGAGTCTATTGATTTTGACATTTGAGTCACTGATGAGTAAGAAAGACTGATACCATATTACTGAATACTGAGGGGCTAATACTTGATCTCAGTCTAATATTCAGTTGAGTAATCTCATTTTCAGATTTAGAGATCACCCGTCAGATAGGGTTGATCTCAGTCTCATATTCAATTGAGTAATCTCATTATCAGATCTATAGATCACCCATCAATAGGCTTGATCTCCGTTTCATATTCAGTTGAGTAATCTCATTATCAAATCTTGAGATCACCCATCAGATAGGCTTGATCTCAGTCTCAGATTTATTTGAGTATTTTTGTTATCAGATCTAGAGATCACCCGTCAGATAGGCTTGATCTCATTCTCTAATTTAACTAATTATTCTTGTTATCAAATCTAAAGATCACCTGTCAGATAGGCTTGATCTCAGTCTCAGATTTAGTTGAGTATTCTTGTTGTCAGATTCGGACATGATCATTTCTTATCATTGATAGTAGATTACAGAATCATCCGTTAGAGAGGTTTGATATCTGATGCAGTCAGTTAAGAGTAGAAAGATCTAAATTCAGCCATTGATGTGAGTATATTCAGTTAACCAGCTTCAGTATCCTCGAACTCCGAGATCACTTGCTAGATAAGATTGATCTCAACTCGGTATTCATTTATCAGTATCAGATAATTCAGTTGTTCAGTATCTTAGTATTAGTAGTGAGTTCAGATGTCAGTAATACAATAACCGAGTTTCAGTACTCAGAGTCGTGATGATTGTAATTATGGTTTGTGCATTCGTGCATGTGTTCTCATTCAGTACTCTCATAATTATTCAGTTAAGTAATTTTTTATGTACAAGCCCTTGCATTTAGACTTAACTCATCTGTATACTCGGTATATTCTCGTACTGACCCATTTATGGCATGGTGTTTTATTTGACACCATAGGATCAGAGGCACGAGATCCAGAGTACCCTTAGTAGCTTAGTCCCAGGCAGTAACTGTAGACATATCAATGAGTCCTCTTCAGTCAAGGATGATCCTTATTTTTTTATTATTGCATCAGACTTAGTTTATTTTTAATAGATGGAGTTAGTTTTGTACATGTCCCATCAACTCCACAACTCAGATAGTTTAGAGGCTTTTCAGATAGATTCAGTTTTCAATTTTAAGTATTTTTAGATGTTTTGAACCATATCGCCAGTTTCTGCATTTATTATCTATATTATGCAATGTTCAGGTACAGATATCAGTAAAGGGTTGGCTTGTGGTCCTTCAGGATCATTACCATCGTGTGACGTTC
The DNA here is from genome assembly GCF_002878395.1 of Capsicum annuum. Taxonomy (NCBI): domain Eukaryota; kingdom Viridiplantae; phylum Streptophyta; class Magnoliopsida; order Solanales; family Solanaceae; genus Capsicum; species Capsicum annuum. Next base: position 67,062,872 of record NC_061116.1, on the reverse strand, counting down.
CGATTCCAGAAAATCGGGTCGTTACAAACACCAAGAGTATAACATATTTCTAGAACAGTTTTGTAAACTGAGGTACTCAAAGGCTGACAACTAAGTAGTTGATAACTGTACATTATGGTAGAGTAAACCCAAACCTAAACTGAGTTACCGACCTAACTACTGAACTAATACTGGGACTAAGTTATAGATAAGACGGTAATTGAGACTGTAATCGTAACTAAAACTATAACTAGGACTGAATACTGGTTTCTAATAACTAAGGTTTATACTGATACTGAAGTGCTTAATACTAACACTGAACACTGAACACTGATTACTGAGTACTGAACACTGAACTGTAACTAAGATAGCAACTAAATTCTGATAGTTACACGATGGGGGGATGACATAAGTCAGGGATCTGAATGCACACTCACACTCTGTACTTTCCAACCTTCTAAATACAATCTCTTGCTAGCCATTTACCTATATACTAGCATGACATTCAAGCCTATCTTCATCACTACACCCTCATGTAAAATAAGCATGCAATAATCTTGTTTTAATATGAAATATCCACTCTCTTTTCTAAACAACTGCCCTCCACTACACTATTTTTATAACGAGAGCTCACTGAAGGGTTAAATCAGAAGGACATGAAGCATGAATGGACACTAACTAAACTTGAAACTTGACTGAAGCATGAAGAATAGAATATAAATATCATGGATTCACCAAGAGGTCTAAACTGAGGATATGTGTAAATAGTCTGAATTTAACTGATCAGTAAAGGCGTAGAATGAGCCATGGAAGCTGAGTATACTGTAAAACATGATATGTGTACATGAGTTATGAGCTGTATGGCCTATGTTTGGAGTTTTCTGCATTCGTGGGACATGATTTGTATTATTGAGGGGAATAAAATTAAACTCCTTATGCTGGGAATTAGAATTGTACATGATTCTTTAGGAAGCATATGACTATAAGCGGTGTTCATAGAACTGAGATGTGAAGCATTCGTAGGCATCATGCTGACTGAAGTACCAAACTTTACATTGAGATAAGGATGGGTCGGGAATCATCTTCCCTTACTGGTTTTCTATATGTACTGCATTACTACTAGGATCTAAGAGCCTACTCAATTACTTGACTACCATCTCTACCTTAGCTTTAAGCCATCATCATAAGTCTGTGAGCACTTTACTAAATTTTGAACTAAACTGTAATCATTGTCACCTACTAATACTCTATTTGACATATGCTTACCTTACTAAATATATTACCTGCTTCTGTTTCTTCTTAGACTATTAATACCATATCACCTCAATCACATGCACACCTTCACACTTACTATCAAATTAATAACTTAAGTGCTAGCTTGCACTGTTCAAGACTAATTATTTACTCTAGTATATCTATCCCCATAAATACATAATTTGTTCAACCTAGACAATGTTATCCCAACTCTACTACTGCTAAACTCCTGAGTTTATGCTTCGAACTCTAGGTCATATGCTATCATAGGATTCTGAGAAGGGATCTAATGAAATATGACTTCTCACGATCATGAATAAGAGATGTACAACTTTAGAGCATAACTAAACTGATAGGATACTTCTGATCTAGTGGGCAATCCCATATTAACTATCTACAGGGACTGTCTAAGAAAGCCCTATCTCTAGGACTTTAAGCTTCACCATTTTGTTACCTTCAAAGTAAGGTGAAGTTGTCATAAGTGAAGCAAGAGGAGAATATACATGATTTTATTAGAGAACCTTTCTATAGCATGACCTGAGACATGAAAGAAGGGAAACTGTTCTTAAAACATCTCATAGACTACTGCACATAAGTGTGGTGCACAACACACCCAGGTACAAGACTCTACTAGATATGGCTTTTAGACTTCCTAGGACACTGTTGAACCTTAGGATCTAATACCAAGTTTGTAACACCCTAAATCTGGTACCCAAAATGCTACATGATGCCCATCACCCCGAAAGACCATAAGCTAACCCATGACTAATATCTATAAACTGAGCACTGAATAATAGTAATAATATGATAAATGAGGAAACATGAACTAAAAGTCAACAAGGTTCAATACTAGTACAAAACTAAAGAGTTTGGTATAAAAATACCAAAATAACTGATATAATTATCTGAAGATACTGTAGTCTGAAAGCCTCTAAACTGTCTGAATAGGAGTTGATGGGACATGTCCTCAACTAACTCTAACTACTTAAATAAAATAAGAACTAATATAGTAATATGATCATTATATCCTCGAAGGATGAGGACTCACTGCTAACTCTGATCGCTGAACTGGGATGCTACTAGTTCTCTAGAGCTTGTGCTTTTAAACCTATGGTATAAGACACCATAGCACAAATGCATTAGTACTTTGAATGTACTGGTATACAAGTGAGGTAGGCTAAATACAATAGGTTCATATGCATGAACAACACTAACTGACTGACTAACATGAATATGAGAATACATGCACGCATACGTAACTGTAACTGAGATCGTGCTAAGATAGAATACTAAGTTCTGTCTACTGAGTCTACTAATTTTGACATCTGAGTCACTGATGAGTAAGAAAGACTGATACTATATTACTGAATATTGAGGGGCTAATACTATGTTACTGATATATAAATAACTATTTCTGATAGTGCTGATTATAAAGAACTGGTTTGGTTAACTGTATCTGTCAGTCCTGAAGCTGAATACTAATGACATGAGTTTGGATAACTGATATAACTGATAACATGAGTTTTGAGAACTAATATAACTAATAACATGAGTGACTGTATCTTACAGTACTGAATTTGATGGAACTAGCTGAGTTTCATACTGTATCTGAGTTGACTATATCTGACAGTCCTGAAATCTGAGGAACTATATGAGTTCTTTTACTGATGTTGAGAGTGAGACTAAAATTGTAACTGTGAGAAGTAGTCATCTAAATGACATGCCCAATATATGCCATTATATCTAAGTTGGGGTCCAATCTCTGCCCTGATTGGAAGGGTGTCAATACCGTGCCACTGGTAAAGACAACTGTGAGTAACCCTCATATAAAAGGTTACTCTAATGAGAACAGTGGGAACCCTCATATAGCAGGCTAAGCCACCTCATCTACCCTCATATAGCAAGCTATGATGTCTCAACCTATGCTGGCTATATAGTTCTAGAGTGCAAGGATTACTTATAAGAACACCCTCATATAACAGCTGAGTTCCCATCTTTGGGTTTGCTCGGTACTAATTTCTACTCTCATCTGAATAGACACTAAACAGGATTTACTGAGCTAAACTGATACTAGTGGTATTATTTAGCGGAGCTAAACTAAACTGAATTTACTGAGTTCCGTTGACTGACAGAATATACTGAGGTCTAAGGACTGACTAATAATACTAAAGTTACTGAGATTGAATGGAAATACTAAGGTTATTGAGATTACTGAGTATTGATATCACTGAGATTATTGAACTACTGAGATTACTGAAATTTCTGATACTTCTAAGTTTTCCTGAGTCACATGACTGACTGAATTATATGGATTATAGGTTGACTGAGAGTTTCGCAAAAACATGAAATGGCTCTAGGCACATAGCTAAATTATTGGGTACAAGTACCCCAGGACTCGATGGAAAGAAACTAATATAGCATGACTTACGTGAACATATGGCCAACAACACAATTTATAATTCATATGTTGAAGCACTTCATCAAACATGTGATATACATAAACTTGTACAAACATGGGGATTTCATAATATCATGCTTGTTGGGAACTTTTCCTTCATATCGGCATTTAATCAAACTCATGATAGGAATAATATATGTATACACCATTATACAACAATTACACATCATGATTCAACATCTAATTTGATCATCCTAGGGTTTAATCATAGGTTCACATGAATATACATCTATACAAATCAATTCTACATAACATTAATCACCCAACATGGATTTGAATTCAATTGATCATTCTCAACATAAACAAAAAAAAACCCAACATGAAGTTCATAAATAAAATCTAAAATCTTGACTTTAGAAAAAAGATTCTTGGGCTTCATGGACTAAAGGAGTCCATGAATGAACACTATGCATACTTGAGATGTGATTTCTTAAAGATTGGCGGTGAAACCTTCTTTATTTTGAATCCCCAATAGAAACCCTAGCTTGTTCTTGAGAGAAACTAGTATACTTTGGGTGAAGAATGACTAAATCACGTGTTATTGGATTTATATAGGGTTGAGAAATTGACCCTTTTAACCGTTGGATTTGTATTTTATGTCTGAGAAAATTTCCCAATTTTGTAGGCTATCGCGATGTGGCACTATCATGCCGTATCACTGGAAATTACCAAATGGGAAATGGGCTAACAACGCGACATAGAGAAATCACGTTGCAATTCTGGATGGGACCTGGAAGTTCACCGCAATGCGGTGGTATCGCGCTAAGACATTGGAAAAGAACGAGTATAAATTTGAGCCCTGGCGTGTTGTGCCATAATCACGGAGGCTCACTATATTTTGACTATTGCCATTTTGACCTGCTCCACGACGCGCTGATGGATCGGATGATACACCGTCTTACTAAAAAGGCTCTAACTCTTCACCCGAATGTTGGATTTGGACATATTTGGTATCGATGGAAAGCTTATTGAATTTACCACATGAAAAAAAATGAAAATCTTGAAAATACCACATTTATAAAAGTGGATTCATAGTTGAAACAAGTCTTTAAAATTTCTAAGATGAATTTAAGCTAGGTAAAAGTTTGGGGTATTACAATATCTCCCCCTTGGGAATATTCATCCCCTAATGAGACTGATTGAAATGGGAAAATGATAAGATGAAGTTCATACTGAACATTAATGGAAACATGAATACCTGGATAACATTACTAAGATTCATACTGAGCATGCATATCTGATATGGATTTTATGACTAAGCTGATACATGAATGCATGACTGAGATTAGTAATAAGCTACTCACGTATATCTAATGCATGAATACATAACTGAACCAACTCATGAGCATACGACTCAACATGTAAGGGTAAAGGTACCAAGTTTGTAATGGAAATCTGAGAATGAACTGAATACCAAGTTTGTAATGGTAACTTAAATATGGAATTGAGTAAGTTCAAGAAAAACCCATTACTTAACCCATAAATACGGTGAACCCATGATTATACTAGGAGTATGCAGGAACGAGAACATGAGGACTTAACTCAGACTGAAACGTGGAGCATAAACTAAATTTTTGTGACTGAACCGAGTCTTGAATACATGGAGTACCACTGAAGTTAGAGCTTGATGGTCAACTTATGAGAACCCCTTCCTCCAAACTGGATTCATTATGTGAAAAGAAATTGGCATGATTATATTATGAAAGCTTGGAGGATTTATAGTGTATCTCCCCCTTGAGACGATATGCCCTTAGAAGAAAACTGACTTGGCTGAGCCGTTGAGGAAACTAAAGTGATGCACAAGGCATCTATGAGCTAACTTTTAACTGAATATCTGGGATCTGAAACTAAAGCATGATACACGAACTGGGCTGAGCTTGCATCTATCAAGTCGGTTTATCTTAGAATGGTTACATTCTTGAGGCTTAAGATAGTACATCTAGATGGAAGTTACGGAAACCCAAACCATGCAAACTTGTTTGTGTGACTAATAGACTAACTTTCTAGTTTTACAGACTAACTCATGCTAAAAACTTACGCTCAATTGGCGCATTTCTATGACACTCTTTCTCTATAGTTCTAATGACTATAGGGCGCAAGAAAATCTTGGCCTTTTCTAAACAAGACAGCTGAATAAGAAAATCATCACATGGCTAAAGTTTGGTAAGATGAATTGCGGCCTACGAACACTATTTAAGATGAAATGACTAAGTCTCTTTCACTACAACTGAGGCTACTGAAAAGATTCACATGGGTGTTGATCACGAGTGCATAAATACACTAACTTATATGATTAACTGGATAGTTGATAGCTGAATACTGGGCGTGTAAGACTAAACTATACTTAGTCTTGAATAACTGAACTGCAACTACAAAGCGTCATGCATAGGAGATAAGAACTGACTGGTTGACATAAGATACTGAGCATGAACTAATAGTAATTTTATTATTCAAGAATTCAACACTGTAAGACCCTGAAAGAATTCTCTCATAGTCTGAGCCTTACAGCGTGTTCAGTAAAGTATTAATCTGGACCAAAAAGGTTGAGAAGTTTCTTCCTAAGTGAGAAGTATTTTGAACCACGTAGAATTTCCCCAATATCGAATTTTTCTTATGTAGAGAATTGAATAAGCTTTCTGTCGATATCAAATTCGCCCAAATCCTACACTCGAGCAAAGAGTTAGAGCTATTTTCATGAGACACTGTTCCACCTGGCACTTTAGCGCATCGCGGATCCAGCCAAAATGGCAATCGTCAAAATCCAGTGAGCCTTCATAATTAAAGCACATTGCGCCAACGCTTAATTTTAGAATTTTCAATTTCCAGTGCACCAACGCAATTCCACCGCGTCGTGGTGCATTTCCAATTTGTAACCAAGGTGGAAACGTGATTTCCACCATGTCACGCCTTCAAGCAGTTTCCTGACTATCCAAATTCAATATAGCTGGTGCGATTATGGCGCATCGCGCCAGCATGTAAAATCAGGATTCTTCAGTTTAATTCCAAAGGCGAAAAGGTACTTTTCCCAACCCCTATATATACTCTTTAACACGGTATTTGGCCTTATTTCACTCAAAAGATCATTGTTTTCTCTCAATTCTCTTTAAGAACAAGAGCTAGGGTTTCTATAAAATCAAAACCCTTCTTTCTTCTTCAAAAGAAATTAAGAAATCAAGAATCTCTCCAATAACTTTCAAGAAAGAGTTTCTCTAAGGTATGTAGATGTTGATTCTTGGGTCCCTTTCATCCAAGAAGCTCAAGAACCCTTTTTCAAAAATTCAAATATTTTATGTTTATTAGTTTCCATGATTCATGTGAGTTGAAATTGATGTTCATGTTATGATTAAGTTTTGATTTATGGTTGTTTGTAAGGTTTTAAAGATTTAACCCTAGTGTGTGATACCTATGTGATGTTCATGACAAATCCTCTTCAAGTTGCTTGTTAAGTGATGTGTTCATTTCAATTAAGTGTAGAAATTATTGAATAAGCAAAGCATGCTCCCCATACGCTTGATAAAATGCTTATGTGAATGAATTAGAGCCATTATAACATGTTGACTAGAAATCCCCAATTGTGTGTAAGACCATGCATGCCAAGTGTTTCTTTAAAAGCCTTAGTGAATCAATTGTGGAATGATAGAATGAATTTCCCAATTATGTGCTCTTTGATACATGCTAAGACTTTAATAAATGCTAAGTGTTTATGAATAAATTGTAACATGATAGCATGAATTTCCCCAATTATGTGTTCTCCGGTACATACCAAGACCTAAATATGTGAGAAGTGCTTGATGCAAGGCCTTGTTGAATGGAGTATGATCCAATAGCATGTCCCCCTATGTTATTACATGTTTAGGATTCCTAAATGCTTGTGTGATGCCTTAGTGATTGTGATGGTGAATGATTATCCATAGTCTTGATTATTCAAGAATGGTTATGTTTTACTTTTATGTTATTGAGTCCTGGGGGTATTTATACCCGACAATTTAGCTGTTGTCTAGAGCCCGTGTCAATTTTCACGGTAATTCCAGTCGATCCATGATTCTCAGAACTTCGCAAGTTATAGATCTTTGTATTCTCAAACAGATACAGAACTTAAGAAATCTAAGTAATCTCTGTAATCGCCGTAATCTTAGTATCGCTAATAATCTAGACTCAATTCTATACCCAACTCATATCTAGTAGTATTCAAGTTTTTAGTTCTGATCTCTGTAGTAATCGAGTACTTTATTAAAAGCTCTGTGTCATTCAATCAAATAATGAGATTCAGTAGTATTTTGTCAGATACGGAACAAGGTGAATTCAGCTTAACTCAGTTAGATCATTTGAGAAACATTATCAGTATCAGATTCAGCTAAGTTTGTGTTCAGTTAAAAATCAGTTCAGATTTTTTCAGTTGGGAGTAGGAGCTAGCACTGCGAGAGGGAAGGGATGGCGGCTCCCCGTCAGAGAGGCAGAGTCATTATGAGCAAACCCTAAACTCCAGAACTGCATAGCCAGTGTAGGATGCAGGAGTTACCCGTCAGGAAAGGATAGTCACTCGTCAGATAGGCTTGACTATTATATTGCCTTAGGCTTGACTTCCTGCGCGGGTTACCCATCAGATAGGTTTAACAAGAGAGGTCTTTACCCATGGCATGGTATTGACACCCTTCCAGCTAGGGTTACAGGTTAGACCTCACCAGTTGAGATTTAGGGCATATTAGTTAAGTGACTACTTCCCACAGTTGCAGTTTCAGTATCAATCTTCAGAAATCAGGACTGTCAGATACAGCCATCTATCTTAGTGAGGAACTCAGATAGTTTCATTGATTCATGGACCACCCATCAGATAGGTTTTTTCCCATATAAAGTTATTTAGTATACGATTTAGGTATCACCCATCAGATAGGCTTGATCTCATTCTTATATTTAATTGAGAAATCTCATTATCAAATTCTAAAATTAGTAGTCAGATAGGCTTAATCGTAATCTCATATTTAGTTCAGTAATCTTATTATTAGGTCTCGAGATATCTATTAGATAGGCTTGATCACAGTCTCATATTTAGTTGAGTAATCTCATTATCAGATCTAGAGATCACCCATCAGATAGGCTTGATCTCAGTATCATATTCAGTTGAGTAATCTCAATATCAGATCTAGAGATCACCCATCAGATAGGCTTGATCTTATTCTTATATTTAGTTGAGTAATCTCATTATCAGATTTCGAGATCACCTATCAGATAAGCTTGATATTTTTTTTAGATTTATTTTAGTGTTCTTGTTATCAAATCTAGAGATCACCCATCTGATAGGCTTGATCTCAATCTCAGATTCAGTTGACTATTCTTGTTATCAAATCTAGAGATCATCCGTCAGATAGGCTTGATCTCAGTCTCAGATTTAGTTGAGTATTCTTGTTGTCAGATATGAACATGATCATTTCTTATCATTGATAGTAGATTATAGAATCATCCGTTAGAGAGGTTTGGTCTCCGATGCAGTTAGTTGAGAGTAGAAAGCTCTAAATTCATTCATTGATGTGAGTATATTCAGTTAATCCGCCTCAGTATCCTCAGATTCTGAGATCACTCACTAGATAAGACTAATCTCACCTTAGTACTCATTTATCAGTATCAGAAGATTCAGTTGTTTAGTATCTTAGTATTAGTAGTAAGTTCAGATGCCAGTTATGCAGTACCCGAGTTTCAGTGCTCAGAGTTGTGATGATTGTGATTGTGGTTTGTGCATTCATGCATGTGTTCTCATTCAGTACTCTCATGATTATTTAGTTAAGTAATTGTTCATGCATAAGCCCTAGCATCTACCCTTACCTCATCTGCATACTCGGTAAATTTTTGTACAGACGTATTTGCACTATGGTGTTTTATTTGACACCATAGGTTAAGAGGCATGAGATCTAGAGTACCCTTAGCAGCTCAGTCCCAGTCGGTAGTAGTAGACATATCAATGAGTCCTCTTTAGTTGAGAATGATCCTTATTTTTTTATTATCGCATCATACTTAGTTTATTTTCAATAGACAGAGTTAGTTTGGGACATGTCCCATCAACTCCACATCTCAAATAGTTTAGAGGCTTTTTGGATAGATGTATTAGTATTCTGTTTTCAATTTTGAGTAATTTTAAATGTTTTGAACCTTATGGCCAGTTTCTGCATTTATTATCTATATTATGCAGTGTTCAGGTAAAGATATTAGTAGATAGTTGGCTTGTGGTCCTCAGAATTATAAGTATCGTGTGACATTCCAGTTCCAAAAAATTAGGTTGTTACAAACACCAAGAGTACAACATGTTTCTAGAATAATTTTGTAAACTGAGGTACTGAAAGGCTGACAACTACGTAGCTGATAATTGTACGCTATGGTAGAGTAAACCCAAAATTGAACTGAGTTACCGACCTGATTACTGAACTAGGACTGGGACTAAGATTATACGTAAAACGGTAATTATGGCTGTAACTGGGACTGAATACTGGTTTTTGATAACTAAGGTTTATTCTGATACTGAAGTGCTTAATTCTTACTCTGAACACTGATTACTAAGTACTGAACACTGAACTGTAACAGAGATAGCAACTAAATTTTGATAGTTACACGACGGGGGATGACATAAGTTAGAGATCCGAATGCACACTCACACTCTGTACTATCCCAACTTCTAAATACAACCTCTTGCTAGCTATTTACCTATACACTAACATGGCATTCAAGCCTATCTTCACCATTAAACCCTCTTGTAAAATAAGCATACAACAATCTTGTCTTAATATGAAATATCCACTCTCTCCTTCTAAGCAATTGCTCTCTACTCCACTATTTTCACAACGAGAGCTCACTGAAGGGTAAAATCAGGAGGACATAAAGCATGAATGGACACTAACTGAACTTGACACTTGATTGAAGCCTGAGGAATAGAATATAAATATCATGGATTCACCAAGAGGTCTAAACTGAGAATATGTGTAACATAGTCTAAATTTAACTAATCAGTAGAGGCATAGAATGAGCCAGTAAAGCTAATTATAATATAAAACATGATATGTTTACATGAGCCATGAGCTGTATGACCTAACTTTGGAGTTTTCTGCATTCGTGGGACATGATTTGTATTACATAGGGGAATAGAACTGAACTCCTTATGTTGGAAACTGGAATTGTACATGATTCGTTTAGAAGTGTATGAATATAAGTTGTGTTCATAGAATCGAGATGTAAAGCATGCGTAGGCATCATGCTCACTGAAGTACCAAATTTTGCATTAAGATAAGGATGGGTCATGAATCATCTTCCCTTACTGCTTTTCTATATGTACCGGCATTACTACTAAGATCTGAAAGCCTACTCGGTTAGTTGATCTATCATCTCTACCTTGGCTTAAGCCATCATAATAAGTCTGTGAGCACTTTACTAAATTCTAAACTAAACTGCAATCATTATCACCTACTAATACTCTGTTCGACACATGCTTACCTTACTAAACACATTATCTACTTTTATTTCTTCATAGACTACTAATACAACATCACCTCAATCATATCCACACCTTCATACTTACTATCAAATTAATAACTTAAGTGCTAGCTTACACTATTCAAGCCTAATAATTTACTCTGGTACATCTATCCCCATAAATACATAATATGTTCAACCTAGATAATGTTATCCCAACTCTACTACTGCTAAACTCCTAAGTTTATGCTTCTAACTTTAGATCATAAGCTATCATAGGATTCTGAGAAGGGATCTGATAAAATATAAGTTCTTGTAATCATGAATAAGAGTTTTACAACTTTAGAACATAACTAAACTGATGGGATACTTTTGAGCTTATGGTCAATCCTATACTAACTGTCTATAGGGACTGTCTGAGAAAGCCCTATATTTAGGACTTTGAGCTTCACTGTTTCTATTACCTAGAAAGTAAGGTAAAGTTAACATAAGTAAAGCATGAGTAAAATCTACATAAGTTTTTTAGAGAACCTTTCTATAGCATGACCTGAGACATAAAAGAAGGAAAATTGTTCATAAAACATCTCATAGCCTCCTGCACATAAGTGTGGTGCACAACACACCCATGTACAAGACTCTACTAGATATGGCTTTCAGACTTCATAGGACACTGTTGAAACTTAGGCTCTGATACCAAGTTTGTAACGCCCCAAATCTGGTACCCAAAATACTACACAGTTCCCATGACCCTGACGGACCACAAGCTAACCTATGACTGATATCTGTAAATTAAGCACTAAATAATAGTAATAATATCATAAATGTGAAAACATGAACTGAAAGGCCTTAAGGTTCAATACAAGTACATAACTAAAAAGTATGGTATAACAATACCAAAATAACTGAGATAATTGTCTGAAGATATTGTAGTTTGAAAGCCTCTAAACTATCTGAATAATGAGTTGATGGGTCATGTCCCCAACTAACTCCAACTACTAAAATAAACTAAAATTTGAAATAGTAATATGATAATTATATATAAAAGTATGAGGACTCACTGCTAACTCTAATCGCTAAACTGAATGCAATAGGTTCATATGCATGAACAATACTAACTGCCTGACTAATATGAATGTGAGAATACATCCATGCAAATGTAACTGTAACTGAGATCATGCTAGGACTGAATACTGAGTTCTAACTATTGAGTCTACTAATTTTAACATACGAGTCACTGATGATTGAGAAAGACCAATAATGTATTACTGAATACTGAGGGGATAATACTATGTTACTGATACACAAATAACTATTTCTGACAGTTCTGACTATAAAGAACTTATCTGGTTGACTGTATCTGATAGTCGTGAAGCTGAATACTAATAACATGAGTTTGAATAACTGATATAACTAATAACATAAGTTTTGAGAACTGATATAACTATTAACATTAGTGACTGTATCTGAATATCCTGAATTTGATAGAACTAGCTGAGTTCCGTACTGTATCTGAGTTGACTGTATCTAACAGTCCGGAAATCTGAAGAACTATCTGAGTTTTTTTACTACGGCTAAGACTGAGACTGAAACTATAACTGTAAGAAGTAGTCATCTAACTGACATGCCCCATATATGCCATTATACCTAAGCTGGGGTCCAATCTTTACCCTGGAAGGGTGTCAATATTGCACCACTGGTAAAGACAACTGTGAGTGACCCTCATATAATAGGTTACTCTAATAAGAACAGTGGGAACCCTCATATAGTAGGCTAAGCCACCTCATCTACCCTCATACAGCAGGCTATGATGTCTCAACCTATGCTGGCTATATAGTTCTGGAATGCAAGGATTGCATCTAAGAATCACACCCTCATATAATAAGTGAGTTCCCATCCTTGGGTTCGCTCGGTGCTATTTTCTACTCCCATCTGAATAGACACTAAACATAATTTAAAGAGCTGAACTGATACTAGTGGTATTTTATATTGGAGCTAAACTAAACTGAATTTACTGAGTTCCGTTGACTAACAGAATGTATTGAGTTATAAGGACTGACTGATAATACTAAAGTTAATAAGATTGAATGGGAATACTGAGGTTATTGAGATTGCTGAGTACTTATATCACTGAGATTACTGAACTACTGAGATTACTGAGATTTTTGAGTTTTTTGGGTTTTCCTGAGTCACATGACTGGCTGAATTATATGGATTATAGCTTGACTGAGAGTTTCGCGAAAACATGACATGGCTCTAGGCACATAGCTAAATTGTTGGGTACAAGTACCACAGGACTCGATAGAAAGAAACTGACATAGCATGACTTACGTGAACACATGACCAACAACATAATTCATAATTCATATATTAAAGTACTTCATCAAACATGTGATGTACATAAACTTGTACAAACATGGGGATTTCATAATATCATGCTAGTTGGGCACTTTTCCTTCATATCGAAATTTAATCAAACACATGATAGGCATAATATATGTAGACACCATTATACAACAATTACACATCTTGATTCAACAACTAATTTCATCATCCTAGATTTTAATCATAGGTTCACATGAATATACATCTATACAAATCAATTCCACATAACAATAATCACCCGACATGGATTTGAATTTAATTAATCATTCTAAACATAAACAAAATAAACCCAACATGAAGTTCATAAAGAAAATCTTAAATCTTGACTTTAGAAAAGAGATTCTTGGGCTTCATGGACGAAGGGAGTCCATGAATGAACACTATGCATTGACGGTGAAATCTTCTTGAATTTAAATCCCTAATAGAAGCCCTAGTTTTTTCTTGAGAGAAACTTGAGACAAACTAGTATATTTTGGGTGAATAATGGCTAAATCATGTGTTATTGGGTTTATATAGGGCTAAGAAATTGTCCGTTTTAACCCTTAGATGCATATTTTATTTCTGAGAAAATTTTCCAATTTGGCAGCCTAGCGCGACACGGCGCTATCGCACCGTGTCACTAGAAATTTTCAACTGGGAACTAAGCTAATGGCGCGACGCGGTGAAATCACGTTCCAATACTGGATGGGACCTGAAAGTTCACCGCAATGTGGTAGTATCGCGCTGAGACACTGGGAAAAGAACGATTCTGAATTTGATCCCTGGTGTGACATTCCATAATCGCGGAGGCTTACTGGATTTTGATGATTACCATTTTGACCTGCTCCGCGACGCGCTGATGGCTCAAGTGATACACTATCTTACTAAAAAGGCTCTAACTCTTCTCTCGAGTGGCAGATTTGGCCGAATTTGGTATCGATGGAAAGCTTATTGAATTTTTCATATGAAAAAAAAAAGTGAAAATCTTGAAAATATCATATGTATAAAATTGGATTCATCTTTGAAACAAGTCATTAACATTTTTGGGATGAATTTAAGCTAGGTAGAAGTACGGGGTATTACTATGGTTTCTCATATCTTTTACTTGTGGTTTTCATAAAATAATGGTGGTTTGAACATGTGATTGCATGGGAATGGTTAATTAGTTCTTGATTTTTTCTTTGGAAACTATATGCCCCAATGTGTTTGATAAAATGCCTATGAGAATGCTTTTTCTACTTAGTTGAACTTTTAATGAAATTATTACTTGGTATAACTTGGTAATGGAACTTAAATTGGTTTGGATTGTTTTAAATGGTTAAATGGTAAGGTCTTGTTGGTCATGGTTATGGTTTAATTAAATAGCCTTGCGGTCTACAAGGGAATCCCCCAAGTAAACTTAATAAAGAAACACTTATGGGGTACGTGGGGCTCTCCCAAATTAACTTAATAATAATGTAATTGATGGGTACATGGGAATACCTTTTTCCTATTTTAAAGGTTCGCTAGGGACATTGATTGCAAGCTATAGTCTGTATGACGATACCACTACATATAGCTTGGTTGATAATAAATGGAATGGTGGTTTTGTAGTGTGCTAATGGTTTTAATTGTGAAATAATAGAGGGGCATGATAGCTAATTGTGAAGGTCTGAGTCCAATGGATGAACATTGGAAACTCATGTTTGCTGACATTAGGATTGGTCATTGTGACCATTTATGATACTTTTGGGAAACATAGAAATCCCTTAAGTTACACTTGTATATATGTATCATAGAGAGAAAAGGGTACACTAGAATCCCTTACTCTTACGGTATCTCTGGTTTGTGCATCTACATGCATCGGGACTCGTTCAAGGGTAACACGAGACCCATATAGCATGTGGTTGGTTCTAAGTTATTTAAGCTACGCATACCCAGGTTAATGGTTTTAAATGTATGATAAATCCTATTTTCTTTTTGGGTATGCATATATATATATATATATATATATATATATAGGTATGGTTGTGAATGTATATGGTTGTTTACTTGGTTTTAAAGGTTGACATTATATTATCCTTATCCTGAGTGCATGCTAGCATTCACATACTAACCTGTCTTCGGGTACTGTATCCCACACGATGTAGGAATCAACAATTCTATTCCTTCTGCACAGTGATTGGATTTAGGATCGGATATTGGATTGAAATGGTGAGATTCTATATTATGGAAGGTTCCATTTTATTTCATGGATGTCGTTACATACTTCGATCATTTTATAGACTATGGTTTTGGCTATGGCCAGGGGCATGTCCCAATCGTATATTATTTTACTTCCAGTTAGAGGTTGTGTTGAACTACTATAGGTTGGTTTGGGTGGTGTCGGTATTTGTGTTAGCCTTGGCAATTGTATTTGTATTATGTTGAGTCTGTTTGACAGTATTTATGATTGTTTCATCCTGTTATATTATGGATAAAAACTTGGTTAGTATTTTGGTTGGGTTATGGTTGCTGGTTGACATTGGATAGTTGGTTTCTTTTGGGTAGGTCATGGTCTTGTAATTAATCCCAAATTCTTTGTGTTGTTAAGCACGCTATCTTATTATATGTTCAGAATTCATACGACTTAGGGTATGTTCTTAGAGGTTGGCTTGGGTAATGGGGTTGGTCTCCGATCCTGGTTGGACTTGGGATACCCATTACGACAAGGTCCTAGTTCGGGTCATATCATGATGTTTTGGTGCATACTTTTATAGAGGTACTTGAACATAATAAAAATATTCTTTTGGAAAAAGCCTTATTAAAGACATAAGTTGTGGTGTATATGGCTTTTAATCGTATCTTATAGGGAAGTGTAAAATGCAATGTAGATGTTTTGAGAAGCACCTAAAGAAGGTTTTAAGTTTATAGACCTGGACCAATTGACAAATATTGTAGCATAGATTGCCTCTTTACAAAATCAAATTGACTTTTAGCTTAGTAACTTGAATTTGGGGCATCAACAAGCTCCTATTAATGTTGTTCAGAAAACTTGGACTTGATGTAAGGTACATAGTAATGGTGATCACTTAGTAGAGGTGTGTCTTGCTAACCTGAAATTAGTGAATTTGGCAAGTGATTCTCAATTCTAAGGTATTTAGAATTTTTAAAACACTAATAATCCAAATTGACGGAACCACCCAAATTTCTCATAGGGTGGAAAACAAAGGCAAAATGTTAATTGATATAGGAACCAAGTAGGAAATCAAAATGTTCAGTAATAGCTGCAGGGTGGACAGCCCAATACTCAATCTAACAAAATTGAGGAGATGCTGAAGACAATCATAGATAACTAAGAACAAATGGTTTCTGACATAAGAAAATTGATAGTTAGCCACAAAAACTCATTAGGTATAGATGGGACAACTAGATTGGGCAGAAAACACTAGACCTCAAGAGGTTCTATTGAGTGACACTAATAAAAATTTCCAGGCAGGTAAATGCAATTTCGACCCAAAGTGGTAGGCAACAAGAGGAATTATAGAAAAAGAAAACAACTCTTAAGGATATCATTGGATATAAGAAGTAAGTAGAGGTTGAGAAAAGTATAAATAGTAGAGCACTATAACAAATGTGAAACCAACTCCCCTACTCCCACCAAGGATGAAAAAGCAAAGAAGCATGTTTTCAAAAGTTTATCGACTTGTTAAAATAGGTGTACATTAATATATCTATTATTGATGTTTTGTAGGGAGTTCCAAAATATACCAAGTACATCAATGATATAGTGGAAAAGAAGAATAGGTTAACAGAATATTCCACTATTGCACTTACTAACTAGTGCACCTCATGAATTTAGAATAGACATCCAACAAAGCTCAAAGATCAAGGGAGCTTCACTATTTAAATTGCTACTAGTTGGTCAATTAGTGCTCAGGACTTATATGATCTTGGGGACAGCTTAAATCTAATGCCCACCTCTTTATTCGAAAAATAGGATTGGGTAGTCTGAGGCCTACCACAGTGATTCTATAATTGGTCGTTCGATAACTTGTTAGGCCTAACAAGATAGTTGAACGAGTAAATATAAAGGTTATGAAGAAGTTGCCACACCCAGTGTCAGTCAAAGGTGTAAAAAATTTCTCAGGCCTGTTGGATTCTATAAGATAATTATCTAGGATTTCTCAAAGGTAGAAAAACTGATTTGTAAATTATTTGAAAAGAAAGTGAAGTTCAAATTTAGAGTTGATTGTATCAAGGATGTTATGAGTTAAAGAAAAATTTGACTTAGGCTACTATATTAATAGCTTTCAAATGGGAGCTTCCCTTTGTGTTGAGGTGTGACACAAATAACATAGTAGTCGGGACAGTATTAGGTCAGTGGGCAGATAAGGTTTTCATTCTATATACTATTCCATCTAGACTCTAGATATTGGCCAAACCAATTACACTGTAATTGAGAAGGAGATATTGGCTCTAGTGTATGTTTTTGACAAGTTCAAATCCTATATAGTAGGGATAAAGTTGATAGTTCATACTGATCATGATGCAATAAGCTACCTATTTAAAAAACAAGATGCAAAACTAAGTCTCACCAGATGGATTTTTCTATTGTAAGAGTTTTGTCTTAAGGTCAGAGATAGAAGTGGCAGAGCACTAAGTTGCAGATTATTTATCAAGGCTGGAGAATAGGTCTCATATAGTTGAAGATGGGTGTATTCGGAAATTAGCTGCATGGGTCCATTTCCATGTTTTTATGTAATCAGTACATCGTGGTCACAGTTGATTATGTGTTTAAGTTGGTAAAACCAATAGTTCTCCCTACTAATGAAACAAAGGTAGTAGTGAATTTGTAAAAAAAAATACTCTCTAGGTTTAGAACCTTGAGAGCGATCATCATGATGGAGGTTCTCATTTCATGAATAATTGGTTTAGGATATTTTTAGCAAAGTATGGTGTGAGACATAAGAGTTTTTACAACATACCACCCCAAACAAGTGGTCAAGTTGAGGTATCAAATCCTGAAATTAAGAAGATTCTACAGAAGACTGTGAATGCTCAACACAAAGATTGATCAATCAAATTGGATGATGCATTATGGGTGTATAGAACTTCTTATAACATTCCCATTGGGACTTCACAATGTCAATTGGCATATGGGAAAGAAAGTCATTTTCCTATTGAGATTCAGAACTAACCTTATTGGGCGGTAAGGAAATTAAAATTTGATCTAGAGATAGCAGGCAAAAAATGGTTCTTATAGTTACATGAATTTGATAAGTTTCACATGTATTCTTATGAAAATGCTAAACTTGCAAGGAGAAGATGAAAAAATGGCATAACAAGCATATCTTTCCCTGAGTCTTTGAGCTTGGACAGAAAGTATTATTGTTTAATTTGATGTTGAAGCTCTTCCTTGGAAAGTTTAGATCAAAGTGGTCCCTCATGGGGAAACTATGTCATAGAGTGGGGTTAAGAACGTGACTTTTCCTAATAATGTGCATAGAGTCAACCATTACTGGGTCAAACATGAGGATAGACAAAATACATCCATCATGTTTGCAAATGAATAATGGTGAGTTGAGTGATGTCGCAACATTAAATTAGGCCCTACATGGCAGGCAACCCATGAACATAATGTAATAGTGTAGTATGTCTATTAAAAAGAAATGAAAAAAATAGTAAAATCAATAATGCAAAAAAATTGTTGATCCACGATTGAAACTACAACGCTTGGTGGGAGGCAACCTACCTTCTAATGTAACTTTAACTTGTTTTATGGTGATTTTTACGTGGTATGAAGCCAGAAGTAGCTGGCTAAAGCTAAGTGAAATGTAATAAAGAATTTTGAGGTATGTTGTAGAATGGGGAATTCATCGATACACTACACCCCTAGTCTCGTACAAAGGACCTGCAATGCACGACATAGTGCAAGGGTCAACTGGATTGGTCATGCAATGCCCATGTGGTGCAAACCCTAGTCCCATGCGATGGACCCGCACCACATGAAATAGTATGAGGGTCCACTAGACTTATCCTGCAATGCTCATGCATCGTGACCCCTACGTCCACCGATACCCCTGCGCTGCAACCCCTTCCTCCTCTTATTCTACCTAAATCTCACTTAAATTAATTGGGTCAACCTGACCCAGTAGGTTTAATACATACACCCATCAGCCAATTTTCCCTTATTAAAACCTTATTTGCACTACTCATCCTACCTCTCTAACACCCTACGCACGATGCATCGCATCATACCCTAATATTTTCTTATCTTTAACATCTTTCTTCATTCTATTTTATATTTTAATGAACTCTTATTGCTTTTCATAGTTATTTTGACAAAATGGGTGTGTTTAGTTTAATGTTATGATGTGGTAAGTGTGTGAGTGTGTGGGATGGTATTAGAGTTTGCATTTTTAAATTCGAGATGATGAAAACTATTCTTAATGGTGGATGGTGCATATGAGTGTAAGAAATTTAAATATAAAATATAATTTTGTGGTTTCTATCAAACTGTTTTGGGGGTTAAAGCGTGCAGTTGTTTACTTAGGTTGGTTGAGTTATTCTCATTTTGACGTGCACGACACTCTAATTTCCAACCCCTTCCAATTGAGTTATATTTCCAATTTTTCCAACTTAAGCACGACATTGTAACATGAAATTTGAAATATTGCTACGTGCTTAATTGGATACATGATGAGGCAAGTAGTGAATTATGATGAATCGTTTTTGTAGTATAATGGAATTCTGTTGGTGATGCATATTCTTTCAGTTTGATGTGGTTGTTTTTTTGTACTACAATTGTGTTCAACAAGAATACATCATGTCATAATGGTTTTGTGATGGTTTTTCTCCACAGATGTGAGTAGCAAAAGTCTTGAGTACCCAAAAATGGCAACTAGTTTGAATATGCTAACAAATTAAGTGTGGGATGGTTCCATGGACCCCTAATCTTAATTGTGGTTTGTCATTTCGTGTGTACCTAATTTTTGTTTTTAGTGTATTTGCATCAAGACTCGGGTCTCCCAAACCAAGCAAGTAAAAGGGAGTTACATCTACCTCCCGGTACAAAAAAAATTAAACTCATAAGGAGTAGCCTACACCTGCAACTCAAGCTACTCAGTTACATACCAAAGTATGCATTGGAGATTCGGCGTCAAATGGTTTGAAAAGAAAGGGGTTCACTGGAACAAAAAGAATAAGGAGAGTAATTACCAATCAAAAAAGCTTATTGATAGCGATAATTTGAAAGCCCACTACCTACGGATTCTAGCCGGATACAATAATTAAAAATGAAGTTTATCTTTGATGATTCAGTGGAATGTAATCTAAATTTGGTTATAGGGTTCTTTACATATTGATTTTTGGACACTCAATGCAATAGTGTAAAATTTTGTAGGAAGATTATTAAACTTACTAAAGCAGCACTTAAGACTTTTCTTTACATACTAGATATTGATCATATTCGACTAAAGGAGTTGTACAGTCAGCCTCCATATCAATCTATTCATCATGTACTTTGTGGGCTGCGATCAATGGCTATATGGGAACACCACAGAGATAAGGGAATGATAAAACCTACCCCTATGCGTACTTTAACAAAGAAGATTAGATTTGGATCCAAGTTATTAGTTATTGTTTGATTCTAAGGTCCTACTTTACTCATGTCATGGGTGACTGGTTATTCTAGTAGTTTCTTTAATGAATGATGTGCCTATTAATGTTGGTGCAGTGATTAGATCATATATGAGGAAAGCTAGAGTGCACAAGGGTTTTATTTCCAGTATTAGTAGTCTTGTGACAAAGTTATTAAAGAATAATAGGGTTGAGGAAGACCCGATTATTACAAGCCGTTGTGAAACATGAGAGGATTTGATGTGTCAAAGGTAAGGAAGCCCAATTACACCCATGAATCTATTCTCACTCTGCTGAGAGAGATATATATGATGATAGCTATATTCATCACCTTTATGGCATGACTAAATTGACGATGATGTATGTAGAAAGCCCACCCAATGAATGACCATACAACAGCAATATGTTGAGCTGGTCAAACCTTTAGAGAGAAGGTAGATGATAATGTTCCTATCAATAATGAGCACTTGCTAGTTAATTTTAATGTGGAGATTGATTTTGAATAGGAGGATTTTGAGGCAGGATATCTAAGTCTCGATGTAGAGGGGGATGATGACTAGGCCCAGGAAGTTATTTTCTCCATCTTTTGTTTATGTTTGTTTTTGTTGTGCATTGAGGAAAGTTCATTGTCTAAGCATGGGTTGGGGGTAAATGTTTTCCTTAAATTGTTTAATTTCTTAATATGTGCCAATCGGATCATTTTGGTCTATAATAAGTAGTAATTCACACTTGGGTGAGTTTTATGAATTGATAGTAGTATTGTTTTTGGTATTAGTTGTTTTTCTTTATATTTTTTTAGGTTCCTCAACTTTTATATTTTATTCTTTCCAAAGGATAGTCCCTTTAAACCGAGTAGGAATAAATATTTCTTAGGATTAAAGTGTGTAGTAAAGTCATAGTTGAGTATTTTTCTACTCGATGGATGGATAACGACCGTCTTAAGAGAAAATTAGTCATAGGTATAGAGTAAGAAGTAGAACCCTTTCACTAAATTGAGATTAAGTGTTCTTGTGGGATGTACTATTGTATGATTCAAGTGTGGTTTAAATTGAAAGCATGTTTGATAAGTTAATGATTATTTTTTTGGAATACTTAGGCTCATTTATGTGACTCTTGTATGACCTTAACTTAAAATTGAAGTTGTATCATTGATTTATTGTGAATCTATCAAAGTCTATCTTGATTTGAACATGTGTCATGTCATGTGTGTGCATGAGGATTTTCATGGGGGTATGTAGAACTTTCTCGGTATGTATGCAAAGAAAAATGAAAATGTTAAGTTTAAGAAATGATATAGGAATTTCTTTGATACCTTACTTTATTCTTTGACATGTAGTTTATTCCCTTTCTTTCAATTGATATTAAATTGATGAAAAACTCCAAAGTGCTTTACTCAAATATTTAAGATGTTAAGGAGTATGAAACTGAAGAAAATATAAAAAGTGAAGTTGAAGCCCCAAAGTAATAACTATAGGTATATGGAAAAGTTTATGTGTTATTGGTGGGGAGTAGTTTATTGAAAAGAAAAATTGAGCATAAAAATGAGTCTTGTGTTTATAGAAAACACTCCCTGCTAAAGATTTTTAAGCTAACTTAAAGATATGGGTCAAAACAAAAGAGTATGTCAGGATAAAAGTCATGACAAATAGGTTGGTTTAAAATAAGCTAAATGAAAGTGTGACATACTAAAGCGCTTAGGGAAGTCAGTCACTATTTTTAGCCAAAATAGTTCATACTCATCCCTTAGATTACATTATAACCTATTAAAGTGTTACTTGATCTTAAGCTTTGATATTCTTATATTAGTGGAGTACTACACTAAGGGAAAGCCTATGGGTCATCTTATGTGCATACGACTTCTATGAGAGAGTGAGCAAAATTCTATGTCTACACCTGACCTTGTGTTAAATTTCATATTAGTGAGTGATATTGGGTGACTCTCTTATTATAAGGGCGCGTGTTTAATGATAGATAGTCAGTGTATATGATTTCTTGGTTGGATAATATGTATGAGTTTGCAAATTTTAGAGAGTCAATTCTTGAGGCTAGGAGGTTTTGAATAGTCATTCATATGTTTAAGTGACATGCTTGTTGTAAAACTTGTTTCTCATATTAGTTGTGTGGTTCTAGATTGAGTATCTTGTCTTGATTAGTTACATTAGATCCTCTTTCAGTAATCATGAAGCATGGAGTTGATTAAGGACGAACAAAGCTTGAAGTGTGGGGTGGTGATCTAGGGTGTATTTTACACACCAAAAGTCCATGTTTTGCCTATACTTTAACTTAGTTTGGAGAACAAATTATCTTGTGTAAGTGTGTTTTGATACACTTTTGATGTAAATGAGCTAATCTACATTATTAGTACTATTTCATTAGTGAATGGGGCATGTGGAGACTCAAGATGGCTAAGGATTACAAGGGATGACTTTATGTGCACTAAAAAGCAATAAAACAAAGATGTCAAGTAGTCCTTGCACTGCACCCCTTGGAATTTCACAACAGGCCTTGCTCTACACCCCATGGGGTCACGCATTAAGCCAAGTGGTGCATGGGTGACCCCAATTTAAGCTAACTCTTTGTATTCAAGAAATGTTCAAGGCCCTGGGTTGATTTCATCATGCATATATAAGTACCCCAAGCATATTTTTTAGAAGATTTACGCATTATCTTGGAGCAGTTGAGAGAGGTGAAGGGTTTTCCATTAGGGTTCATCTTCTGTAAACTCTTCTACACTTATTTCTTTGGTATGAAGGACATTAAATTTGTATGTTTGTTTCAAGTTAGGAGTTTCTGAAAACCTTTGCTCTGGGGTTGATGCGAAATACATGATTGTATTTTAGTACTCTTGAGTTGGTTTGACATTGAATTATTGCATGGGGTGTTCTTAAACTCTTGCTTTTACTATTTTGATGCTTGGTTGGTATTAAAATATATCTATAATCCTCTGGTGAACCCAGAAGAGAATCATTAGGATAGAACAAGGAGTTTAAGGATCAAGTTCTCATCTTTCATAAAGTAATAATTTGATTCACATCTAGGATAAGAATGTACTTAGAATTCATTGTTTGGTTCAAATACAGGAAGAAATCTCAATGCATCTAAATTGAATTATTGCATTCTTGTTGAATGATGCAGTTGTAAAATCCTTTTAGGTAGAGTATTAGCAGTTAAAAAGACCATAATTACATTATCTACCCTGTGAATCAACAACCCAATATACAATTTAATCAATGAGGGAGTAACAATTCACATGATTGCACTGTGCGCCTTGATCCTAGATTTTACCCTCAATATTTATTACAACCTTGCTCGAATTGTAATTGCTAAATTTTACTATCTTTTCTTACAATTAGTTTCTTAGCATTTAACAAATCAACTTTCTATATCACAATGTCTATTTGAAATATTGTTGAAGATTCAATCAAGAGAATTGCTAAATTTTCAGTCCCTATGGATTTGATATGAAGCTCTTAAATAGCTATTATATTACTTATTAGACTATGTATACTTGCGTGTGTAGTAGACTACAAAAAGATGTGTTAGTACAAAAAATGTTAAATAATAAAAAATAATGAGGTCACAATAATGAGAACAAAAGTTAGAATCAAAGAAGACAATGTCTTTGGAATAACCTTCACATTTTAGGAGGATAACAAGAAGGAAGAAACAAAAAAGAGGCAAAGGGAAACATACACTATTAACAAAGCTATTAAAATGGCTCTTGACTATCTAGTACAAAGAGAGTGGTTTACAGAAATCATTGAAATACTACCCCCTAACCCCACCCCGATGAGAGGAGAAAAAGGAAATGAATAGACTATACAAAGAAAAATATAAAAATTCAGACAAAACAAGGAAGGGACACTTACAACCATGCACTGACAAACAAGACAAGGCAGACAACAGTATGGTGAAGATGAGTGAGATAAATAGCCTAGGAAGCATAATGGCCATGGATAATCATAAAGGAATTGATTTGACATCAATAGATAGCAAGAAATATCTATAAAAACTTTTAGATCCTTAGCACCTGAGAAGATGCAAACAAAGGAGCAGAAGCAACCTATTACAAAGGTTCAAACTAAATAAATGGACTTAAATTAGTACACACATTATGAATTTGAATGTGGAGTGGAGGTTGATGAAAAAAAGTTTTATGAACCAAATGATCCTATGTTAGATTTTGAAACCACTAATTCTACAAGGAAATAAAATCTAAACATAGGAGAAACTACTATAGAAATAATACGAACAAAAATAAGTATTAATATCTATTCATTTGGCTATAAGAAGCCTATATATTCTTGATCGATGTATGAATAAGTAAAAGAGAAACAAAGAAACGACTAAGAATATGCATAGGTCTAATACTTTAGGTTTGCAATAATTACCAGAGCATCATGAAATATAAAGACTGTTAGGAGTATAGGTACACTTGAAAGACTCAAGCTTACAAAAAAAATATTACAATTTAAGGTTCATATGCTTGCGAGAAGTTTATGTGCAAGCAAACCAACTTGTAAGCTATATGAGAATGCTTGACTTACAAGGCATCTAGTCCAACATCAATAACAACAACTAGATCATATGGTTTGATGAATTTATAGAGTCAATTATAAAAGATACTGAACAATTAGTGGCATGTAAGATAAATCATTCTTGTACTAATAAGGATTTTCATATCAATAGTGTCTATATCAAGTTTAGAACTTCTTTGAGGAAAATTCTCTAAGAAGTTTTGGTCATATTTTCAAATTATATTATTGGCCCCTCGAGCATCATGGGAGATTTTGATGTTATTGCTAATGTAAATAAGAAAGAAAAAAGGACACCATATAAAATAAAAAAATCTTTTATATCATAAATTGTATGGAAGATTAAAGTATCTGTGGGGTTGTTTTGTTGGGAATATTCACACTAAAGTATAATAAAAATACAGTCACCACATAAGGAAATGGGAACCTACATGAGTAGGATCCAGTAGGCGTGTCTCCGATTTCTTGAAGTACTCCTTGTGGACACTTCTCTTAAAGGACCTCCCCAACTCAGGTATCCACATCAAGAGCAGTGGGACGCTACTCCGGGACTGGGAGCATTCTATTTGGATTGGTAGGCACTTTAGGTGCACTTTCACCTCAGAGCATTGCTTTAATAAATTGAGCAAACTCAAGTTCTTAAACTATTGGAGAGGGGAGAAATACATGTGACACTTTTTCCCCTGGCTTCACATACAGTTTTTTACCTTACCGTCAATATAACCTCATCGACATAACCTTAGGTTTTGCACCAGAATCAAATACATGGATAAGACAAAACTCTTAATAAAGACGAAGTGTGAAATGTGAAAACTAGGAAAAACAAGAAAAGAATGCGACAAATGAAGATTTTTCCTCTAATTTTTATCACTTAATAATAAAGAAGAAAGGTGCTGAGTAGATTAAAGAGATACGACTAAAATGCTCCTTCTTACAGTACAAAGATCATTTAATAATTTAAAGGTAAGGGGTAGTGGATGACTACCATGTGGACAATGCAGATTAATAGAGAAGGAAATGAAATGCTGGTCTTTGGGGAATAAGACGTAAAGAACAACCTACCTTCCTATATACATGACAACGTAGGCCCAATAAAATAACCTTTTCAACTTCCTTTTTAATCCAAAGATAGGATAATAAAAAGCCAGGGTATTACTAAATTAATTCTACGTACATGGGGACAGTCATTGAGGTCTTAGGTATTGAAACCAAGGTGAAAAAACTAATTATGCAAAATATACTCAGGTAAATAACATTCTTTTGCTACCAAGATCTAGTTCTTGAAACCTTAAGCCGAGTAACTAATGTGAGGCTAAACACTGTGTTATTTTACTACTATTCACCTTAAATTTTTCATCTTTTCTAGTATCAACTTGAGCTTAAATGATGTAATTTACACTTGTGTTCTATTTTTTTTGTCTAGGAATGTCTTAAGCTATTTGGAGCTTTTACAAGAAGAAAAGTGAATCAAAAACTTTTCATTCAACTTATTCTTCCAATTTTAATTGGGATTTTTGTCTACCCTCCTATTTTATTTTTATTTTGCAAAATTTGAAATTTAGGTAAGTGTTTTTTAAACATATGTATAAAATGAACATATTTCATTAAATTTAGCCCCTTCATGCTTACTATAACTAGTTATTTCGGTTTTCTATTAGCGGCTTTAACTATAACCTCAGCTCTATTTATTGATTTGAGCAAGATACGACTTATTTAAATTGAATATTTAAAATGAACAATTCATAAAAGAAATCCTTGAAAAGAGCATAAAGGAACCAAGAAAGGATCAATGTCACAAAGCATCACAAAACAAGTGGAAAATGAGTATTTGAATTGAGACTTGTGCTATTGATACTATGCAAGCTAATGGACCAAGTGCAAAACTTTCTATGAACTTTTTTTTGTGCCATGTGCCACTCACCCAAAGCAAAGGGTGGTTTAAGAATCACCTTTAGTCTGAAATTCGTTCCTTACACCACTACCTTGCTTTTTTGGTAGTGGCATGAGCAGGGACTTCTCTTAACCAGATTTGAATTGATTTTCCAAGTTTCAAGGGTTCCTAAAATCTATAAATATCCCTTCTTCACATTTTCTATAATACACATCTAATTTGGGGAAGCCAAAGGCTCGGGAAAAGCTTAAGAACAAAGTCTAGCTTATTTTCATTAGGGTAAAGGCTCAAATATGCCATTAAACTATCAGAAATGGCTCATTTATGCCAATAAAAGTTTGGATCGGTTATGCCACCACCGTTACAAAACAGGTTCATCCATGCCATTACTTGTTAATGATGGTTTTTCAAAAATAGCTTTGCCACATGTCGTCTTATTAGATGTCCACAATTTTTAGAGATTTCAGTTATGTATGGATTTTCATTCTAAATTTCTTCATTGGAACTTTTTGCTCATATATAACATTTTCTTTTGTTCTCAATTTATTTTTTGCAATTAAATTTTAGTACTTTAACAAGAAAAATGTCAGATATGATGTTGAGAATAAAGACTCATACATAACAAAAGTCTTCAACAAACTCAATGGAGAACAAAATATTTATGAAATTTATTCCTAAAGTGAATGGGAGACGTCCCCCTACACGAGCATAAAAGTAAAGGCCCTACTTCTTCAAAAGTAACATTGTTCGAATAAATCTTCCCCATCAATATCTAAGGATCAGACATGGTATTTTATGATCCTAAGAAAATGAAAAAAAAACATCTGAACTTTTCTTGATGTGAATGAGAAACCAGAGACATCAATTCCTGAATTTCATCTTTTTCAACATGTTGATTAAAAGTTGGTAAAAACCCTTCCCGATTTTATAATTCGATCTGAAAATATGTGCAGATACTTAATTCGCAAATAAAATAGCAAACAAAGGATCTCTTCATATCAAAGGAACAAACTTTAATAAGTTAAAAATCTTATTATAGTACTAAAATTTAAGACTATATTCTTATTATTATAGTACTTAAATTTTAATGCAGAAAGCAAATTGAGAACAAAAGAAAATGTTACATATGACTAAAAAGCTCCAATGAAGAAATTCAGAATGAAAAATCATATATAACTGAATGCTTTAAAAATAGTGGACCTCTAATAAGATGAAATATGGCAAAACTATTTTTGAAAAACCACTGTAACAAGTAATGGCATTGATAAATCGGTTATATGAAGGCGATGGCATAAACAAGCCAAACTTTTAACGGATGAAATAAATGAGTCACTTCTCATAGTTAAATGGCATATTTGAGCCTTTTTCTTTTTCTTTATTTCTCGGGATTCATGAGTAGCTAAATGTTTTAATTTTTAGGGCTATGGTTGAACATGAGAGTTGAATCTTGAATATCATAATATATGTTTTAATTTCCATCTATTGTGTTGCTTACTTCATTCTTGATTGTAATTTTGTTTGTTTGATCACCTTATAAATACTACCTGGTCTAGTATGTTACACATGAAAAAGGAAATGATAAAGGTAAAAAGAGGATAGTCCTACTTTATGAATCTTATATGGAAATGGAATCAATTCTTCATTAAGGATAAAAATGTACCCAGTGACCTAGTTTAGTTCTTGCAAAGGACATCTTGATGCACTTCACTATTAATTAAAACTATTGAAAGATAGGCATTAGGGATAGCCGAGAAGGCTTCGAGTTGTTGAAAACTCTATATATAGCTATAATTAACTTGAAACTAATAACTAGGGAAGTAGACTAGGTGTATTATTGGATAGCTCATTTGGATTATGAGAATACCATAATTCTGAGGTGTTTGAATTGATAGATCCATTGGTTATCAATACCATAATCTAGGATCTTGTTCCTCAACTGAATCACAAAAAACAAATTCTATGGCTTATTTACAATTGTTGTTTTTATACTTTTTAACTCAAACACTCTTCATTACTTGTCACCTACTAAAACATTAAAGTAACAACTCAAAATAGAACTTCAATTTGTCAAATTTCTATAGTTACAATATCTGAACTTACATCCTTTATTTTTTATGATCATATACGCATGCATGTGAAAAAGGATGAAAACATTGTTGGGGATTTGATTTCAAATTGATACTACTTTGAGTTGTATTAAATTATTTAGATTTTACTTTTGTTTGTATTTTTGGTTCCTTTAGGGTACAAGTTAGTTTATGCTAAACACTTTAAATCAAGGCAATTCCTTCATTCCTATTAACCAAGAGCTTGAACGTACTCTCAGAAGGTTGAGCGTAATTGGTTATAATGCGGACAACTAAAACGCCACAAATGATACAGTTGATAGGGTTGTAATCTAGTATCCTCATTCACCACATATTTTTTTGTTCAATTTTGTGAGGCTAAATCATCAAAATACCTCTAGTCTATTATGAAATTGAATATCACCAAAAAGTTTAAGCTTAAAGTTGGTACGGTGCGACTAGTGTAAAATATTTTTTAACATTAGGGTAAACCATATATAGATCCTCAAGGGCAAACCATATGAAGAACCTCACAAGCACCTGTAAGAATTTATTAAGTTAAGTGACAATTTTCACTACCATAATAGTTCAGATGAACATATGAAGTTGACACCTTTCACCTTCTCAATGATTAGGGAAGCAAAGAAATGGTTGCAAAATTAAGTGACAAGATCTATCACGTCTTAGGATTCTTTTTCTAAAAGTTTTCTCACCAAGTTCTCCTCATCCAAAAAAAAAAAGCTTAGAGAAAGGACTTCCAAGTTTGTTCAAAGAGATGTAGAATCCCTTCCCTAAGATTGGGGGAGATCCAAGGCATACTTGATAGATTTATCACACAATCAGTAGCCTAAGGAGATTTTAGCATAATTTTACTAAAGGATTGAGGCCATATTATAAATCCTTATTAGATGCTATAGCTCAAGGAAAATGTTTCACAAGAGCTATGATGAAATAGAGTCATGTTCAACCTTATGTCTGTGGGTCATCGACACTATTTAAAGCCTAGAAGTGTATTTATTTTTATATAGAAAATGGTAGGAATGATAGAGTTGGATAACATTTTAGTCATTTAGGTTATTATTTGATAGTTGTGTACCTTAATGAAGCAAGTTTTAATAGATCCAAGTGCAGTTTAAGTGCAACAAGTATAATAAGTTTAGGTGGCTGCATTATTTTCTAAGAGGTGTGTGACAACTATGCTTACTATGGATGCCTCTAGATATAGAACCTATATATTATATGGGTCAAAAAAATTATTGTCACGACCCAATTTTTGAATCATGATGGCACCTATCATAACCCACCAGTAGGTAAGCCAACACTGTAATTCGGAACTAATGCAATGGGTTACCTTGGTAGAAACATCAAACATGGACCTTATATGGGAACACAACATAACAACGACATTCCACAAAAAAACAACTGACACTCAAATACAAATCCCATGACCTGATCGTATTAATACAAGATCATCTCTACATTTGACAATAGAAATTACAACTCATCGTATAATAATCTTAAATAGTCTTATACATTCATCTCAAATACAAAAGACGGAATAAGGATATAAAGGAAAAAGGACAACTCGAACTCCAAGAGCTCACCCTATCTCCTGATGATCAACACCACATGATCTCAACTCAACAGCAGAAATAAGAACTCAAGTCTGCCCTAAAAAGGTACAAAAGTGTCGTATGAGTACCAAAACATAGGTACTCAGTAGGCATCATCGGCTGACTGAACTAAATTATAATATAAGAACGATATAGAGTATGATAATAACTTAAAGTCAAGGTACAAAATCAAACTTGAATCTTCTTCGGTATCACTGTCTAAATAACTAATCAACTAGAACAATAGTACGACATTCCATATCCACATACACCATAACTTTCATAAAACATGAGTAATTTTTTTTGAAGTGTAAAGCCACATATATACAATAACAATCATGCAATTACCATAATCAATACAACTACCATCATTAAAGTATAAAGCAAAAGAACTTACCACGACGTCCCATACCACCAGGAAGTAAACTCAAGAAAACACACAAAAAACTCATCATGGTGTCCCATACAACCAAATAGTACACTAAAAGATCACTTCATCAACATAGCAAGGAACAACTACACAAGAAACTCACCAAAGGTGCGGGTTGTACATTCCCACCATAGCCTCTTACCGAGGTCTACAATCAACATCAATACCATAATTTGACACAATGAAAACGATATTACCATAACATGGTTATAGTTATTCAATCCTTACTAGGCCTATAAGGGGAAATCTTCTTTAAGTATCCTTTCTAAGTCACCCCAAACACTAAGGCAAATTCATAACTAGTCATATCTAGGTCAACATAATCTTAAGGTAGTCAACAACATCATTCTCCTCTACTAGAGTGTCTAAAGTAATCTCATACTATTCATGAGACTACAAGTAGAACTATCCAAGGTTCTAGACTATAGTCAAGCATCATATTTTACATGTTTAATAGCCTACGAGGATCAACTAATCCCAAGTATCATCATTCACCCATTTACCATCTAAGACCCCGCTTAGTCTCACAAGATATCATAATTATACTCTTATTAAGCTCAATCTAACTACAAATAAGCCTAACCTACCATGAGTCCAAACTTCTCATAAACCAACGAGCTTTGCCTTTGCTTTTCTTAAAGCTTCATCGACGAGCCAAGCTATCAATGACATAATCTAAGAATTATTACAATATTAACAACACCCATTATGGCACCATTATTCCATGGGTCCAAAATGACTCCAAACCCCTAAGTAGGTCCCATCTTCAGAAAATAAGTTTTCGAGATCAACCAATTGTCCAAATATCATTAGGGAGATATAACCCTCATGAAATTTGAGTAAGTCAATCACATTTGTGGCTACAATTGAGCCTCAAACCATTAGGGGTTTTGGGCTTATAAATCAAGAAACTAATACCGAACTTGAAAGAATCTTCTCTTAGATTCATAGCAAAAATGGATTACACAAGTTATAAGCTCCTAATCAACCCATAAGACTTGCTTGAAGATTTTACACTTTATTAGGGTTTAGAGATCAAGAGGGAGGCATAAAATGGCAAAAAATTTAGGCAAAACAGCCTTTAAATAGGCTTATCCCAAGCTTCGGGTAGCGCAGTCGCAGACCCTGCTTAGACGCGATCGCGACACGATATTTAAACCTTTTCCACCATGGTCGCAGTATCTCTCTCTATGCCAAGCTACTGCTGAAGCTTAGAACTTGGTTCTAGGCTTCGGCCAATTCCTTGAGATGCATTCGAAGTACGTTTCGAGCAAACGAGATATGTAACCACATAAATTTTTAAATTTTGGATGCATTGGTGAAGTTGAGTTTCGCACTTAAGGTCATTTTACTAAAGTTTTTGCACAGTGGTCAATTAGAACCAAAAAAGACTTTAAATTGGGAAAGTGATTCAAAAAAAAAAAATGAACCACCAGATAACTGAACTATCGGTTCCAGCAAGTCACTAATTACTTGGGGCAGCTATGGAGAAGGTCTATCAAAGAAAATAAGTAAGAACACAGACAATGACCTGAAGGATCATTATAACATCCACTACTAAGGAACTTTCATCCCCGAAAGTTAAAGATGATGAAAATACCTGAAGTCTAGAACAAATGAGGATAATGGGCCTGTATCTCAATCTCAATCTCCAAAGTAGACTCCTCTACTGAGCAATGCCTCCACTGAACTTTGACTAATCTCTCTAGAACATAGTCGCCTTACATCACTAGCCAAAATAAGCACGAGCTTTGCCACAAAGGTCTACTGCTAGTCTAACTGGATCGAGTCCTATCTAAGCATATGAGAAGGATCTGATATATACTTCTGCAATATAAAGACATAAAAAATTGGTTGAACAGTGGTAAAGTTTGGAGGTAAAGCTAACTCATAGGTCACCTAGCCAACTACATGGAGAATCTCAAAAGGACTAACATTGCAAGGGCTAAGATTACCCCTCCTCCAAAATCTCATCATACCTCTCATACGTGAAACATGAAGGAACACCCAATTACCAAATTGAATCTCAAGGCACGGAGTCTACGATCGGTATAAGCCTTCTGCCTACTTTGGGCTGCTCTCAGCCTATCCTAAATTACCCTAACTCTATCCAATGAGTCCTAAAGAAAACCTGTACCACAGGGTCTAACCTCGAATAACTCAAACCACACTCTAGGAGAATGACATCACCTACCATACAAAAACTCAGAAGGTGCCATCTCAATACTCAAATGGTAACTATTGTTGTAGGGAAACTCTGCCAATGCTAAGTGATGATCCCACTATCCTCCAACATTTATAACATAGTCTTGAAGCATATCCTTAAGCAGATCAATAGTCCGCTCAGACTGACCATTGTCTATAAATGAAAGACTATACTCAACTTTACTCAAGTATCCAACTCCTCCCATAATGCTCTCCAAAACTGCAAAGTAAATACAAAACCACATCTGATATAATAGAAATAGGGACCCTATGCAAATGAACTATCTTTTGAACATAAATCTTGGCTAATCTCTCAGCACTGAAGGCCATATGAATAGAAATGAAATGTGTTGTCTTGGTCAACGATCCAGAAAAACCCAAATACCATCTTGACAATGGAAAGTATGAGGCAAACCACTAATGAAGTCCATGGTTACCCTTTTCTATTTCCAATTAACAATGGTTAACCTCTAAGTCAAATTTCCTGGATGATAATGCTTGGCCTTAACCTTCTGAAAACATAAGCAATAAGCTACAAAGTTGTCGTATCTCTCTCCATACCATCTCACTAATAAATCTGCCTCAAATCTCTATACATCTTGGTCGTACCTGAATAAATAGAATATCTAGAGTTGTAAGCCTCATGCATAATAGAATGAATTAAGTCATTAAGTCGGGGAACATAAATACGACCCTGAAACATTATGATAACCTCAGAATCTATAGTGTGTCTCCTAAACTCACCACTCATCACCCAATCACGAAGACGACACAACTTACTATTCTCAAACTAACAAGTATGAATCTTCTCAAATAGGAAGGACCTCTCCTGCACACAAGCCAAAATCCTCGCAGGATAAAAAATATCAAGCTGAATCATCAAATTGGCTAAGGATTTGATATCTCGTGCCAAGGGCCTCTAAAAACTAATATACATGCCAAACTATACATACTCACCGCCTTGCGGCTCAAGGCATGAGCCACTATATTTTCCTTACCCGAATAATACAAGATGGAAATATCATAGTCCTTTAGCAACTCCATCCATCTACGCTTGCGAACATTATGCTATCATTGGCTCATAAGATGTTGAAGACTATGATGATCGGTGAAAATCTCATAATGCACAGCATACAAGTAATGCCTTCATATCTTGAGTGTGAAAACTACTGCCGCCAACTACAATTCATGAGTAAGGTAGTTGCTCTCATGCACCTTAAGCTTTCTAGAAGCATAGGCAATGACATGACCCTGCTACATTAAAACAAATCTAAGACCAACACCAGATGCATCATAAAACACTATGAATCCCTTACCCTCAATTAGAAGGGCCAACACTGGGGCTGAAGTGATATAATCCTTGAGCTTTCCAAAGATCAACTAACACTCCTCGAACCATCGAAAAGAAACTTTGTTCTAAGCCAATATAGTCATAGGGGTTGATATGGTAGCAAAGATCTCAACAAAGTACCTATAATAACCAGCTAAACCAATAAAACTACAAGCCTCAATCGGAGACGTAGGACTTACTCAATCACGAATTGTTGAAATCTTAGCTAGGCCTACCATAATACCCACCTTGGACACCACGTGTCCAAAAAATGATACTGACTCATCCCAAAACTAGCACTTGGAGAACTTGGCAAAAAGTACATGCTTTTTCAAGACCTAGATCATAATCATCAAGTGTTACGCATGCTCCTCACTACTTCTCAAATACATAAAAATATCATCATTAATTCAATAAATACGGTTGGGGAATTAGTCAGCTGAAAAGACATCACCAAAAACTCATAGTGACCATAACGGGTCCTAAAGGATGCATTCAAAATGTCCTTATCCTGAATCCTCATCTGATGATAACCGAACCTCAAATCTATCATATAAAATATAGTTACGCTCTAAAGCTAGTCGAATAAATCATCAATACGAGGCATAGGATAATGTTTTTTCATTGTCCCCTTGTTAAGCTATCTATAACCAATACACATTCACGTCGATCTATCTTTATTCTTTCCAAGCAAAATAGGGGATCCCTATGGGGACACACTTGGGCTAATGAAACCCTTAAGATCCTGGAGCTGGGATTTCAGCTCTTTAAGCTCAGTAGGAGCCATACAGTATGGTGCCATAGAAATATGTCGGGTGGCAGGCTCAAGGTCAATAGCAAACTCAATCTCACTATTAGGGGGAATACCAGGAAGATCAGCAAGAAACACATCAGGAAACTCACCCATAATAGGAACAGAGTCAAGCATCAAACTCCGTACATGAGTATCACATACATAGGCGAGATAAGACTCACAACCCCTTGATATAAGCTATCTGGCACAAATATAAGAAGTAATCCCCATTAGCTTACGACTAATCGCTCCTTCCACACAACTGTGGTACATCGGGCATGGCTGAGGAAATAGTCTTTGCAAAATAATCCATGACCACATGATAGTAGGATAACCAGTCCATGCCTAGAATCACATCAAAATCTAATATATCAAGAATAATAAGATCAGCAGAAGTATTAACATCACTAACTATCATAACACATAACCTGAATACTTGATCCACTACTAAAAAATAACCTATGGGAGTAGATATGTGCAAAGAAACAGATAATATATTAGTAGTCAAGTTCAACCATGGTGTACAATAAGCATATATACAAGAATAAGTGGATCCAGGATCAAATAAAGCAAGTGCCAATCTGTGGCATACCAAAATCCCACCTTTAACTACAATATCCGAAGTCTCAGCCTCGGGTCTAGCAGTTACTACAAATAACTAACCATTCCCATCACTTGGCTAGGCAACTAACTAACCTCCTATCCTGCTTGCCTGATTACCACCTTGAGCACCCTAGTAACCACCCCTACGACCTTATGAACTACCTCTAAATGAAGGATGAGCTGCCCTAATAGGAGTAACTCCCTAGGTTGAAATAACCATAGCCCCACGACTAGGGCAACCTCTAGAGAAATGATTAGAAAGTTTGCAAGTAAAATAAAAATCACAAATAGAACCAGAGATCACCACTCCAGCTAATCTGGCATAGCTACCATACCTAGCATGGCCTATATTGAACCTCACAAGGACTGATTACTGCCCTTACTAGAGTAAGCACTAGTAATGAACTGACCTCTGTCAGCGATATGAAGAGTTGTCTAAACTAGTCAACTAGTCTGACCCTAAGGCTAAAAATGTGGATGTGAAGAATTTCCAGCATAAGAAATACCACCCCTAAATTGGGAACTACTATGGCTCCCACCAAATTTTCCCTAAAACTCTGGCCTCTTATCACGGTCCTCATGTTACATGTCCTCCATTACTCTAGTATGATTAAAAACTTTAGCAAAAGTCCTGCCTCCGGCAACCAAACTCTGAGTAGCCATCCAAATATGAAGTCTCGATCCATGCATAAAGTAACAAACTCTCTCATACTCTGTATCTAAGATAAAAGTTGCATGCCTAGCCAACTTATGGAAATGAGCCTCATAATCAAGGACTGTTATAGAACCCTGCTTTAATATAGAGAATTGATCTCTAAAGTGATTTCTAAGGCTGCGCGACATATACTTCTCTAAGAACATCTCAGAGAACTAAGCCTAAGAGAGAGGGGAAGACCTAACTAGCCTAGAACTCACAAAACTTTTCCACCTGTGTTGAGCAGACATGTCCAACTGTAATATCGTGTAATCCATACCACGAGTCTCAACAAGGCCTAACCCATGAAGCCTATCCTTACAAGTAGTAAGAAACTCAATTCCATTCTCTCCAGGAGCACCAAAAAACCTAGGTGGAGCTAACCTCAAGAATCTACCTAGTGTCTTCTACTTCTTAGTAGACATAGAAGGCTGGGTCATAATTGGTTGAGCAACTGCCTACTAAACAATTGCCAGAATAGGAGGAACCTCAACTCTAGAAGCTGCAGCTACAGGCTGCATCCTATCCCAATAGTCTGTGAACCATTAACAATACCCAATAGTTGAACTAAAGCATCTTTAAGCAAA
The DNA here is from genome assembly GCF_002878395.1 of Capsicum annuum. Lineage (NCBI taxonomy): Eukaryota > Viridiplantae > Streptophyta > Magnoliopsida > Solanales > Solanaceae > Capsicum > Capsicum annuum. The sequence goes on along the minus strand of NC_061116.1, from coordinate 67,025,022 downwards.
GAACAGGGGATGAATCCTGATGGAGCCTAGGCTGGTTCCTAGCCCACCACTGGATGAGGTGGAAGAGTCTCTATCTAGAGTATAGGAATAGGGATTTAGGGAGGTCCACCTTGATCCCTAACTAGCGACATAGCACGAGTCTGGGTCTCAGGACTCTTTTCAGGTATAATTGTAACATGAGTCCTGGGCATCTTCAAAAGAGTAAAGTCAAGAGAATATCCAATAAGCAAACTCAAACTCTTATCACGATATGAGTGAAAGAAGTGAGGGACTTCTAATAATGTCTTTTAGCCTCCCAAAGAAAGGAAATGAACGTTAAAGTTTTGATCGATAGGACTCTATTAGACACTTTCTCTTGTACCAATAATATCGATGAAACCAAGGCTCTGATACTAGTTTGTCACGACTTGATTTTTGAGTAATGATGGGACCTACCATAACCTACCAGTAGGTAAGCCAACACCGTAGCCCAAAGCTAATGCAATGGGTTACCTTCGTAGAAACATTTAACTAGACCCTATTTGGGAACATGTATAACAACGATATTCCACCAAGAAACAATGGATATTCGAATACTAATCTCATGACTTAACAGTATTAGTACAAGAATATCTCTACATTTGATAATAGAAATTATAACTCAATATCTAATAGTCTTAAATAGTCTTATACATTTATCTTGAATATAAAATACAAAGGAAGGATAGAAGTGAAAAAGGCAACTCAAACTATAAGAGCTCACCCTATCTCCTGATGATCAACACCACAAGATCTCAACTATTTAATGGCAACTAGAACTCAGTTCTGCACCAAAAATTTACAAAAGTATTGTTTGAGTACCAAAACCATGGGTACTCTGTAGGCATTATTAGCAAAATGAGCAAAATTATAATTTAAGGATGATATAGAGTAATACAATAACCTAAAGTCAAGGTATAGAATCAAACCTGAATCTTCTTCGGTATCACTTTTAAATAACTAATCAACTAAAAAAATAGTACGACATTCCGTATCTATATATACCATAACTTTTATACATGAGTAATCATTTTGGAATCATAAATCCATATATATAAAATAATAATCATGTAATTACCATAATCAATAAAACTACCATCATTAGAGTATAAAGTAAAAGAACTTACCAGGATGTGCCATACCGCCGGGAAGTACAATCAGGGAAAACAAGCAAAAAACTCATCACGGTATAGTATACCACTGGAGAGTACACCAAAAGATCAATTCATCAACATATCAAAGCACAACTATACAAGAAACTCACCAAAGTTGTGGGTTGTACATTCCTTCTATGGCCTCTTACCAAGGTCTACAATCATCATCAATACCACAATTTGAAACAACGAAGCTGATATTACCATAACATAGCTATAGTTATTTAATCTCTAACTCATTATTAACTCTATGCCTAGTCTATATTAGCTATCCTCCATTTCCATGATCCATAAGTTTTCAAGTCTTATAGATTACTAGTCATCAAATAAGAAAAAGCTACAAGTTACCAACATTATTATTTATTCACCCATCACAAAGCCATCTTCTAGTTAGCCTCCTAATTATATAAGTCATCAATTAAGCCACCACAGCATCACATACTAGATGTCAACCTAACCACTTATCATACAATACTGGGTCTATTATCATTGAGCATGTCACAACTTTAAGTACTAGTTTTCATATTCTAGCTAAGTAAGGTCCACCAACTAGTTAACTAGGCTTCTAGACTATAAGTCAAAGTCATTTATTAGAAATAATTATTTATCACATAATTCACTTTACTAGGAAAAATTCCATAATGTAACCATTTATCTAAGTAAAGTAGATTTACTATATGAGCCCTTGGTTCTACAAAATATTACACATATCAATTAGCCTTAACTCAATACTTGGCATAATCTACTTCTATATACTAATTAGAGTTAACAAGTGTTGGACCTTTTATCTAGTGATTAATGACAAAGAATGGATGATAATTTACTAAGGAAGACATCATATCCCAAGTACACAAACAGGTATAGCCACACACGGCACAACCTTACATCCATCCATGTATTCATATATACTCACCACATATAACATCATTATATCATCTTTACCTCTTCCGAATTAACCAAAAAAAATCATATCATCATTAACTCTTTTAAATTCACCGTGCATCATCACAACATTATTATATCCTCTGAATTCACCTACATCATCATAACATCATTATATCCTTTAGATTCACCAGGTATCATCATAACATTATTATATCCTCTGAGTTCACCGCACATCATCATATCCTCATTATATCCTCCAGATTCAATGAGCATCATCTTAACATTATTGAATCCACAAAGACAATGATATACACATACATATATAGTCAAATCAATAAGCATATACAACCAAAAATGATAGAGTATTAGTGATGTAAGGCAACACATAACATCAAACTTTACTATTAATCATCACTACATAATATAAGTAGATGCATGAGCATGAGTATCTAAATAATATACGCAATCACCACTTTTCTAAGTTAACATGTTTATTATTAAGTCAATTATAAGTCAAATGCATGCCCTCTAGATACCCCTTTTACTCCCAATTTTCACAATACTAACCCCAAAGGAAAATCCTTCACATAAACATTAGCTTAATCATTAGGCTTGGTTCATAGCAAGAGTGGTAACATAATTATAGGTTCACTTGGTGAATTCATCAATAAGCCAAGTGATAGTATAACCATAGGTTTAATCTATATGACTTTATAAGTCTATCTATGTCATGATAATAAGATATTCAATCAATTATGAACATTATCGAACCATTGACCACATGCATATCCAACAATGATGTTTAACCTATATAACCTTAATAACATAACTTAGACGTTCTTCAGGTATCTAGGTCACTAAGGAAATACATAGTTCAAGATTAAGGTGGGTCAAGTCCCACTCCTAAATCCCAATAATGGAAAAGTTCACTTCTATAATACTAACTTCTACCCGAAATTAGACTAGGTTATCTAATGACACCATAAGGGTGTATCAATCCTTACTAGTCCTATAAGAGAAAATCTTCTTCAAGTATCCTTTCTAAGTCACCCCAAACACTAAGGCCAATTTATAACTAGCCATATCTAGGTCAACATACTATTTTGGTTAGTCAACAACATTATTCTCCACTACTAGAGCAACTAAAGTATTCTCATACTATTCATGAGATTACAAGTGGAACTACCCAATGTTCTATGCTATAGTCAACCATCATATTTTAAAAGTTTAATAGCGTATGAGGATCAACTAATCCCAATTGTCATCTAAGACCCTGCCTAGTCACACAAGATATCTTAATTATACTACAATTATGCTTAATCTAACTACAAGTAAGCCTAGCCTACCTTGAGTCCAAATTGCTCACGAACCAACGAGTTTTGCCTTTTTTTTTTCTTGAAGCTTCTTCCACGAGCCAAGCTATTAACGATATAATCTAAAAATTATTATAAGATTAACAATACCCATTATGGAACCATTATGCCATAGGTCAAAAATCACACCAAACCCCCAAGTGGCCAACCCATTGTCCAACTATCATTAGGGAGCTATAACCCACTAAAAAGTTTGAGTAAATCAATCACATTTGTTATTACACTTGATCCTCAGTCCATTAGGGGTTTTGGGCCTAAAAATCAAGAAATTAATACCAAACTTAAAGGTATCTTAACTTAGATTTGTCGAAAAAATTGATTACACAAGTTATTAAAGATCCTAATTAACCCACAAGACTTACTTAAAGATTTTACACTCTATTATGGTTTAAAGATCAAGAAGGAGGTACAAAATGGACAAAAGTTTGGGCAAGATAGCTTTTAAATAGGCTTAGCCTAGGCTTAATGTAGTGCAGTTATAGACCCCGCTTGGCCACTATCACAGCACTACATTTGTGATACTGCATTCGCATCTCTCCCACTGTGTTCATGGTATCTCCCTCTATGCCAGGCTATGACTAAAGCTTGGAACTTGTTCTAAACTTTGGCCAATGCCTCGAGATGTATCCAGAGTTCGTTTTGAGAAAATAAGCTATGTAACCACATATATTTTAACGTTTTGGATGTGTTGGCAATATCAGATTTTGGATTTAAGGTTGTTTTATTGAAGTTTTTGCTCAATGGTAAATTAGAACCAACATAGAATTCAAATTGATAAAGTGGTTCTAAAAATCAAAGGAACCTCCAGGTAAGCGAACTATCGGTTCTAACAAGTCACTAATGACTTGGGGAAACTATGGAGAAGCTCTATCAGTAAAAATAAGCAAGAATGTGGACAATGACTAGAAGAGTCATTACAATTATAAAAACTACCCAAACATCTCTTGGGGTGGAAATAATCACAACGAAAGACAAAAGTATACCCAACAAGCTCTATAAGTGAGTTATTCTTTATAGGAGACAGTGAAGAAGTTTATGGGACGACAAACTCATAATGTGGTTTAAATATAAATTTCCATGCATAAACTTAAATGCCAATTAGTCCAGCTACATTCATCATAGTATGCAAGACCTATAGGTGATTTATCAACTGAGATAGAGAAATACGATGCAGGTAATGGAGATCATTTTACAAAGTAGGTATCATTTCCTGATTTAGAGCCTTCAAAGTGGAAGGGACATTATGTAATGAACCTCCAGGTTATTTACTTAATTTCTATACATTTTTTATATTTTGAGCCTTCCCACTGTGGTTGCGGGCCATTTATGCTTTGCCAGAACTGTCGGTTCAATGATCAGATAGTTCATTTAAATTTTAGGCTTATTTCTCTGTTTTGGATCTTTTGTTGTTTAGGATTTGTTCTCAGGCAAAATTCCTAGTAGATACCTCTAATCTGAATTTTGATAGAGCCATCAGTTCTGAAATATTGATTTAGGCTAGGTGGACCCTTGGTTCAGTTCTCGAGGCTTCCAGACTTTTTTGAGCTATTGGATAGATTTTATGAAAAATGAAACTATAGGTATGGGCCCAATATTTAGTAAAAATGATCTCAATTGAAATTTTCAATTATTCCATAGGATTCAAAAAATGGTTTACAATCAAATCTCACTATCAAATCATGTTCATAGAGTTTTGGATGAGTTCCAAAGGTCAAAAATAAAATTTTTTTACTTTGTTGGTGTTGTTGTGTTCGCGAAAGTGAACTTTTATTGTTTGTTCATGTAAGCTACATTTTAAACCCTTGATCAGGTCACTTAAGTGATCAAAGTATCGCTTAAGAGATCATCACTGACTATAAGACCCCATATTTGTATTTTTGACATTTTGAGAGCTAGAAAGCTTTGATTTTGATGATATTCTATGTGTTTTTTCTCTTATAATTTTTGTCTATCTAATTAGAACACTAATTTCCCCAATTCCCAAGAACTTCTATTTTATTTTTCTTGACTTTTACCCATGTTAAGAAATAAAATTTGATTTTCACCATTTTTTAGGCTCGAGAGCTTGGATTTAGGCGATTTCAAAGGAGTTTTTGAGATTTCTTCCATGGGTAAGTTTTCTAATCTTATAATTATCATTTTACCTCAATTTTATCTTAAAAAAACTTCAAATTCTTGATTTTAAAATGAGTTTTTTGGGTTTTTGTTGGTAAATCGTGAAAATGGGTTTTCTTTGATTTGAACCTTGTTTTTAACTCATTTTTGCATGGGTTTTCATCTATAGACTTCTATGAGTATGGGAAATGTAGTTCAAAAGTAAAATTATGGTTTTTCCCCTTTTGTTTTTTAACAAACTTTTGAGGTCCATTTTTAGACCCATCTTAAATATAGCAATATAGGTCTCGTATTACTTCTAACGATGTAGAGATTACTGTTTTAATAACATGATTTTATTTTGAGATCATGGAGAGAAGGTAGATAATTTATGGATGATTTATGAATGTTCATTGGTATCGAGGTAGGCTTCTATATACTCTTCTTCATGAGATACTGTATTTTATATATTGCATTTTAAATAGGAATGTTAATATTTGATTATGGGTAGAACACTATGACTTCGCCTAGATTATTAAGTTTTAGTTTTAAGTGGGTGAATTTACCCTTAAAGAGAAACACTTATTATACTTCTATGACCCTATTGATTTTTTCAAAGATAGATATTGTACTAATAGTATGTCTATGGTGTTGTGATAGATATGGGAATCATAGTATGATTGGGTCATTGTTCTAGATATGGGATATGATTTAGGTATTGGAAGCATGGATGATACAATTAGTTATGGATGATACCATTAGTCATATTTAGGTTCTTCAGACTACCTTAATACCATAATTTAGGTGAGATTGTTACTTTGGGGCTAATTATGGCTTATGTAGCATCTAGAAGTGAATTTAGATACTTTAGCTTTGTTCAGGGTAGAAGCTTGACTAAAAATAGATTTTGGAGATTCGAAGTAGGCCCACCCTCTAGCCTATCTTTAGCCTAGACTTTTGTTATCCGTATAAGTTTATTTATGCATGATATTCCCTTATTAATGTTTGGTTTGCACTTGAGGTGAATGGATGTGTTTAATACATATGTTAGTGGGATATTAAAAGGTTATTCTAATTTCGGATATGCTTAATGGTATAGTTTATAAATAAAATAATTGGTTTGGCTTTCAAATATGGCTATAAATATGATTTATGGCTATGTTTGATATATATTATGTGGGCGCAAGGCTGTGTTTATGATATTGGTTAGACTTTTAGGAAGTGGTTTATCCTTGTAAAGGATATGTCCATAGTCTATAGATGTTTTGATCCTTAAGAACGCATTGTTTCAATACTGGTGATGGCATGCATAAATTTGAAACATTTATGATGACTAAAATAGTGAATGGTATGATTCCAACTAGAAATATGGTTTTACTATTGTTTTCCTGAAAAGGATTTAATCTCACTTTTCACTTTCAAAATGGATTTCTTCATAATGGGAATCATACCATCTTAAAGAATAATTTGTGATCCTTTAAGACTAAAAATGATATTTTAAAAATTTGACCGCGATCGATTCTGGTCCATAATTTTACTACTATTATTTACCATGATCAAGAGAGATTCTGACCCTTTCTATACTTTTATTAATGATATGAGCATCGGTTCAAATCTAGTAATTAATTATGACATAATGATGTGAGCACCGGTTAAAGTCTGACAATTAATTATGATATTAATGATATGATTACTGGTTCAAGTCTAATAATTAATTATGATATTGATGATATGAGCAGTAGTTTATGTCCAACAATTGATTATGATATTGATGATATGAGCACCGGTTCAAGTCTGATAATTGATTATGATGGGTTACATTATGATACTTTGATTGGTTATGGTATTGTGGATTTTGTTGCATTCATCATTACATGGGCATTGCCTATCACCAGTATGCCCTATTTCTATTAGCCTTATAGAGGGTTGCATAGGTATGGGCATGAGTGTTGCTTATAGCACTAAATATTGTTTCTAAGTGTTGGTTGAACCTTTTAAGCCTATGTCAATGGTGGTTTATGAAAGGATCAATTAGGTAGTGTTTGTTCGGATTAGCCAGTTAATCATACTTTTATTGTAAATATTATGATTTTTATCTCTATTTGGCTAGTCTATGATAGATTGGTTAGTGATCCATTATTGAGATTCGAGGTATGTTTCAGATTCCTTCCTTTACAGTTTTTGTATTATGGGTAATTATTTCATGATTAGACATATGGAATAGTGACCCTGATTATGGTAGTAGTAGTTCTTACAATGATTATGAGGCCTTAAAATTGTAGTCTGATGACTTAGGTTATACCTTGAGTTGACCTTGATATATATATATATATAGAGAGAGAGAGAGAGAGAGACATGGTATTACCGCATTTCCCTTCTTTCCTTCATTTATTCAGATTATATACTCATGTCTTAGCCTTGTATACTATTATATATCCTACTTTTGCCCTTTTTTTATATATTAGCCAGTGATATACGGTATAGTGTTGAGGTTCCTGAGTATAGCTAGAATGAGATAGTTCATCCTTAATACCTCCTTAGCCTTATTATGTTAGTTTCTTGGATATGAATAGGATAGTTTATCCTGTAGTATCTCATTAGCTTTATTATGCAATTGTTGGATATTTGGGTGTAGTTTACATTTCCTCTTATATTTTATGTATATTTGCATTATCTTTGGAACTCATGTTGCAAATGCCTACTATGTACCACATATTTTGTACTCATACTTCACTTTTACAGCTTGCAGATCATAGTATAGGTTATCACTATTATTGTGTGTTGGGACTCTTACGGGTTGCACCATACAGTGAGGGGCCAGGTCTCTCAAAATAAATCATATGCACTCAAACAATTAAGTGCAGAAAAACCAAGGGCAGTGCCAGTAAGAAATAATACACGAGATTTAATATGGAAACCCCCTTTCTCAATGGAGGAAAAGCACGGCTTGCCCTCACAAGTGATAACGCTCAAATTACACCTCTCTTATGAGAGAGTAAGTGGTCGTTGTCAAATATATAACCCAACTAGGTTGGGGTCGAATCCCACAGGGAATATGGTCCTAATTAAGTAGTATGCAGATTAGTTGACTTTTAATCGTTTGTTTTCGTAAAATAAATAGGGGGGATATGGTTCAGCTCACAAATTAATGGTCTCAGTTTAACAAGATGAAATATGTGTAGTAATATTCAAATTCAGAGAAATAGCAAGCTAGGGTTATGTCCACCTTGTAGTTTTCAATTCTTTCTAACTATGGGCTTTACGAATTCATACATGCATCATGTTTACAGAGAAACGTATTGTATTTAACAACATAATCCTAGTGTTTCTCAACCATCAAGGACTAATTCACTTTAGTTCTCTTGAATAAAAAACGTTTACCAAAAACAATACGAAATCTCTAAGTAGTTAATCCTACTAAGGCATTAACTTATGAAATAGGGGTTGGTAATCCTATTTTCTTGTCACTACTCTCTTTTCCGAGCAACAACCTTTCTTTCGAACAAGTTGCATTTTGAGGCACATCCTCTATGTTTGCAACCATGAGAATTCAAGATAAGCGAAGAGAGTATGATATAAACAAGTCAATGCATAATGAATTCAAAACCCAAAGTAATAGATTGTATTCTACAAGGCTTCCATAACCCTAACTAATAAACTTAGCTACTCATGAATAAAACAAAAATCATCATAAATATATTCATCATACCAAAAACTAGAAGATGATCTTGGTGTGCGAATAGTGAAAGTAAGAGAGAAGAAATGTTTTTCTCTCTCTCCACCCTAAGCCACTATTCTCCTCTCTATGAATAATATAGAATAATGAATAGTGAATAAAAATCAGCATTAAGTCTTTTAATAATCTTTTCTTTTATAATTGCCTTCTAAGTCCCTGAACTAATTATAAATGACAAACTAGTCTTGGACATAGTTTCTAGGCGCGATATTTGGTCCAGATTGCTACTCTCTCTTGTGTCATATGACATCCGCATTTCATAGTCCCATAATGTCTTCATCTACCTCATTAATACCTGAAATCATGCTAATCATATCGGTTAGCTCAATTACATAGAAGTAGAGTAAAAACATAAGAAACTAGGAACTTTGTTCTCTAAACATAGCTAAAATATGGATAAATTATGGTACTTAGGCGTATAAATACACCCAAGATCAACAAGCACCAAATAAATCAACTATAATCAAACTCTTTATCATAGACTCAGTTTTAGTATAACTCTAGGCTCCTTTTGCTTGTAATAACTCTACTACAAGCTCATCTTGGCAACTCTGCCAAGGACCCTCAAAACCTGGTTAACTCTAACAAACCACTAGCATAGGCAACTCTACCAATGCATTTCTCTCAACAAAAGAAAACACTTATCTTAAAGCATGAGTAATTTGATTACAAATCAACACTCAAGAACACTCACTCACTCTTTAAACATACTACAACAATAAAAACATGAGAAATGCTTGAGCAATCTTGAAATGGAGTTTTTGCTGCCTCACTTCATTTTTTAGATTTGTGAAAAAATTATCTGATGAAGAAACTTCTTTTTTCTTTTATAGCTGAGTGATGATTAGGGCTAAATTACCATTGGACCAAGTGTACAAATCAGTATAAGAAACACTTACAAGTTTGTTACACAAGAGTAAAAACTGTGCAGATACGTGTGTCAACTTTGCTATACCATGAACATCCAGGGACCTGGTCCCTTAAAGTTAGTTTCTCATCATCCAAACTACATATAACAATTTTCCCCCTTTTTGATGATGACAAACCAACCATAGATATTTGATCACATCTATCATATTTAATAATATGATTACCACTCTGAAGATGAATATTTTCCCTATCATCATGCAACACAGGGACCTGGTCCCTTGTTGTCATTTGAAGCAAAAAATTCTGATTTCTCCCCCTATCATCATGCACCTTCATTTAATGCATTTGCACACTTCCCCCTGTCAGCATGACTTCCTTCATTCATCTATTTAGCACATCAGTTACTTCCCTTTATAAGCATGCCATTCAATTCTGCTACTCAATTCACCTAGACTTTAATACATGAACTCAATATTACCCCTTTTGGCATCATTAAAAAGTGAAAATAGTAAACAATAGTAATAGTAAGCACAAGTTTGTTAACTCATGGCCATTGGGGCAACACTAACATGAGGAATATTTTTAGGATAGATAAAGATAAGGAGCACAAAATCAAGAACTCATACATGTTAAACAAATCATGTATCATTTTAGTGCAAGAGTTACATTTCAAGTTCCAAATAAAAATCCACAAAAGTTGGAGAAAAAGGTTTTAAAAAATAAGGCCATCTTAGGATAGTGTAACAATTCAATCTCAAAAGCTTCATTGGTTAGAATTGTACCCTTCAACTTGAGTTCATTATTTTCTCACTCCCAAGTTTTACATTTTTTTATCATACTTCATCACTCACCAATTTTTTGTATATTCTAATATTTGCCTTTTATTTTTCTTCTTTTACAATCCCTACTAGGTTCATCATCAGATATTCTCTTCTTCTTGGGACCAGGTCCCTCAAAAATCTAGTGACTTTTAATAAGGTTTCAAGAATTCACTTAGGAGGATTTTGTTTTTAGGCTGTTATTTTGTTTTATGGACTATCAAAACTTTCTTTCACACTATCAAAGGGATAAAGTATTTTTGAAGATAAATTTTCATTAGAAGGGTAAGTGAAGAAAGAATTTGTCTTTGGATAATTAGGATAGTTAAGTTGGGTAGGGTCCATGGAGTAACTCAAAAGATAAATTTATTTTCAATTTTTCCTAAGACAGGTTTTCTAGCATGAAGGGAGAGGATGTGGCATATTCCAATAGAGCAAGAAGAAAAACATGCACATTCACAATACTAACCCAATAGATGGAACCAGGTCCCCATCTTTCTGTGAGTGATTTCTCAAATTTGTGAATAACTCATCTATTTTCTTCCAAATCTATTCCCATGGGTGTATATTTTCAAAGATATAATACTGATTTATAGTAAAAAATTCATACTTTATCAAGGATACATGTCTCCTGATCATAGCCAATTATGGAGAACTACTGATTCACATAGTAGGTTAGGTCATTTTGATCAGGCATAACTTTAGTATGTTCATCATAAATTGTTTCTTGTAAAGTGCCTTAATAAATATATCTGCTATCTGGCCCTCAATCTTGCAGAACTTTATATAGATTGCCCCTTTTTAACATTGTCTCTTAGGAAGTGATGTCTCACACCAATGTGCTTAGTCCTCTTGTCCTGCACTGGATTCTTGTCCATGTTTAGTGCACTTTTGTTGTCACATATTAGTGGTATAGTTTTTTAGACAATACCAAAATCTTTCAATTACTGCTTGACCCATAGTAGTTGTGCACAACATGAAGCAACAACAATATATTCCTGAAGTACTTTTTATATATACCAAATATTCAATATAGTCAACATCAACATAAACCACCAAGCCAAAAATATCTCTTGATGGATAGTATATGACCAGGTCCCCTATCCCCATTCAAATACCTAAGAATTCTTTTTACAGCTATCAAGTGAGACTCTATATAGGCATGCTTGAAATATGGCACATATTCATACACTGAAAACAATGCCTGGCCTACTTTCAGTGAGATATAGCAAGGATCTAATGATTCCTCTTTACATTGTCTCATTCACTGAAGGACCTGAATCATCATTGTCTATTTTTTAGCTAGTTCCAGTTAGGGTATTAATTGGCCTGGCATCTCCCATATTATACTTCTTCAGTATCTCCTTGATATACTTTTCTTGACATATCATTGTTCCCTTGAGAAGTTATCTTGATCTACAGAACTATAAAGAATCTCAATTTACCCATCATATTCATCTTAAATTCACTTCCAATTATCATAAAAAAATCTTCACATAGGGATTTAGGAGTAGCTCCAAAGATTATGTCATCAACATATATCTGGAAATTCAGTAAGCTACTACCTTTGATCATAAAGAATAGAGTATTATTTATTTTCTCTCTTTTGAATACATTTTCCAAGAGAAACTTTGAGAGTCTCTCATACCATGCCCTTGGTTCTTGCATCGAACCATAAAGAGCTTTATCCAATTTAAGTACATGATGAGGAAAATCTGCTTCTTCAAACCCTAGAGGTTATTTGACATAGACATCTTCTTTCAAGTTTCCATTTAGGAAGGCACTTTTGACATATATTTGAAAAAGTTTGAATCCCATGTATGCAGAAAATTCCACAATAACTTGGATTGCTTCTATTTTTGCTACAGAGGTAAAGATATCATCATAGTCAATCTCTTTTTCTGAGTTATAACCTTGAACGAACAACCTTGACTTATTTTTTTTTATAGTTTTATTTTCATATTGCTTATTTCTATACACCTATTTGGTTCCATAATTATTATGTCAATAGGCCAGGGGACCAGATGCTAGAACTTGCTTCTTACAAATTGATGAAATTCTTTTTGTGTTGCATTAATCCAACCAGCATCTTTCAGAGCCTCTTTACATTCTTGGTCTCAATTTGGAATAAAAGACTAAAACTTCCATAGTATTTCTAGCTTGAGCTCTTGTTTGGACTCTTATTTCCAAGGGTGTAGTCAGATTCTCAAGGGGATGAGAGGATTTGTGTCTCTAATTTTGCTTTTTGAGATAGATACCACTAGGACTAGGTCTTTGTGAATTTTTACAAGCTTCCTCTATTTTTTCTTCCACTGGGGTTGGTATTTGTGCCTGAGTTTGTGGATCACCATCAGTTTCATCATCCTCATTTTCATCATTTATCCCTTACTTATTATCTTCAGCAGTGTCATCCCTTTGAATAGGAATAACTTCTTCAACTTCTAAATCTTCACCATCACCTGGGTTTATTTGCTTTCCAAACTCATCAAAGATCACATGAATAGTTTCTTCAACATGCAATGCTCTTTTATTGAAGACTCTGTAATCCCTTCTTATTGAATAGTAGACTATAAACACTACTTCATCACTTTTGGAATCAAATTTTCCCAATTCTCACTTCCCATTATTTAGCACAAAGTATTTTCATACAAATGGTCTAAAATAGTCTAGCTTAGGATTTCTATCAAATACCATCTCATATGGAGTCTTATTCAGAAGTGATCTAATCACACACTTGTTTGTCATATAACAAGCAGTATTTACTAATTCATCCCAGAAGCTCTTTAGAAGTCCACTATAGTTAGCATAGTACTAGCAATCTATATCATGTTCTATTTTTCCTTAAAACGACTCCATTTTGTTGTGGAGTTCTGGAAGCATAAAAGTAATGACTTATTTCATGCTCAACATAGAATTCATCCACTTGAGAATTCTCAAATTCAGTACCATGATTAGACCTAAATTCAGCAATTTTGCAATTTTGCTTCACTTGGATTTTCTTGGCAAAAGCCACAAGAACCCTATATGTTTTATCTGTGGTTCTTATAAACATAGTCCAGGTAATCCTGGAGTAGTCATCTATAATAACTAGCACATATTGGTTCTCTCCTATACTTTAGACTTCAATAGGTCCACATAAATCAGTGTGTAGTATTTTAAGAGGTCTGAAAGTACTTACTTGTTTCGACAATTTGAAGGAAGATCTAGTATTTTTACCTTAAACACAAGCATCACAAACTTTGTTGTCTGGATATATCAACTTTGGAAAGCCACCGACTAGGTCCCTTAAGATCAACTTATTTAGCAAAGAAGAACTTACATGTCCCAGTCTTCTGTGCCATAAATCAGTATCCTCACTTTGAGCTCTTAAATAAGTTAATTCTCCATCAGCCACAAACTCCTTATTAGCTACATACATATTCTTGATCCTTTTGGCTTTGAGAACAATTCTTCTAGATTTTATTCTTGATATAGTACATCAATTAGATGACAATTTTACCTAATTTCCTTTGTCACAAATTTGAAACACTTAGAATACTGTACTTAAGGAAATTTAAAAAATACATACCTTCTATTACATAATAAGGTGATTTCCTAATCTTCCAACACCTTGAATATACCTCTTTTTACCAATTCCAAAAGACACACTTCCCCCTTGAAGTGCCTTGAGAAAGAGAAAAAAATCATCCTCCTAGTCATGTGTCTTGAACAGCCACTATCCATAAATCAGTTTGTGGTGACATTCCCTTTTCTACCATATTTTATTCTTGATCTTCAGTAGTGGCCATTAGAGAACAATAGGAACCTGAGATTAATTTCTTCTCACCATGTTTCAGCATAAAACCATCTCCATACTCATCATCTTTCTCAGATTTATTTAAGGAGTTCCCATGCAGCCAATACCATCTTTATTATACAGCTAGTTGCATCCTTTCCTTTAGATTTTTTAAGATTTTGATCATTCTTTAGCATTTGGTAGTTTCTCATGAATGCTTTATAGCTACCACCTTTTTGAAAACCTTTAATTTTACCTTTTGATTTTCTAAGATGACCACCCATTTATATAGCTCTAACAATTCATGTTGCCAAAAATGCAACATCAGTGTCTTCTTTACCTTGGTTAGGCTATAAAGCCTTTAGAGTTAGGAATCTCTCCTTTTTTGCTTTTTTTCTTTCCACCTCAAGCTTATTTATAGCATCTATGATGACCAAAACACTCTAGGTATGAAACTTTTAGAGTGAACCTGGCTTTGATACCAATTGTTGGAACCCTTTAGGGTTGTACCACACACTGAGGGACCAGGTCCCTCAAAGTCAATCACAGGTAATCAAATAATATAGTGCAGGAAAACAAAGGGTAGTGTAGGAAAGAAACAACACACAATATTTAAGTGGAAACCCCCTTGCTCAAGGGAAGAAAAACTATGGCCTGCCCTGACAAGAAGCAATAAAATCCACTATAATTAACATTTTGATTACAGACACAATTTCAACCAAACTCTATGCTCCATTCATTTGTAATAACTCTACTATAAGCTCATCTCAGCAACTCTTCTAAGGACCATCAAAACCTAGTTAACTTTAACCAGCAACAACCATAGGCAAATTTACCTAAGAACTTCTCTCAACAAAAAAACACTACTCTTATAGCATGAGTAGTTCAATTACAAATCAGCACTCAAGAAAACCAACTCACTCTTTAAGCATACTACAAAGATAAGAACATAAGCAA
Source organism: Capsicum annuum (assembly GCF_002878395.1). Lineage (NCBI taxonomy): Eukaryota > Viridiplantae > Streptophyta > Magnoliopsida > Solanales > Solanaceae > Capsicum > Capsicum annuum. Next base: position 67,009,342 of record NC_061116.1, on the reverse strand, counting down.
TGCTTGAGCAATCTTGAAATAAAGTCTTTGCTGCCTCACTTCACTCTTTAGATTTATGCAAAAACTATGTAATGAAGAAGCCTTTTTTCCTTTTATAACTAAGAGATGATTAGGGTTGAACTCTCATTAGACTAAGTGTCCTAATTAGTACAAGTAGCATCTGTAAGTTTGTTACACAAAAGGACAAAACTGTGCAGACACGTGTGCTAGTTGTAATGTACAATGAACACTCAGGGACTTGTTCCCTTAAAGTTAGTTTCTTATTATCAAAACTATACATAACATTATGTACATCCTATGGAGCAGCTATGGATCAGAGATGTAGGGTGGGCTCCTAATGTTTAGAGTATTACTTTCCTCCTACTTACGTACTAGACTAATCTCTATGTTGTATTTAGAGATAGTTGTATTTATATATTCATTTAGTACTTTATTTAGTATCCTTTTTAAAATTAGAAGCTCTATTAATGATTCCACCAGGTTTTGGGACTACTTTATGTATTTTATTCATTTATTTTATTTATTTTGTATTCTATCTTTATTTCTCTTGGTAGTCCATTACTAGTAGTCTGGACTAAGGTTTGTATTGCCTAATGGTGTGCTATAGTAGGAACTATCATTACCTAATAAATTGGGTTGTGAAAAATTAGTATTAGAGATAGGTTTATCGGTGTCTTGGTGCAATAGCTAAGTATCTAGTAGATTCTTGTGGATTGGGGCACAGAAATCTGTATCCTATATTTGAAAGGCTACAGACATTCTAAGAAAATTTTGTTCTATACTCCATATCATATGTTTATATTTCTATGAGCCTCAAGTGCATTCCTTGACTCTATTCTATCCTAGTTGCATCATCTGAGGTTATCGATGGATGTAGACGTGACTACAACACAAGTCTCTAGAGATCTAGCACAGTGTTAGTCCAGAGAGTCAGGGATGTATATCAAAGATATTCAGCTTCAGCCACAGGAACTTTGGTCAGCTTAAGCTTTGATGGGGTTTATGATTACTTAAGCCCTTTGAGGTTTAACATTAGGGATCCTGAGTCTTTTTACAGATCCCTCATAGCCAAGGATTATATTTGATTCATTGAGCAGTTCTCATACTAAAGTTAGGTTTGATAACAGTTGGGTCTTATTTTTCTTAAGTTGTTGTCCAAGCAAGGGCCATAAAGAGAACATATTGGGACTTATAGAGGTGGTAGTAAGATTCCATGTCATTAGTTTAGTGCTAATGGTATTATATCTGGGGGTGAGATCCTTTCTGTGGAGGTCAGCTCCACTTGAAGCCTATCAATTATATGTATATTACAATTTCTACTATGGGTGGCTCTCAAGTTAGTCACAATGGTCATAGTGGGCAAAGTTCTTGTTAGACCTTGAAAAGTATTTGGTGTTAGGTCTTTAGGCCGTGGTGTCCATTTTGTATCAGGAGGGGCAGCACCTCAAAGTATTTTAAGAGTTTGTCACGATTATGGCGAGATTGGTTATTGGTCTAGAGAATGCCTTAGACATGAGTTGGTTGACCAGACTGAGTTAGCATATATTCCTCTTCATCCTAGAGTTCCTAAGGTGTGTTATGATTGTGGGAAGGCTAGTTATTTTAGTAGGGAGTGCCTCAATGTTAGTTGGTCAGCCAGTTTGGATCAGTTCATGATCTTTACCAGGTTAGAGCAGTAGTGATTTGTTGCAATTATTAAGAGACCATTCACTAGTCCAGAGAGTGTCCCTATGTGGTATTATTATCATTCAGCTTATTCGGACTAGTCCTATAGTGTTTTGTCCTCGTTAGTTAGAGATAATATGCTTAGCACCTTAGTTGATGATTCAATCGATCGGTCAGAGTTTGGACCCATTCAGATTTGTACTCCTTCAGCCCCATCAGACTTGTGAATTAGGATTCCATTGTGATTGGTGTGCTTTTATTTCCTTCATTTACCATTTATTTAATTGGGGTTCTCATATCCATCAATGATTATATGCCTTAGTAGGTTTATATTAGTTGTTTTGTACTTTGATATAGAGTTTATGATTATATTACTACCCTATAGATGATTTTTTTTACTAGTGGATGGATTATATCTGTATAATATTTTTCCCTTATAGGTGTAGAATTTGGGTTCGAGTTCGAGTCCCATTTACCTTGGCATATTGGCCTTATTTTGTCCCTGGAATGGTACTTGGTTATGATTTTTATTATTGGTATTGCCTATTACCTTAAATTGAAGATCATATTATTGTTTTTATTATTGTCATTGTTTGATGTATTGGTCCTCTCCTAGTAGATGGCTAGACTATTAGCATCTAGTTAGAATTTTCCCATCTACGTAGTTCTTATTTATTAGATTAGGCAACTAGCTTGGTTGGGTATTTTCTCTCTATTAGTGAGGTGTGGTTAGTTATTTTTGTCTTTTGTTAGGAGTAATAGACCGGTTGTTGAATGACTTATGGTATTGAAGGTAAGTTAACCATCTATGGCTCTATTATAGTTTCAGAGTTGGAAATTTTTTTATATCGCTCGTTTTCTAGTTTAGGATTCTTAGACTTGTATCCTAGGTTGTGAAGGTTCTTGCATTGGCTATTCCTATTTATGTAACTCGTTCTTGTGATTGACTAGATTAGGGTCCATTCTTCTATTTTGACTAGTTCATCACCTGGTAGTGGTTTTGAATATTGATGTCAAGAGGCCTTGGATTTGTCTTTCAGGTTTGCTGGGTTTGCCTCTAGATGGTGTTTTGCTCTTGGTATTGGTGTAGGTTGGATACTTTATACTTGTTGTGAAATAATTTTTGTTCGAGTAGAGTTAGAGAGGTGGAGGTAGGTGATCTTTCTTGTGACCATTTACTAAGATGGTGAATTGGGTGTTCATTGCCTAGATGGAGTGTTGGATTGGCTAATTTCTTGTTAAAGTTGCATTTATCTGAGTTGCTAGAGTTTTTGCTATTACTAGTGTGGTTTTCATCCCTGGGGAGTTCTTGAATATATTTTGGTAGTTCATGCCCTCCTGTAGACATAGAGTTGATTTCTTGTGTTTTCAGTCGGTGATTTGTCCTCTGTGGTTATATTATTTTTTACCTATATTTTGGTATTCGATTTCGACCTAGTTTAGTAAGGATATATCAAATTTAAATACTAAGGTTTATTTGAGCATTTGTCCTTAGTTCAGGCTTGTAGGCTCAATTTCGTATTTGAGACCTTATAATGGCGAGTTCGAAGCTATAGTGGATTTAGACTATGACTTCTTACCCATATTAGGGCTTGGTTTAGGTAGTTGAGATCAAAAGATTCATCCTTAGTGTTGAGATTTTACCTTACAACTATAGAGCTTGAGTGCAACCTTTATTTTCAGATTTGTCTCAGTTAGGATTTCGTCTATAGGTTGGCTGAGCCTTCTTCGTGGTTACCTATTTGATCTTCTCGAGTTAGGATGGATTACGGTTGATAGGTGTTCAGATAATAGTTCATGGACACGGTATTGGTTCCAACAGCTTTGACCTCGGATTTTTAGTTTTTCCTTGAGATTTTTGTATGATATACTCAGCTAGAATAATATGCCTGAGTTGGGCTTTATTCTCGATTGTGGGACATCCTAAAGTAGATCATTCAATGATGAATAGTTTCTCTTCGGACTCCTAGATTTCAATTTTGGTTGTCATCCAAACCACTTGTAGCATTGGCATAGATTGTAGACATGCAAATAATAGTACGGGTTATCGCTATTATTGTGAGCATTGTGTAGAGCAACTATGGATCAGAGACGTAGAGTGAGCTCCTGTCATTCGGAGTATTACTTTCCTCCTTCTTATATACTAGACTAATCTCTATGTTGTATTCAGAGATGGTTGTATCTGTATGTGCTACCCCACAGTTCATAGACAAGTATCCAACTATTCATCACATGTTTAAGGCCCCAAAACAATTATTCCACACTAGAGACAAGTGACATGATCATTGTGACACCCTTAGGATTCCAAGCATTTTATTTTTGGCTTTCCTATGTTTGAAACATTCATTTTTGGTTCAAAATATAGTCAGGTATATTAGTAGGGTGTCTTAAAAGAGTTTAGGAATTTTCAAATGAGGTTTGGGGTCATTTCGAATTCTTTGGCAGTAGGCCTCTAAAATATCACCTTGTCACAAAGGTTAGTCTTCGCGACAAACAGTGTGTCACAGAAGATAGCCTCTATGATAAGCAACGTGTAAAGGAGGCTATCCTCCATGATAGGCAAGGTGTCACAGAGACTGTGTAAAATCGTGCAATATTTCTTAAAGTCAAAGGGCATTTTGGTCTTTCTTGCTTTTAAATCCCTAATCCATGATCCAGAAAGTAAATAGGCATTATTTGCCTTTTCTTTTTAATCAGTTAACGATATCAATTCGCCTTCCACTCTCAAGAGCAAAAACAAAGTTTTTCTCCCAAGAATTCACCCTTCCAAGGTCTCAATTCTAAGTCTCTTCAAGAAGTCAAGCAATTCAGGTACGCGGGATATTCATCAATGGTTCCTTTAACCCATTGAGTCCCAACAATTCCCTATTTTTCAAGTATGAAACCTTTTTCTTTGTTTTTATGAAATCTCAATGTCAAATATGAATTTACTCAATTCTTTCTTAATAGTTTCGAATACAAACCATAAGAATGTGTTTCCCGTGTAAATTATGTTTATATGTGCTTGATAATCAAAGTCATCCATATCATGTTTAGGTTATACCATGCTACGTATTAATTTATAAATTATCTATCTCATGAGTTCCCTATCATCATTTTTAATAGTTGTTTTAATCTATGTTTGTGGGTTACGAACACCCGATACCTAGATAATTATGCATGTTACATTTTTCAGGTTACAAGTCGTTTAGATTAAATTTCATAATAACATCATAATGAGCACCTATCAGTACTATATCATGTCGAATGCAAGAAAATACCAATTTATGATTTTGTGCATTCAGTTGGGATTAACACTTAGCACCAAGTGAACACAGGGATGGCGGCTCCCCCTCAGTTTGGCATGAGTAGTTAGTAGCAGTCCTTAAGTTCTAGACCTACGACGCCACTATATATTATAAGGGTTCCCCCATCAGTAGAGGCATAAAACCCTCATCCTTTGGGACATCAATTATCAATTTAGTAGATCTATATCAGTCATACGTTGGTACCCTTGGCAAGGTATAAACATACTTCCAATTGGGTTTATAGATTGGAACCTAATTAGCTAAGATTAGGGCATGTCGGTTGAAGCTATCTCCCACAATCTCAGTTCATTATTTAGATTATATCTGTTTAGTTTTTCATGACCAATTATCCATTTATTAGTTATTTAGATATCAGTTGTTTAGTTATGTATATTATTTCAGTACTTGTTTATGCTTGGTCTTGCATTCATTTTACAAGTTCATGTATTCATGCTTAATAACCAGATGTATATCAGCTAGTTCCTATCCCTAATACCAGTACATTCAAACTACTGAATGCATACTTTCTTTTGCACTACATTATCTTATAACATAGTTTCATATGATCAGTTTCCACACCACACGTAGTCCGTTCCTATATCACCCAGCTACAGCATTGGTTAGTCCTCATTAGTCGAGGACTAGTTATATTATTTATCTTGTTTTCCAGTACTTTAGTTTATTTTATTTCAGTAGTCAGAGTAAGTTGGGGACCTGTCCCAACAACTCATCATGTTTAGAGGCTTTTAGACAGTCAGACCATTAGTTACGTTTTTAGAGATGTGTTTTAGAGTCCTTTTATTTCTGACTTGACTATTCAGATATTTCATTAAATGACTTCCGCACAACATTCTGTTATTTTATTTAAGTCTTTATATCTTGTGCTATATCATGGGTTAGCTTGAGGTCACTTGTGTCCTTAAACACCGTGTAATAACTAGGGGTAGTCTCGGGTCTTGACAAATTTAGTATCAGAGCACAAGGTTTAAAGTGTCCTAGGGTGTCTGAAAGTCGCGTTAAGTTGAGTCTTGTGCATGGGTGTAAACTGCACTATACTTGTGGGTGAGAGGCTATGAGATATTTTAGGAAAAGTTTCCCCTCTTTCAGTACTTATGTTGTTTGATAGAGTGCAAAATCTATTAAACTTCTCTTTTTAACTTATCCTCTTCCCTTTACAGAAAATGCCTTGCAGAAGGAATAATGGAAGGAGAAATAGGGACCAGCCTGCACCACCACCCATATAGGAAGACCCGTTTAACAAACATATCTCCCATGCTAAATTTAGGATCACTTTCACATTTTTGGACCATACTATGACTTGACATAATAATCAATAGGTTGTTACCCCAGCCAATCCAGTAGTGAACACGAAAGCTGCTAGGATCCAAAACCTTACTCAGATGAATCCCCTAGTGTTCTATGGATTCAAGTCTGAAGAGGGTCTATAATATTTTTTTGACTCTTTGTAGAAGGTGACAGATATCATGGATGACACTTTACGGGGTATCTCATACTTGGGTTAAGCAGTAGAAGGATCATAGAGGTGTCGTGGTAGGGACTATAGAGTGGTAGGAATCTTCAAGGGCTTTCTTAGATGGATTCTTTCCACTCGAGTTGATCAAGGCCAAAGTGCAAGGGGGATTATTAACTTGAAATAGGTTAACATGAGTATGAAAGAGTACTCTCTCAAGTTTACCTAGTTGGAGATGAATTCTCCGACAATGGAAACTAATTCTAGGGTCAAAATAAATAAGTTTGTGTCTGGAGTTTCAAAGAATATATTCAAGGAGTATAGAATGGCTATGTTGGTTAAGGATATGGACTTTTATAGATTGATGGTCCATGCTCACTATATTGAGGAGGAAAAGCTCAAGGAAAGGGAAAGAGAGAATAAGTTGGCAAGAACATGCAAGTTTAATTTTTCTCTAAGAACAAAATTGAGTTTCTCATTTCCCAAGAAATCAAGAATTCAAGTTCCCCAAGTTCAATAACCTCCAAAAAAGCAAGAAGATTAGTGTTTTCCTTTCAAGTTAAGAAGCTTAAGGTATGTGAGGTGTTCATTCACGGGTCCCTTTCACCCATAGAGCCCAAAAACCCTCTTTTAACTTTAAGAATGGATTTTTCTATAGTTTTGGTATTTTACATGTTCAAGATGAGTTTAATTCATGTTTTCCTTGGTAATTTAATTCAATTCAGCCCATGTATGATCCTATGAACTAATTCATTTACTCACGCTTTAAATCTCAGTTTCTCATGTCTTATTCAAGTGAATTTCATGAAGTTGATTTCTCATGTTTAAAATATCTTCATGTTCAAGTCCATGCTTTCCACGTGTTTGGTGAAATATCTATGTCATGGATTGAACCATGATTTTATAATATATTTTTAAGCTTAAATGTCATATTTTATTATCATTCAGTGTTGGTGGGTTATGAACACTCAATACCTAATTGTTTTATATGATTTCAAATTTTTATTTAATGATTCGGTTAAACCATGAATATTCTTATTTGTTCAATTGATATGATCATGATGAGCACTATCAGAAATAATGTTTAGTTAACCTTAGTTCAGTTAAGTACCTGTGTCAGTTCAGTTGGGAGTAGGATTTAGCACCGAGCAAATGCAGGGACGGCTACTTCCCTGTCAATTAGGCAGAGATGTTAGTAGCAGTCTCTGTATTCCTGAACTACATAGCCAACGTATGATATTAGGGGTTACCCATCAGTTTAGGCTTGACACCCTGGTCATTTGGGATATCAGATTAGTGTATGCACACAGCCAGTGTTAGTACCTATGCCACGATACTGACACCCTTCCAACTGGGGTTATAGGTTGGAACCTGATTAGCTCAGATTGGGCCATGTCAGTTATATGATACCTCCTATAGTTTCAGACCAGTTATTTAGACTAAGTCCAATTCAGTATTATATGATCAATATTTAGATATCAGTTAATTAGTATACATACATTAGTTAACTGATATATAGATACCAGTTAATCAGTATTTAGTATGTTTCAACTCAGGTTTTTATGACCAAAGCATACAAATTTTTAGTTATTCATCTATTTGCAGATTATCTCAGAAAGATGTTTATTCCTAGTCTTCTATTCTTAGATTTTACATGTTAATGCATTTATTCGTAGTTATCTCATGTATTATAGTTAGTCCTTATCTGACATATCAGAATATTCAAAGTACTGATTGCATTCTCTTCTTTGTGCTATGTTATCTTATAACATAGGTTTGCACGCTCAATTTCCCAACCATTCTTAGACAGCTCAATGTAACTCTGCAGTAGCAGTAGTGAGTCCTCATCCATCGAGGACATGATTTACTTATCTCAGTTATTTCAGTATTTTCATATGTTCAGGCAGTCAAAGTTAATTAGGGTTTGTCCCATCAACTCCTCAGTCAGTTTAGAGACTTCCAAACAATTAGTTAGATAGTCAATCAGTTTAGTATTATCAGTTTTTACACACATTTTAGACTCTTTATTTATATATATTCAGTATTCAGTAATCAACTTATCTTCTACATATGTTATATCAGTGCTATTTTATTAAGTGCTCACAGTAGGTACCATCTCATGGGCTAGCTTATGGTCACTTGTGACTATAAGCACCATTGTCGTGACTAAGGGGTAGCCTCGGGTCATGACAAAACTTGGTATCAGATCCTAATATTTAAAGTGTCCTAGGGAGTCCAAAATACGCATTGAGTAGAGTCTTGTGCATGGGTGTGAAACGCATCACACTTATAGACAAGAGTCTAAGAAATTTTTTAGGAAAGTCTCCCTTCTTTATTTGTTTATGTCATGTAAAAGAGCATTATCTCCGTTTAAACTCTCTTTCTAACTCATATTTTATACCATTTACAAAAAATGCCTCTTAGCAAAAACAAGGGAAGAAGGTATGGGGATCAGTTAGCACCCACACCTATTAAGGAAGATCCCCTGAATGATCATGTCGTCTATACCAAATCCATGCTATTTTCACTACCTTATCTTATTCAGTAGCTATTCATAACAACCAAAAAGTTGTTACCCCATCCAATTTGGTGGAAAATACGGCTGCAGTTAGGATTTGGGATATTACTTAGATGAATCCCTCTCTATTTTTGGGATCCAAGTCTAAGGAGGATCTATATGAGTTTCTAGCTGTGGAGTAAAAGGTGACTGATATTATAGGTATCACTTTAAGTGAGAGTGCAAAGTTAGCTGCGTATCGGTTGCAAGATATAGCTCACACCTGGTTTAAGAAGTAGAAGGAGGACTGAGGTGTTGAGGAAGGGCCTATAGAGTAAGAGGAGTTTTCTATAGATTTTCTAGAAATGTTTTTTCCCTTAAAGTTGAGGAAATATAAGGTGCAGGAGTTCATCAATTTGAAGTAGGGTAATATGAATGAGTACTCTCTTAAGTTCACTGAGTTGGCGAGGTATGCTCATTAGATAGTGGCTGATAATAGGTCTAGAATGAGTAAGTTTGTGTCTAGTTAGTTGATACTGTGGTTAAGGGGTGTCGAACTGCCATGCTGATTAAGAAGATAAACCTATCTATACTCATAGTTCATGCTCAGCAAATTGAAGAAGAAAAGCTTAAGGAGAGAGAGAGAATAAGAGGATCAGAATAGGTAGTTTCAACTTTTCTCAGCTAATATCAGAAGGTGGTAAACATTCTCAATTTCATCAGAATTTTTCAGCCCTAGCTCCATCTTTAGCTAGTGCGCCAGTGCCTAAGTTCATGCAAGATAGTCGGGATAGAGCGCCAGGCTCTAGGTCCTATAGTAGTGTGAACAAGGGTCGTACTAATCCATACTACGGGAAGTGTGGTAGGAATTATCAGGGTGTGTTTAATGCTGGTGGTGATGTATGTTTTGGATGTAGAAAGCTAGTCCATAGGATCCGGGAGCGTATGGTGGTTGCACAGAGGGGCAGAAGTGATCTCCAGCAAGACCAGACTACTTCTTCAGTAGCTCCAACAGGTCACCCAACTCAGCAGGGTGATACCTCCAATACCTTCAGTGGGCAACGCTAGAACAGACTGTATGCTCTCTAGACTCGACATGATCAGGATATTTCTCCTAATGTTGCTACGGGTATGTTACAAATCTTTCATCTTTATGTGTATGTTTTATTAGACCCCGGAGCTTCACCTTTTTGTGACCCCTTATATAGCAGTCAATTTCAATGACAAGCCTGAATCTTTAGCAGAATCATTCTCAGTGTCTACCCCAGTGGCTAAATCTATCATAGCTAGATGGGTATAGAAAAATTGCTCCGTCACAATATCTCAGAAATATATGTCAGTTGATATTGTAGAGTTAGAGATGACTGATTTTGATGTCATTCTCAGCATGGATTAGCTCCACTCATGCTATGCCTTAGTTGACTATAGAAATAGAGTCATTCAGTTTTAGTTTCCCAATAAACTAGTTATTGAATAGAGAGGTAATATCTCTGTGCTTAGGGTTCAGATCATTTCTTATCTTAAAGAAAGAAAGATGATATCTAAAGGGTGTGTTTACCATCTTGTTTGAGTCAAGGACTCTAATTTTGAGACTCTATGTCTCGAGTCAGTTTCAATAGTAAGGGAATTTCCAGATATGTTCCCTGAAGATCTTCCTAGAGTTTCTCCTAAAAGGGAAATTAACTTCAAAATAGATCTTCTTCTAGATACCCAACCTATCTTTATTCCAGCCTATACAATTGCTCTAGCTAAGCTTGGGGAATTGAAAGAACAGTTAAAAGATCTCTTAGATAAGGGTTTTATCAAGCCCAAAGTTTCTCTTTAGGGCGCTCCAGTCTTGTTCATGTGTAAGAAAGATGGTTCTCTCAGAATTTGCATCGATTATGGTTGGGTGAACAAATTCACCAGCAAAAATAAGTATTCGGTACCCAGAATCGATGACTTATTCAACCAACTTTAGGGTACTAGTTATTTATCTAAGATAGACCTTAGATACTACTATCATTAGCTTAGAGTAAGAGAATGTGACATTTCAAAGATACCTTTAAGAACTCGGTATGGTCACTTTGAATTCCTAGTTATGCATTTTGAACAAATGAATGCTCCTACAACTTTCATGGACCTGATGAATAGGGTGTTCAAACAGTACTTGGACATGTTCATTAAAGTCTTTATTGATGATATCTTTGTCAATTCCCATAGTGAGAATGATCATGATGACCATCTGAGAATTATGTTGCAGACCCTTAGAGCTTATCAGTTGTTTACCAAGTTCAGTAAGTGCAAACTTTGGATAAGATCATTAGATTTTCTTGGGCATATTATTTTCGGCAATGGCATTAGAGTTGACCCTCAAGATACTAAAGTAGTGAAAAACTATCCTAGACCTATCTCTCCATTAGATATTTAGAGTTTCTTGGGTTTTGCTAGCTATTACCGATGATTTATTAAAGGGTTTTCTTTTATTGCATCCCCCATATCTTGATTGACTTAGAAGAAAGTCAAATTTCAATGGTCAAATTCTTGCGAGAAGATTTTTTAGGAGTTAACGACTCAACTCACTTCCGCTCCAGGCTTGACTTTACCAGATAGCACAGATGGTTTGTAGTTTAATGTGATGCTTCTAAAGTTGGTCTTGGCTGTGTTTTGATGTAGAGAGTTAAGGTCATAGTGTACCCCTCTAGACAGCTTAAACCCTATGAGAAGAATTATCCTACCCATGATCTTGAGTTGGCAATAGTTCTTTTCGCCTTAAAAATTTGGAGGCACTATCTTTATGGGGTTCATGTTCATGTGTTCACTAACCATAAGAGTTTTTAGTATGTGTTCACGCAGAAAGATTCGAAACTTCATAAGAGCAGGTGGTTTGAGTTGTTAAAAGATTTTGATATGAGTGTATTGTGTCATCTGGGCAAGGCCAATGTAGTGTTAGATGCCCTTAGCAGGTTATATATAGGTTGTGTTGCTTATGTTAAGGAGGATAAGAAAAATTTAGTTCAGTAGGTTCATCATCTTGATAGATTAGGTGTTTGGTTGGTTGATTCAGCTGAAGGTGGTATATGGATTCAGAATGATTTGGAATCTTTGTTGCGTGCGGAGTGGAAAAAAGAGCAAGATAGGGATCCTATTTTGGTTAAGTTGATGGAGACAGTTAGAGATCCGAAAGTAGAGGTTTTCTCCCAAAAGGAAGATGGTGTTCTTCGTTGTCAGGGAAGGTTATATGCTTTGTGTTGATGGTTTGAGACAGCGCATACTTGTAGAAGTGCATGCTGCATAGTATTCTATTCACCCAAGCGTCACTAAGATGTACTTCGATTTGCAGGAAATCTATTGATGAATTGGAATAAAGAAGGATATTGTAGATTTTATGGCTAATTGTCCAAATTATCGACAGGCCAAGGTTGAACACTAAAGGACTAGTGGTGCATTGTAGGAGTTTAGCATCCCTACTTGGAAGTGGGAAGTGGTGAAGCTCTTACGTGTCATCAGCATAATTCAATTTGGGTGATTTTTGATAGAATGACCAAATCATCCCATTTCTCGCTAGTTCATACTTCGTACTCAGCTAAGGATTATGCCTTGGCGGCTTGGTTTTTTTGAATATTTTTCCTATGAAGGGAGTGAAGAGATTTGTCAAGAAGGGAAAACTCAATCCTTGATATGTTGTGCATTATAGAATCTAGAATTGTTTTGGAAAGGTAGCTTGTGAGCTAGAGTTAGCTGTAGATTTGGCATCAGTGTATCCAGTGTTTCATGTTTCTTTTTTAGAGAAGTATGTTGGTGATTCAGCTATAGTTGTTCCCTTAGAAGATATGGGCATTAAGGATAGCCTTTTGTACGAGGAAGTCCCAGTTAAGATCCTTGATCATCAGATTCACAGGCTAAGGAATAAAGAAGATCCCTTGATTAAGGTCCTTTGGCAGAATCAGTCTTTTGAGGGAGCTACTTAGGAAGCAGAAGCAGATATGCAAACAAAGTACCCTCATCTTTTCTCTGCAAACTCAGATTCAGCTTGAGGTAATGATTCTTCCTAAGATTGACTCTTTTTTGTTCTTAGTTTAAGTTATGTAACCATTCCCATGTCATTGCATGCACTCACGAAATCAATTCAATTCATGTATCATATTTCAAACTCAGTTGTGTAATCATGTTCCAAGTCATACATGTTCAGTATGTGATCTCAGTTACCTTAGTATAATGCACTCCAGCTCACCAGTCTCATTCGAGGATGAAAGTTCCTAAGGGGGAGATATTATAATACCCTATATTAATCTTAGCTCGATTCAGCTTTTAATTGCATGTACATAAGGAGCTTAAGGCCAGAAATTTTCACAAAGTGTTGGGGACTTAGTCATTCTTTTGGACCTCTAACTTCGAGGATTTTTATTTTGGTCTTCCCGATGCTGAGAAATTGGTTTTTGAATTGATTTATGTTCAGGGATATAAAAGGTATATCTCGGAGGAGTTTTGAATTTTTTAGACAAGTTTTGGGTCATGTTTGGATCACGATACTAGTGGGTCACCGCAATAAGCCCACGATGTGGCATTAGTCCCGATGTCATGTAGACCGCATCACGGTGAGGGAAAACAACGACCGCAATAAGACCGTATAGGATGAGTCTATTATATCTAGTTCTGAATTTAAATAACTGAGAGGTAATTGGGTCTTTTCCCCTTAACCCAATCATGCATATCATGACTTAGGGCATCAGTTAGGGCATTATTTTTCCTTCTACTCCAAATTTCCTCTCAAGAAAGCCCTCCCTTTTTGCTGAAGAACAAAATTAAGTTTCCTTTTTCCCAAGAAATCAAGAATTCAAGTTCCCTAAGTATAAGAACCTCTAAGAAAGCATCAAGATTAGTGTTTTCCTTTCAAGTAAAGAAGCTTAAGGTATATGGGGTGTTCATTCATGGGTCCCTTTTACCCATGAAGCCCAAAACCCCTCTTTTGAATTAAAGAATGGATTTTTCTATGTTTTTGGTATTTTACAAGTTCAATATTAGTTTAATTCATACTTTACTTGGTCATTTAATTCAATTTAGCCCATGTATGATACCATGTAATAATTGATTTACTCGTGTTTTAAATCTCAGTTTCCTATATTTTATTCAAGTGAATTTCATGTAGTTGATTTCTCATGTTTAGAATATCCTGATGTTCAAGTCCATGCTTTCCACATGTTTGGTGAAATATTTATGTATTGGGTTGAACCATGATTCCATTCTACATTATTAAGCTTAAATTTCATATTTTATGATTATTATATGTTGGTGGGTTATGAACACCCGATACCTACGTATTCTACATATTTTTTGATCTTCAAGTAATGATTCAGTTAAACCATGAATATTCCTAATTATCAGCTGATATGATCATGATGAGCACTATCAGAAATAATGTTCAGTTAACTTTAGTTTAGTTTAGTACCAGTGTCAGTTCAATTAGGAGTAGAATTTAGAATCGAGCGAATACATGGATGGCAGCTTCTCCGTCAGTTAGGAAGAGTCGTTAGTAGCAGTCCCTATATTCCAAAACTACGTAGCCAGCGTAAGATATAGGGGGTGACCCGTCAGTTTAGGCTTGACTTTCTCTTAGGGGTCACCCATCAGTTTAGGCTTAACACCTTGGTCCTTTGGGACATCAGATTAGTGGATCCACACAGCCAGTGTTAGTACCCGGCATGGTACTAATACCCTTCCAACTGGGGCTATAGGTTGGAACCTAATTAGCTTAGATTAGGGCATGTCAATTATATGATACCTTCCATAGTTTCTGACCAGTTATTTAGACTAAGTACAGTTCAGTACTATATGATCAATATTTAGATATCAGTTAATTAGTATACATACATTAGTTAACTAATATATAGATAGCAGTTAATCAGTATTCAGTATGTCTCAACTCAAGTTTTCATGACCAAAGCATACAGATTTTCAGTTATTCATCTATTTGCAGATTGTCTCAGAAAGATATTTATTCCTAGTCTTGCATTCTCAAATTTTACATGTTAATGCATTTATTCTTAGTTATCTCATGCATTATAGTCAATCCTTATCTCATGTACCAGTATATTCAAAGTACTATCGCATACTCTTCTTTGTGCTATGTTGTCTTATAACATAGGTTTGGACGCTCAGTTTCCCGACCACTGTTAGACAGCTCAATGTAACTCTACAGTAGCAGTAGTGAGTCCTTATCCATCAAGGACATGATTTATTTATATCAATTATTTTAGTATTTTCTTATGTTCAGACAGTCTTAGTTAGTTTGGGGATTTCCCAATCAACTTCTCATTCAGTTTAAAGGCTTTTAGACAATCAGTTAGATAGTCAGTCAGTTCGGTATTATCAGTTGTTAAAGACATTTCAGAATCTTTATTTTCATATATTTAGTATTCAATTTTTAAGGATTTTATCATCTTATCTTCTGCATGTGTTATATTAGTGCTATTTTATTTAGTTCTCACAGCAGGTACTAGCTCATGGATTAGGTTGTGGTCACTTATAACCATAATAACCATTGTCGCAACTAGGGGGTAGCCTCGGGTCATAAAAATAGACCCTTTCAAGGGTTGCTGCTTTTAATTTCCCATACTATCGTGGAGTGCACTCTAGATTCTAACCACACTCTCCACAAAGCAGATAGGAACGATCATTTCTCAAACTACCCTTGGTTTTGGAGCCTGGCACCCCATCCCAACTGCCATTCCTGAACTTTGGTACTGGTGTACTAGATGGGGATGGAGCTGGGACTAAAAACTTCCAACTATTATAAGAATGGTTATCACCCTATGACTCTGGCTGAGAAAAACTAAAACTACCTATTCTGACTTTCTTATTCACTCTCCCTATTTCCTTAGATTTCTCTACCTCAATCTACTGAGTGTGCATTATCAATCTAGAAAGATCCATGTCCCTATTGAGCATAGCAGTCTTACACTCCTTAACCACCAACCCCAACACACCGGTTACGAACTTACTCATGCTTGACCTAGGGCCAGCCATCTTCTTAGGGACATACTTAGACAACAGATTGAACTTAAAGACATACTCCTTCACTTTCATGGAGCCTTGCCTCAGGTTCATGGACTCTTCTACCTTAGATTACCTCATCTCAAGTGGGAAAAACTTATCTTAGAACGCATCCTGAAGTATCTGCCAAGTCATAGAAGTTGCATCCTTCCCTCTACTCTTCTTCCATATCACTACCCAATCATGAGCAACATCCTTCAACCTATAGGATGCCAATTCTACAATCTCCTCTTCTGACACATGCATAACTTGGGTGATCTTCTTCACCTCATCAAGTTAAAGTTATGGGTCCTCACATGCTATTGACTCAAAGAATACTAGTAGGCTCATTCTCATGAAATCTCTAACTCTGGCTGTGGCTAAATTCCCATCTTGTTAAGGTGGGGCTATAACCTGACGGTTACCCAGAACATTATTTGTCACAGCATGGTCTAGTGCCTAAAAAGTTACCCAAAACTCTGCATGTGACACATTCTCATTCAAGGGATCTACGATCTTAGGTAGCTGGTTATCCTCCCTTCGGGTATTAGCTCTGCGAGGAGGCATATTTTGTAAATAAAAGGAAGAAATGGATTAGACTGAGAGTTTAACTTGAACTCATGTTCACTCGCACGATATGAATACTGAAAGAAGGGAAACTATTTCTAAATCATCTGATAGCCTCTTGTCCATAAGTGTGGCGCGTAACACACCCATGCACAAGACTCTACTAGATGTAGCTTTTAGACTTCCTAGGTCACTGTTGAACCTTTGGCTCTGATATCAAGTTTGTAATGCCCCGAATTCTAAAATACGGATGCTACACAGTGCTTATAATCCTAAAGGACCACAAGCTAACCCTTTCTGGTACCGGTAACTGAGCACTGCATAATATACTATAGAAATGTGGAAAACAACTGGCGGAAACTTACCATAAGGTTCAAAAACTAAAATACAATAGAATAAAGTATCAAAATACTAAATAAAATGTCTGAACATCTAGTCTGAAAGCCTCTAAACTGTCTAAATAAGGAGTTGACGGGACAATCCCCCAACTAGCTCCATCTACTAAAATACTGAATCTAGAAATATAATGAAATAATGGAACATCCTCGAATGATAAAGACTCACTGGTAAGTCTACTGCTTCTGGCTAAATCTGAACTACTAAGGGTGCTCTATATCTCGTGCTTCTGAACCTATGGTATAAAACACCATAGCGCAAAAAAGTATGCGCCAATACATAAGAATGTGCTAGTATGCTAGATGAGGTAAGGCTAAATACAAAGGCTCATATTCATGAACTATATCTGATTGAATAACATGAGTAAACTGAATATGGAATACATACATGAATGCATAAATTATAGTTGAAATTATAGTAAGACTAAATACTGAGTTCTAATGACTGGATTACTGATAACTAGGTTTACTGATATTTGACCCTTGATTAACTGAATGTGAGATCCATCCTATCTAGCGGGTTATCTCTAGATCTGCTGATACTAATAATGAATGACTAAATATAAGGTCAATTCTATCTAACGAGTGATCTCTAAATCTCTGGAATTATCTAAGTTCTTTACTGAGCTGATTGACTATATCGGGCAGTCTTGATTTCTGTATAGCTGAACTGAGTTCTATTATTAAGACTGAATCTAAAACTAAGACTGTGGTAGGTAGTCATCTAATTAAAATTCCCCAAATATGAACTAATGTGGTCCAACCTATACCCTCAGCTGGAAGGGTGTCAGTATCGTGCCACGGGTAAAGAAACTTCTATGGTCAAGCCTGTCTAATGGGTGACCCTAAATAGAAAGTCAAGCCTAATCTAACGGGTGACTCCTGGGAGGTAGTCAAGCCTTAATCTAATGGGTGACTCCTCATCCTACGCTGTCTACGCAGTTTTGGAGTATAGGGACTTCTACTAGCGACTCTACCTGACTAATAGGAAAGTCGTCATACCAGCCCTCGCTCGGTGCTGAATCCTACTCCCAACTGAAGACACTAAACTGATTCTTAGACTATACTAGACTGAGCTAAATCTATTACTGATCGTATTACAAGGCTGATCTAAATGAGTTTACTGGATTCCATTGACTGACGGAATACTACTAAATTATTTTAACTGGCTAAATGCTACTGAGTTCTGAATTGATTACTTGAATACTATTAAGGTCTGAACCGCATACTAAACTTGAATAGACTAATACTGAGATTACTGAGTCTTTCAAAGTCATGTGACTCACTGACTTCTACTGATCGAGGCTTGATTAAGAGTAACTTGAAAACTGACATCAGCTCTAGACAATTAGCTAAATTATCGGGTATTAAATACCCCCAGGACACGATAACAAGACAAGGCAAAGCATAACTTTGAACAACATATAAACATTCACTTGGTCATATTTTATTCATAGAAGCATTTAATCAAACACTTGAGAGTCATAAACTTGAACATGCATAGGAATGCACACTAAGGTCTCATAATTCATCCAATAAAGTCTTTCATCAAACACTTAACATGCATCAACTCGTACATGAACATATCAAAATTCATTCACTAAGGCCTTTTAACAAACACTTGGCATTCATTAACTTATACAAAATTAGGGATTTCATGCTAACAGGCTATCATGGTACTACCTCACTCAAATAAGTATTTTATCAAACATATGGGGAGCATACTTTGGTTATACAACAATCAATACATCAAATTAACATGACTACATCAATCAAAATGCAACTTGAAGGTTTTATCATGTATATCATAAAATTCATCTCATACTAGAATATAATCTTGGAACTTTGTATTCAAAACATGAATTAACACACAACAACAACATAAACATGAATTTCAATTCACATAAATCATGAAAACTCATAATTATATAATCTTTGAATTTAAAAAAGGATTATTGAACTTCTTGGGTTTAAGGGACCCAAGAATTAACATCTAACATACCTCAAAAGCTTGAATATTTAAGGGGGTTAACTTTTCTTGAAGGTTCTTGAATGGTGACATTATGATTCTTGAGTTTTCTTGAAGAAGGGTTCGAATCTTGTTCTTGGATTTTAATCTTAAAAGAAATCCTAATTTGATGTTATGGATGAATGAGGAATTATGTGCTTTGTTGAAAAAGACCTAAAAAGCCCATTAAAATGTCATTTTAGCATTGTAACAGACAAAGTTGATGGTCTGGCTGATGGACCGTCAGTCTAGTCACTGACCGTCACTCCACCCATCAATTTTGGGATATAAAAAGGCCTTACTACCTCAGTTTCAATGGACAGAGCGATGGTCCATCGCTGACTTGATGGTCTGTCAGCTTGCTCGTCACTTCTGAGCAGTTCAGATAGCTCTCAGTAAAACGGCCATAACGTTTTACTCCGATACCGAATTTTAGCAAAATTGGTATTATTGGAAAGATAATTCAATTATATATCTATTTAGCTGTCATGAAATCAAAAATTCTTTGTAGAACTAGAGATATGATCGTTTAAAGTTTACTATAACAATATCCTTCTCAAGAATTCAACTGGTAAGGGATGTGTTGATTCGTCTAATAGTTAGGACGTATTTAAGGCCTTAATATACATAAAACTTGATCATAAAACTACCAATCCACTAAAATTTATTTCTCATGAGCTTGAAGCATAGTTCTACTATTGGTTGGCATTCTTTGGATATTGCAATATCTCCCCCTTTGGAATATTCATCCTCGAATGGGACTGACTAAGTTGAGATTTCTGATAGATTGAACTTACTTAAAGGACATGAACATCTGAAATATGTCTATATGACTGGAACTACTGATATACTAAAATTTCATACTGAACATGCATATCTGATGCATGGATATTTGACTGAGTTGTTCTCATGAATGCATGACTGAAATTACTGATAAGTTTTGTTTCTCATATTAAACACGCATATCTAATCCATGAATATCTGACTTAACTTACTCTTGAATGCATGGCTGAATATGCAATGCTAAATGATGCTAAGTTTGTAATGAAAATATGAGCATGAAACTGAATGGGTTTAAGGACATGAAAGCATCGGGGAATTATAAAGTATCTCCCTCTTGGGACACTATGTCCTTCTAAGAATGCTTACTTTACTAGGATACTGGAAAAATTGAGGTGATGCACAAGGAACTTACGACTTGGATCATAACTAAATATCTGGGACCTGAAGCTAATGCATGACTCATGAACTAAGTTGATCATGCAACTACTGGACTTTCTATCTTGGAATACTTACATTCCTAAGATTTCTGATAGCTTAACTAGATGGAAAGATTAGAAAACAAACTATACGAATCTGATTGTCTGACTGCTAAACTGACTTATTGGCTTAACTAACTAATTCATGTTTAAAACTTAAGATCAAATAGGAGAAAAGGATCTAATAATGCATATCATGAAAATGAAGGGCTTATAACGTACCCAAATCTATGTTAGGGAAAGTTCCTTGATCATGGCAAGTCTAGAGTGCATAAAATCTATTCTGACGCTAACCACTATTGGTACTGGAAGTGGTGCACTACTGACATTAATCTCTACCCCTCTAAGCTATTACTCTACACTCCTACAATCTGTGGCCTATCTTACCACATCCAAAACATACCTCACTACCTACTATGCATACACCTAGGTGATTCTTACCACACTTCCACAAAGCGGATAGGTACGATTATTTTTCACACTACCCTGGGTTTTGGAACCTGGCACCCTATTACGACTGTCATTCCTAAACTTTGTATTGGTGCACTAGCTGAGGATAGAGTTGGGACTAAAAACTTCTGAATATGATGAGAACGGTTACCACCCTGTGACCCTGGTTGAGAAAAACTAAAAATACCTATTCTGGCTTACTTATTAATTCTTTCCTTTTTCTTAGATTTCTCTACCTCAATCTGCTGAGCATGAATCATCAACCTAGAAAAATCTATGTCTCTATTGATCATAGCAGTCTTACACTCCTTAACCACCAACCCCGATACACCTGTCATAAACTTACTTATACTTAAGCTAGGACCAGCCATCTGCTCAGGGACATACTTAGACAACTAATTGAACTTAAGGAAATACTCCTTCACTATCATGGATCCTTGCCTTCAGTTCATGGACTCTTCTACGTTAGGTTTCCTTTTCTCAAGTTGGAAAAACTTATCTATGAACGCATCCTGAAATATCTTCCAAGTCATAGGAGCTGCATCCTCTTCTCTACTCTTCTTCCACATCACTACCCAATTATGAGCAACATCCTTCAACCTTTAGGATGCCAATTCTACACTCTCCTCTTCTGACACATGCATAACTTGGGTGATCTTATTTACCTTATCAAGATAAAGTTGTGGGTCCTCACCTGATATTGACCTAAAGAATGCTGGTGGGTTCATTCTCATGAAATCTCTGACTTTGGATGAGGATAAATTCCCATCTTACTGAGGTGGGGCTAAAACCAAACGGTTACCCTGAACATTAGTTATCACAGTATGGGCTAGTGCCTGAAAAGCTGCTCAAAACTCTGCATGTGACACATTCTTATTCAAGGGATCTACGGGCTGAGGTGGCTGGTTATCCTCTCTACGTTCATTAGCTCTGTGAGGAGGCATATTCTGTAAATTAAAGTAAGAAATGGATTAGATTGAGAGTTTAAATTAAGCTTTTTCTCACTCGCACGATATGAATACTGAAAGAAGGGAAACTATTTCTAAAACATCTCATAGCCTCCTATCCATAAGTGTGGCGCGTAACACACCCATGCACAAGACTTTACTAGATGCGACTTTTAGACTTCCTAGGACACTGTTGAATCTTAGGCTCTAATACCAAGCTTGTAACGCCCTAGATTTTGATCCCCAGATGCTACACAGTTCTTATGATTCTGGAGAACCACAAGCTAACCCTTTCCTAGTGCCTATAACTAAGCACTGCATAAATATACTGTAAAAATGCAGCAAAACAACCAGTGGAAAATTTCCATAAGGTTCAAAAACTAAAATACAATGAATAAAGTATCAAAAATACTAAAGCAACTGTCTGAGCATCTAGTCTAAAATCCTCTAAACTATCAAAATGAGGAGTTATGGGACAATCCCCCAACTAAATCTATCTACTAAAATGCTGAATCTAGAAATATAATGAAATAATAGAACATCCTCGAATGATGAAGACTCACTGCTATGTCTACTGCTGCTAGCTGAATCTAAACTGCTAAGGGTGCTGGATCTCTTGCTTCTAAACCTATGGTATAAAACACCATAACGCAGAAAAGTATATGTTTGTACGTAAGAATATACTGGTATGCTAGATGAGGTAAGGATATATGCAAAAGCTCATATACATGAACTATAGCTGACTAAATAACATGAGTAAACTGAACGAGGAATACATGCATGAATGCATAAACTATAGCTGAAATCATAGTAACACTAAATACTAAGTTCTAATAACTGGATTAATGAAAACTAGGTTTACTAATGTCTGACAGTTAATTAATTGAATCTGAGGTCAAGCCTATCTAGCTGGTGATCTCTAGATCTACTGATACTAATAATTATTAACTTAATATAAGATCAAGCCTATCTAATGGGTGATATCTAAATCTCTAGAACTATCTAAGTTCTTTAATAAGCTGATTGACTATATTTGATAGTCTTGATTTCTGTATAGTTGAACTGAGTTCTATTACTAAGACTGAATCTAAAACTGTGGTTGTGGGAGGTAGCCATCTAACTGACATGCCCCGAATCTAAACTAATGGGGTCCAACCTATAACCCCACCTGGAAGGGTGTCAGTACCGTGCCACGGGTTAAGATACTTCTATGGTCAAGCCTGCCTAATGGGTGACCCTAAATAGAAAGTTAATCCTAATCTAATGGGTGACTCCTGGGAGGTAGTCAAGCCTTGATCTAATAGGTGACTCCTCATCCTATGCTGGATATACAATTTTGGAGTACAAGGACTCCTACTAACGACTCTGCCTGACTAACGAGAAAGGCATCATCCCTGCCCTCGCTCGGTGCTGAATCTTTCTCCCAACTGAAGACACTGAACTGATTCATAGACTGTACTAGACGGAGCTAAATCTATTACTGACCATGTTACTTGGCTGATTTAACTAAATTCACTAGATTCTATTGACTGATGGAATACTACTAAATTCTATTAACTGGCTTAATGCACTGAGTTATGAATTGATTACTTGAATACTATTGAGGTCTGAATCGCATACTAATCTGGAATAGATACTAAGATTACTGAGTCTTTCTATGTCCTATAACTGACTGATTTATACTGATTAAGGCTTTATTAAGAGTTTCTTGTAAACTGACACCAGCTCTAGACAATCAGCTAAATTATCGAATATTAAATACCCCTAAGACTCGATAACAAGACAAGTACAGCAAAGCATAACCTTAAAAAACATATTAACATTCACTTGGTCATATTTCATTCGTAGAAGCATTTCATCAAGTACTTGAGAGTCATAAACTTGCACATGCATAGAATGCATACTAAGGTCTCATAATTCATCCAATAAAATCTTTCATCAAACACTTAACAAGCATTAACTCGTACGTGAATAGGAACGCCTGCTAACATTTCATAATTCATTCACTAAGGCCTTTCAACAAACACTTGGCATGCATTAACTTATACAAAATTAGAGAATTCATTCTAACATACTATGATGCACTACCTCACTCAAATAAGTATTTTATCAAACATATGGGGAGCATACTTTGATTACACAATAATCAATACATTAAATTAATATGACTACATCAATCAACATGTAACTTGAAGGGTTTATCATGAAATTCATCTCATAGTATAATCAAAGCTTGGAACGTTGTAATCAAAACATGAATTAACTCTCAACAACAACATAAACATGAATTTCAATTCACATAAAGCATGAAAACTCATAATTATATAATCTTTCAATTCGAAAAAGGATTTTTGAACTTCTTGGGTGGAAGGGACCCAAGAATCAATATCTAACATACCCCAAAAGCTTGAATCTTTAAGAAGGTTAACTTTTCTTGAAGGTTCTTTAATGGTGATGTTTTGATTCTTGAGTTTTCTTGATGAAGGGTTTGAATCTTGTTCTTGGGTTTTGATCTTGAAAAAATCCTAATTTTGATGTTATGGATAAATGAGGAGTTATGTGATTTGATTTGATGTAGTTAGGGGTTAAAAAGGGTGGGAAAAGACCCAAAAATCCCTTTAAAACATCGTTACAGCGTTGTTTCGGACAAAGTTGATGGTCTGGGTGATGGATCGTCACTCTGGTGATTGATCATCACTCCAACCTTTAGTTTTGGGGCAGAAAATGGCCTTACTAACTTAGTTCCGATGGCCAGAGCAACGGTCCGTTGCTGACTTTGATGATCCATCAGCTTGTCTGTCGCTCCTAGGCAGTTTGGATAGCTCTCAGTAAAACGGTCATAACTTTTTACTTCAACACCGGATTTTGGTAAAATTGGTATCGTTAGAAAGATAATTCAATTATATATCTATTGATGTGTTATCAGCTCAAAAATTATTTGTAGAACAGGAGATATGATGCTTTGAAGTTAACTATGATAATATCCTTCTCAAGAATTTATTCGGTAAGGGATGTTTTGATTCGTCTAAATAGCTAGCATGTGTTTGAGGAATTAATATACATCAAACTTGGTAATAAAAATAAAAAATCACTAAAAGTTATTTCTCATAAGCTTGAAGCATGGTTCTACTTTTGGTTGGGATTCTTGGGGTATTACAATATCTCTCCTTGGGAACATTTATCCTCGAATGGGACTGACTAAGCTGAGATTTCTGATAGACTAAACTTACTTAAAGGACGTGAACATCTAAAACATGTCTATATGACTGGAACTACTGATAAACTAAAATTTCATACTAAACATCTATATCTGATGCATGGATATCTAACAGAGTTGTTCTCATGAATGCATGACTGAAATTACTGATAAGCTGAGTTTCTTCTACTGAACATGCATATCTAATGCATGAATATCTGACTGAACTGACTCTTAAATGCATGGCTGAATATGTAATGCTAACTGATGATAAGTTTGTAACGACAATTTAAGCATGCAACTGAATGGTTTTAGGGACATGAAATCATCAGGGAATTATAGAGTATCTCCTTCTTGGGACACTATGTCTCTCTAAGAATGCTTACTTTACTGGGATACTGGGAAAACTGAGGTGATGCACAAGGAACTTACGACTTGGATCATAACTAAACATCTGGGACCTGAAACTAATGCATGACTCATGAACTAAGTTGATCATGCAACTACTGGACTTTCTATCTTGAAATAGTTACATTCCTGAGATTTCTGATAGCTTAACTAGATGGAAAGATGAGAAAACAAACTATACAAATCTGACTGTCTGACTGCTAAACTGACTTGCTGGCTTTACCAACTAATTCATATTAAAAACTTAAGCTCAAATGGGAGCAAAGTATTAGCATATCATGAAAATGAAGGGCTTATAATGTACCCAAATCTATGTTACGGAAACTTCCTTGATCATGGCGAGTCTGGAGTGTATAAAATCTATTCTGACGCTAACCACTATTGGTATTGAAAGTGGCGCCCTACTGATGCTAATCTCTACCCCTCTGAGCCATTACTCTATACTCCCACAATCTGTGGCCTATCTTACCACATCCAAAACATACCTTACTACCTGCTCAGCATGCACCTAGGTGATTCTTACCACACTCTCCACAAAGCGGATAGGTACGATCATTTATCACACTACCCAGGGTTTTGGAGCCTAGCACCCCATCACGATTGTCATTCCTAAACTTTGTACTGGTACATGAGCTAATGATGGAGAGGGACTGAAAACTTTTGACTATGCTGAGAACGATTACCGCCCTGTGACCCTGGTTTAGAAAAACTAAAACTACCTATTCTAGCTTACTTATTCATTCTTTCCTTTTCCTTAGATTTCTTTGCCTCAATCTACGAAGCGTGCATCATCAACCTAGAAAGATTCATGTACCTGTTGATCATAGCAGTCCTACACTCCTTAACCACCAACCCCGACCCACTGATCACAAACTTATTCGTGCTTGACCTAGGGCCAGCCATCTGCTCAGGGACAAACTTAGATTACTGATTAAACTTAAGATAATACTCCTTCATTGTCATGGAGCCTTACCTCAGGTTCATGGACTCTTCTACCTTAGCTTCCCTCATCTCAAGTGGGAAAAACTTATCTAAGAACGAATCATAAAATATCTACCAAGTAATAGAAGTTGCATCCTCCCATCTACTCTTCTTCCATATTACTACCCAATCATAAACAGCATCCTTCAACCAATAGGATGCCAATTCTATACTTTCTTCTTCTGACACATGCATAACTTAGGTGAACTTCTTTACCTTATCAAGATAAAGTTATGGGTCCTCACCTGCTATTGACCCAAAGAATGTTGGCTAGTTTATTCTTATGAAATCTCTGACTCTGGCTGGGGCTAAATTCCCATCTTGCTGAGGTGGGGCTAAAACCTGGCTGTTACCCTGAACATTAGTTGTCACAGCATGGTCTAGCACCTGAAAAACTAATGAATTAATAGAACATCATCGAATGATGAACACTCATTGTTAATTCTACTGCTGCTGGCTGAATCTGAACTGCTAAGGGTGCTCTAGATCTCAGACTTTTGAACCTATGGTATAAAACACCATAGGAAAAAAAGTATGGGTCAGTACGTAAGAATGTACTAGTATGCTACATAAGGTAAGGCTAAATGTAAAGGCTCATATGCATGAACTATAGCTGACTGAATAACATGAGTAAACTGAATAAGGAATACATGAATGAATGCATAAACTATAGCTAAAATCATAGTAACACTAAATACTGAGTTCTAATAACTGGATTATTGATAACTAGGTTTACTAATGTCTGACCCTTGATTAACTGAATCTGAGATAAAGCCTATCTTGCGGGTGATCTCTGGATCTGCTGATACTGATAATGATTGACTCAATATGAGATCAAGCCTATCTAACGGGCGATCTCTTAATCTCTAGAACTATCTAAGTTCTTTACTGAGCTTATTAACTGTATCTAACAGTCTTGATTTCTCTGTAGCTGAACTAAGTTTTATTGCTAAGACTGAATCTAAAACTGAGACTGTAGGAGGTATTCATCTAATCGACATGCCCTGAATCTGAACTAATGAGGTCCAACCTATAACCCCAGCTGGAAAGGTATCAGTACCGTGCCACGATTAAAGATACTTCTATTATTAAGCCTATTTTATGTGTGATCCTAACAAGAAAATCAAGCCTAAACTAACGGGTGACTCCTTGGAGGTAGTCAAGCCTTAATCTAATGGGTAACTCCTTATCCTATATAGGCTATAGAGTTTGGGAGTTTCATTGACTACTACTAACAAATCTACCTGACTAACAGGGAAGCCGTCATCCCTACCCTCACTCGGTGTTGAATCCTACTCCCACCAAAAGACACTGAACTAATTCTTAGACTATACTAGACTGAGCTTAATCTATTACTGATCATGTTACTTGGCTGATCTAACTGAGTTTACTAGATTCCATTGACTGATAAAAGACTACTAAATTCTGTTAACTAGCTGAATGCTACTGAGTTTTGAATTAATTACTTGAATACTATTGAAGTCTGAACCGCATACTAAACTGGAATAGATGAATACTGAGATTACTGAGTCTTTCTAAGTCTTTTGACTAATTGAGTTCTGCTGATCGAGGCTTGATTAAGAGTATCTTGAAAACTGACTCCAGCTCTAGACAATCAGCTAAATTGTCGAGTAATAAATACCCCCAGGACTCGATTAGAAAAAAAGGAAAAGCATAACTTTGGACAACATATAAACATTCACTTGGTCATATTTCATTCATAGAAGCATTTCATCAAGAACTTGAGATTCATAAACTTGTACATGCATAGGAATGCACACTAAGGTCTCATAATTCATCCAATAAAGTCTTTCATCAAACACTTAACATACATTAACTCGTACATGAATAGGGACGCCTGCTAACATACCATAATTCATTCACTATGGCCTTTCAACAAATACTTGACATGCATTAACTTATAAAAAATTCAAGATTTCATGCTAACATGTTATCATGGCACTACCTCACTCAAATAAGCATTTTATCAAATATATGGGAGCATACTTTGGTTATACAACAATCAATACATGAAATTAACATGACTACATCAATCAACATACAACTTGAAGGGTTTATCATGAATATCATGAAATTTATCTCATACTAGAATCAAATCTTGGAACTTTATAATCAAAATATGAATTAACACTCAACAACAACATAAACATGAATTTTAATTCACATAAATCATGAAAACTCATAATTATATTATCTTTGAATTTGAATCCTTAATATATATCAAAATTGATAATAAAACTACCAAACCACTAAAATTTATTTCTTATGAGCTTGAATCATGGTTCTACTATCGGTTGGGATTCTCAAGGTATTACAAGTAAAGTATAGGGTCCCGTCGCTTTCACTAGCACCTTTAACTCCATTTTAGTCTTTAACATCGGATGTGTATGCAGATAAACTTAGGAACTCATTATTGTATGTTTACAGGGAGGGAGTTAGGATGTTGAATAGAGTAGTATTGTCCTCATAGTTGAAATCTTGGTTGAAAGTCATGGACGTATTAAAGGGTTATTAGATACATTAATTAGGAAGGAAGAGGATACATGGGAAGATGAAGAGGACATGAATGAAGTCCAAGTATTCGTTCCTATTTCCCATTTTGGAAATTCATGCTTAATGTAAGAGTAAAGATATTTGGGGATTTAATTGTTCTTGTACTTCCTTGTTCCATCATTTGAGGATGAATGATCCAAGTAGAGGAGAATTGAAACACCCTGATTTTGTAACTTCCAAACTTCTTAAGTATTGAACCTTCTGTCCCTCATACGACTCACACATTGACTTGTATGGTGTGGATACGGGTCTAGGGCCCTAGTCTATGTTGGTCAGTATGATGTTTTCCAAGTTCCATTCAAGGTAGGAGAATACTCTATATGAGTCATATGTTGATGATATGAGAAGTATAATGTCCAATCGTATGTTATCTAGTGTCTAGCATAGATGTTCTAGTTAGGGTATGACTTAAAGGATACTAGTCTTATGGTGATGATACGAGTTAGAAAAGGCCATCATATGTTGGACAGAATGTGTTGTCGAACTTTATTATTTTGTGATGAGTTGAGGGTACCACTAATATGATGTGGATACAAGTTGAGAGTCCAATCGTACCCACTTGCATTCTCTTTACAACTTTTAAATTGGGGGTATTTTTGACATTTCATACCCCAAAACCCTTAAGACCCCATATTTTATAACTCTAGTTGGCCATTCCTTATATATTTTAGAAGATCAAACACTTTCTAAACTCTCTCTAAAACTTCTCAAGAAAGATTGGGTTGGGGTTTCTTCAAGGTGGTTATTAGAGGATTAAAGATCAAATTCTCTCTGTCTTCCTTGGTGACTAAGACATGTTACTCCTCCCTCATTGTTAGTTCAAATGAAAGCATGTCTTAATGGATGGTTTTCATGGTCTTATTTTGGTAATGTTTGGGTTTTGAAATATATGTTGGGGCTTTTGGTTTTTCTTAATTATATAATATTTTCCCATGTTTTTCTTATGATTTTCATGTTAATTATGGTATAAACATGTGGTTGCATTGGAATGGTCAATTTTTACATGATTTTTGGTTTTGGAAATCTTATGCCCTTAACATGTTTGTTAAAATGTCAATAAAAATGATTTATGTCACATATTTTGACTATTCTTGAAATCCTTGCATTGCATAATATGGTAATGGAGCCTAAATTGGTTTAGTTGATTTTAAATGGTTTGGAAAGGCCTTAGTGGCCATGGCTTTGGTTAAAGATGATTTTGAAAACCTTATAGGGTACAATAGAACCCCTAAGTAAGTAATCTGTGAAAACCTTGTGGGGTACATAGGAATACCCTAAGTGATTTAATAATGGTCCCATAATCTTTGTTCAGTATTCAGACCATATCAACTCAGATTTTCATAACCAAGTGTTCAGTTTATTAGTTATTCAGTTTTACAAATTATTTTAGCAAATTCTTTAATTGGTCTTGCATTCATTTTGTATATTCATGCATTCATGTTCAGTATTCATACATGATCCTCAGTATGATTTTACATATTCAGCTTTAACTTGAGATTTACATAAAGTACTCATGTCTCTACTGCTTTCTAGTTTACAGAAATGTTTTTAGCTCATGCTTTAGAAATTTTACTAAGTCTTACAAGTTTTACATACAACCATGATTTAAATGCATATTTCAGGAAATAACTTATGTCCTCAATTTTAAAGAATAAATAAATTATTCCCATGATTTAGTTCATGTCTCACATACTTAGTACATCCAAAGTATTGACCACATAGATGTATTTGTGGCTATTTCCGTCAAACAGTTCTCATCATTCAGCTAACAGGTGATGAGTTCTCTTAGTTTAGGGACTCAAATTAGTTGCAGCTCCTGTATTTTGTTTTTATTATTTTTATGTATGTATTAGGGATAAATGGGGGTCATGTACTAACTACCTATAGTTAGTATAGAAGAGGCTTCATAGATTGTCAGTAAGAGTCAGTAACTGAAACTTAAGTTTCTCTCTCTCAAATTTCTATGTTGTAAACTTTAAACTACTATGTATTGAAATAGCTTATCTCAAGTTTATTATACTTCCCGCTCAATTATTTAGCGTTCATATATATTAAATAAGTTGTTCAGGTATCATGCTAGTACATGGGTTAGCTTGGGATTACTTGAGGTTCTAAGCACTGTGTTACGACTAGGGGTAATCTTAAGTCATGACGAACTTTGTATCGGAGCACAAGGTTCAAGTGTCCTAGGGTTTCTATGAAGCCATGTCTAGTAGAGTCCTACAGAGTGGTACAATAACAGCTGTACTTTTCTTCAAGAGGCTAGAGAAAATTTAAGAAATCTTTCTCTTCTTTTATATCTCAGATTGTGTTATAGAGATGTTCTCTAAGAAACCTTATACAAATTTTTAAATAGCACTTATGAAATTGCATGCGGGCTTAAAAGGGACCCATAGCAGTTATGAGATTGCATGCAGGCTTAAAAGGATCCCATCATTGCTTTTAAGTTTCAAATTTATAAAGTGTCCATTCTTATTTATGAAAATGTGCATTGAGACAGTTAGATGTGCCCTAAGATCCCTTCTCAAAATCCTTTAATAGAATCTGATTTAGAGATAGAAACATGAACCTAAAAGTTTAGGAGTAGTAAAGTAAGGATAGTATTTATCTGAATTTAGTAGATTATGTATCTATGGAACCAGAAAGGTATTGTGTAGTTTAATTAATAGAACTTTGAGAGAGATTTTTCAATTAAGGGTGACTAAGAGTATGCTAATGCTTTAATTAGGCAGTGACCATAATGATAAAGGATTTTGTTAAGGTTGAGTATGTTCATAAAATTTTGTGTGGATTAGTATTTTTTGATTCCTATCTAGTATTAATAAGTGGCTATTAGTGTATGAGAAGTTCCATGGATATCCATGTTAAGTATTAGAATCTATGTTTGAAGTTTAGATGATTGACCTAATTGAAAAAAGAGTTGGAAATTCTAGATGATGTGAACTCAGGGAATGGTAATAGTCTCAAA
Source organism: Capsicum annuum (assembly GCF_002878395.1). Taxonomy (NCBI): domain Eukaryota; kingdom Viridiplantae; phylum Streptophyta; class Magnoliopsida; order Solanales; family Solanaceae; genus Capsicum; species Capsicum annuum. The sequence goes on along the minus strand of NC_061116.1, from coordinate 66,977,658 downwards.
GATTCTAAGTTAGTAAGTTTTTAAGGTTTTATATGATTACTATTGGGGCTATGAAAAGTTAAGAGTTCTATCTCAGAAGGAAGTACTAGCAGTGGGTTTTACACTTTAAGATATTGTATTTCAGGGAGAGTTTATTATTTATGTGTATTGTTATATCTCTGACTCTAGATTAGAGTGATTGTAATTCAGTTTAGAGTTTATTAAAGGGTCCACAGACTTAGAATAATGTTATAAATATAAGGGGGAAATGATAAAACAAGGAACCAAGTCAATCTCTCAAATTCTAGTAGTGATGTCAGTGTGTTGTAGAAGGACACTAGGGGAGGAAGATGCTCGACCCATTCTTATCTCGATATAATTTTTTTTACTTTTGTCATTATGACACCTACTTAAGCTTACCAATCAGCTCTGTGATCATAGCTCATATTCATGCACTTCATAGAGAAATATGTATGCCCCCAGTTCCTAGTATAAGGAGATCTAGTTCACTCTGAAGTACAAATCATATTCCATGAATTTAAGACCTCCAAACTCAGGTCATATAGCTCATGACTTATTTATTCATGCTTTATAGTATGCTCAGTTCCCATAACATATAGTGCACCCTTAATGACCAGTGAAAATTCCCATTATGACATGTATGTCCTCAGTTTGGATCTCTTTAATGAATCCATGCCTTTGATACTCCATTCCTCAGGCCTCAGTTAAGTGTCAAAGTTATGATAGAATTCTTTCAGGCTTCAAGTTCTCATGTTCTGACCTTTCAGTGACCTTTCTTATGTAAAGATAGTGGTAATAAAAATGGATGAACAATGGCTTAGATCGGAGGACGTAAATGTTTTATATTAGGAAAATATTTTTGTATGTTTGTTTTATCTAAGGCTATAATTTTGAAGATAGATTGAGTCAAAGATTTTGGTATATCTCATGGATAGTTGAGAATTCTATGTGTGTCTTCATTAGGATAGTGCATGGAAGTTGTTATTGATAAAGATATTAGATAATGTCAGAAAATTCCTAGGTGGTTTAGTTGACCAGAAGTTTATACGTAATTATAATAATAGGTTTTAATGTCATGTTGGTATATAAGTGGATCAATGCATTGTGCGCTAGTGAGTTCCTAGTAAGAGGTTGAAGTTAGTTATTGAAGTGCCAAGGAGTATTGTTCTTGAGATGAGAGTTGTAAAAACACACAGGATATTGAATATGTGGTTCACACTAATATTATGGTGTTATGTGTGGTATCTTGTAACTTTGAGTAGCCTTGAACATGGTGAGAGAATTTACTATAGCTCAGACTTTAGTAGATGGAGTTGTCAATGCCCATGTGGATATTATAAGTGGCGCCAAATGAAGGTTAGTATTTAAGAGGAAAAGCATAGTTGAGGGAGTATTTGAGAAGTGGGGCTGATCTTGAAAGTTAGCATTTGAATTGCCTAAGTCATAGTAATTCTATACTAGATTTTGTTTTATAGGCCTATAGTCCAAGTTATAGAGTTGTAGCCATGTTCCGAGTCCTTATTAAGATATCTTACTCATATCCTGCCAAAAATTCTTTACTCCCTAATGTTACTAGAACTTGTTACAAAGAGTGTTGAAGAAATACTCCATTTGAGTATAAACATTCAATATCATTCAGTTCGTATAGCCAGCAATTCAGTTTAACAATCAGACAGATTCATTCTTATAATTTTCCATCTTTCCATCTAGTCTTACTACCTGAAGTTTCATGAGTATGTCTATTCCATGAGGTCATTTATTTACATACATGCAAACTACAAATTTAGTTCAGTCCATACATCATGTTATCGATTTAGATATGTAGTCATGATCCAGTTTATATGTGTTCAGTGCATGATCTTTGTTTTCCTAGTATTCCATCTTAGACATTGTACTACCCCATAAACTCCTAGATAAGTTTTCAACTATTCATCACATGTGTAAAGGACATAAAGCGATTATGTCAAACCATATATAGGTGTCATGACCATTCATTGTGACACCCTCAAAATTTCAAGCATTTTATTTTTGGGCTTCCCATGTTCAAAACATTGGTTTTTGGCTTAAAATGTGTCAAAAATCATAAAAGGGTATCTAGGAAGAGTTTCAGAAATTTCAGATGAGGTTCAGGGTCATCTTTAAATTCTAAGGAAGTAAGACTCTATGATATCGACGTGTCATGGAGGATAGTCTCCGCAATACTGGCATTACACGGAGGATAGTCTCCATAATAAGCAGTGTGCAATGAAAGGGTTTGAATTTTGTCCAATTTTTTATTTTCTCACTTATGGTAAGGGGCTTCGGATAATTTACCTCTTGTATGACTATAGTCTTGTTATCTTATGATTTGTGCTTACATAATGTACTTGGTAATATCATGAACCCCTTTTCTTTTGATTTCTATACATGTTTTATAAAGGTAGAATTCCTAATGGGAAGTTACATACTTTACTCTATATTTCTAAAGCATCAAAAGTTTCTTATCCATCAGTCAAGGACGAATGATTCCAATGGGGAGATAATGTAACACCCCACATTTTCAAGCTATATTTCAAACCATCGTTCCTACCTGTATAAAATCTAGTCCAATTATTTGTATATGAATATATGTGCCATGATCATTTACCTGGTGTGAACAGTGCTATCGAGGTGAAAATGTTCATAGAAAACACTTAAAGCAAAGTTGAGTTAAGAGCTTTTGATTCAACCAAATTTTAGTATTCAATCCAACGAGGGTCAACCTTGATCATGTATAACATCTGTAATATATGGAATTTTGGAGCTTATAACCCACCAAATTATATATAATTGTGTCCTCTTTCCAACACATCTAATTTTGCCTTAATCCAATATCTGAGCGAAAAGTTATGAGCTTCTTTGTGAAAAACAGTTAGAGTCTGTGATTTCAACATGGCATGGACCTTGTACTCCGTGATAAGTAGCATGGCATAGACCTTGTTCTCCACAATAAGCAACGTGGCACAAACCTTGTTCAAAAATTTTAAAATCCGCATTTCTCTAAAGTTTTTTTAGGGTAAACTAGTCATTTACATCCTAAACTTTCCTATAACTAATAGTAACGTGAATTGATCATCCCATAACCCCAAAACACACCAATTACACAATCCATCTTCTCCCAAATCCTCAAGAACACCAAATAAGGGTTCTTTATCAAAAATTCAACTTCCAAGGATCCAAATTCATACTTCTTCAAGGAGTCAAGAAATTCAGGTATGTTGGTATCAATGAGGATTTCCTTTCATCCTCACGCCCAAAATTATGATTTTTGTTCATGAATTTGATGAATTCCATAAATTAAGGTTCCACAAAAAGCATAAACTCCATGATTTCCATGTAATTATTGAATTCTACCATGAAATAATGTTCCCTCATAATTTCAAGTGTTCTTCTATACTTTAATCGTGATAATTCGTTGCATTGATGAAATTATTCGATACTTGAGTTTAAGTCATAAAATTTCTTATCATGTCATTACTTTGAAATTATTGTGTTTTACTGTATTTTTCAATGTTGGTGGGTTATGAACACCAAATACATTTAGAGTCATGCATGTTTTAGATTTTCAAGTAACAAGTCATTCAGACCATGTTTGCATTATTATATTCATATTATAAATGCACTATTATTTTTAGAATACCATATTTGAGCAAATCACTTATCAGTGCATGTTGTAGTTTACGATTCCGTGTCTATTCAGTTGGGAGTAGAACTTAGCACAGAGCCAATTTAGGGATGGAAGCTGAAGGTGAGACCTTTAGCAGCAGTCCCTAGGTTCCCAAACTACGTTGCCAGCGTAGGTTGTGAGAGATCTTCCTATCGGCTTAGGTTTGATACTCTCTTGGTGGTACCTGCTAGTTTAGAGTGACATCCTCATCCTTCGAGACATCAGCTTTGTGGATCCACACCATAAGTGTCAGTACCCATATGAAGGCATTGAAACCCTTTAGACTGGGGTTACAAGTAGGGCCCTAATTAGCTTAGATTGGGGCATGTCAGTTAAATATTAGCTCCCGCAGTGTCTGTTCAGTATTCTGACCACATCAACTCAGATTTGCATGATCAAGTGTTCATTTTATCAGTCATTCAGTTTTACAAATTATTTTAGCATATGTTTTACTTGGTCTTGTATTAATTTTTTATATTCATGCTTTCATGCTTAATATTCATACATGATCCTCAGTATCATTTTACAAATTCAGCTTTAACTTGAGATTTACATATAGTACTCATGTCTCTACCCCTTCCCAGTTTACAAAAATATTTTTAGCTCATCCTTTAGAAATTATACTAAGTCTTACAGGTTTTACGTACAACTATGATTTAAATGCATATTTCAGGAAATAGCTTATGTCCTTAGTTTTAAAGAATAAATTAAGTATTCCCATGATTTAGCACATGTCTCACAAACTCTGTACATTCCAAAGTACTAACCACATATATGTATTTGTGGCTACATTCCTTTATAATATAGGTACCAAATATATCCCAAACACCAGGGTCAGACAGTTCTCAACATTCAGCCAGCAGGTGATGAGTTCTCTTATTTTGGAGACTCAAGTTAGTTACAGTTCTTGTATTTTGTTTTCATTATTTTTATGTATTGATTAGGTATAGTTAGGGGTCATTTTTCCAATACCTATATTTAGTATAGTAGAGGCTTCATAGATGGTCGGTCAGAGTTAGTATTTGAAATTTATATTTCTCTCTCTCAAATTTTTGTATTGTAAACTTTAAACAATTATGTATTAAAACAATCTATCTCATGTTGATTATGCTTGCACTCAGTTATTTAAAATTTATATATATATATATATATATATATATACACATATATAGATAGATTAAATCAGTTGCTCAAGTATAATGCCAATACATGGTCTAGCTAAGGATGGCTTGTGGTTCTAAGCATTGTGTTATTACTAGGGGCTAGTCTCGGGTCATGACACTCATTCCCCACTATGTAGGCCCATCTAGTATTGTGAGCCATTTTTGGAAGGTAGCCTAGGAGTTAGAGTTGTCTGTAGAGCTAGTGTCAGTGCATATAGTGTTTTATATCTCTTTGCTAAAGAAATGCATTGGTAATTCAACCTCAATCGTCCCTTTAGAGAGTGTAGGCTTGGAAAATAGTTTGTCCTATGAACAAGTCCCAATTGAAATCCTTGACCGTCAGGTGCATAGGTTGAAAAATAAATAATTTGTCTTAGTAAAAGTTTTGTGGAGGAATTAGTCTATTGGGGGAGCTACTTAGGAAGCAGTAGCTGATACGCGAGCCAAATATCCTCATATTTTCTCTATGAACTCAGATTCAATTTGAGGTAATGGTTTCCCTTAGATTCATTCTCTCGTTTTCAATCCCAAATATCCAATCATCCTCATGTCATAGCATGCATTCATGAATTCAATTTAGTCCATGCATCATGTATTAGATTCAGCTATTTAGTCATTATTCAGCTCATAAGTATTAAGTGCATGGTCTTTGTCTTCCTAGTGCTCAGCTCGGATAGTTTTGTTCAGGATGAATGATCCAAAGGGGGATATATGGTGATAACCCAGGAGTTCATAGACAAGTATCCGACTATTATTCATACGTTTAAATGCCCAAAAGTGATTATTCCACATAGAGACAAGTTCTATGATCATTGTGACACCCTTAATATTCTAAGAATTTTATTTTTGGCCTTCTTGTGTTTGAAATATCGATATTCTAAGCATTTATTTTTGGCCTTCCCATGTTTGAAACATCGATTTTTGGCTCAAAATGTATTCATGTATGTCAGTAGTATGTCTCAAAAGAGTTTTGGAATTTTTAGAAAGGTTCGAGGTCATTTTTGAATTCCCAGGTAGTAAGCCTTCATGATATCGTTATGTGATAGAGGTTAGTCTCTGTGATAAGCGGCATGTCACAGAGGATAGTCCCCATGATAAGCAGCGTGTCATGGAGGCTAGCCTTTACGATTGGGAACGTGTCATGGAGGTCGTTTAAAATCGTGCAGTCTTCCTTAAAGTCAAAAGGATTCTTGGTCCTTTTTTCTTTTAAATCCCTAATCCATGACCCAGAACATAAATAGTCATTATTTGCCTATTCCTCTCAATCAGTTAACTATATCAATTCTCCTTCCACACTCAAGAGCAAAAATAAAGGTTTTCTCCCAAGAATTCACCCTCCCAAGGTCTCAATTATAAGTTCCTTCAAGAAGTCAAGCTATTCAGGTATGTGGGATATCCATCAATAGGTTCCTTTCACCCATTGAATCCCAAGAATTCCCTATTTTACAAATATAAACCCTTTTCCATTGCTTTTATGAAATCTCAATGTCAAATATGAATTTACTTAATTATTTCTTAATAGTTGTGAATACAAACCATAAGAATGTGTTTCCCATGTAAATTATGTTTATATGTTCTTGATAATCTCAGTGACCTACATCATGTTTAGGTTATACCATGTTACGTATTAATTTATAAATTGTATATTTCATGAGTTTCAAATCATCATTTTGAATAGTTTTTTTAATCTATGTTGGTGGGTTATGAACACCCGATACCTATATAATCATACATGTTACAATTTTGAGGCTACAAGTCATTCAGATTAGGCTTGTGTCGCTAAATTTCAAAATAACATCATAATGAGAACTGATCAATACTATATCATGTTGAATGGAAATAAATACCAGTTTATGCTTCTGTGTCATTAAATTGGAAGTAATACTTAGCACAAAGTGAATGCATGGATGACGGCTCCCCCGATAGTTAGGCATGAGTCGTTAGTAGCAGTCTCTAATTTCCAAACCTATAATGCCACCATAGATTATGAGAGGTTCCTCCAGTAGAGCCATGACACCTTCATCCTTTGGGACATCAATTATTAGTGTAGTGTATCCAAGTCAGCCATGTGTTGGTACCCTTGGCAAGGTATCAACACTATTCTAATTGGGTTATAGGTTGGACCTCGATTAGCTCAAATTAGGGCATGTCATTTGTAGTTATCCCCCACGATATCAGTTTCATATTAAGATTATATCATTCCAAGTTTTCATGACCAAGTGTCCATATATCAATTGTTAAATTATTTTGATATCAGTTAATTATTCAGATCATTTTAGTAAATGTTTATGATTGGTTTTACATTCATTTTACCTATTCATGCATTCATGCTTAGTACCTAGATACTCATACCAGTACATTCAAAGTACTGACCACTTACTCTCTTTTGTGCTATGTTGTCTTATAACATAGGTTCGAACGCTCAGTTCCCAGTACGCATGCAATCAATTCCTGTATCACTTAGCTGCAACATTGGTGAGTCCTCATTAGTTGAGGAATCTTTATATTATTTATCATGTTTTCTAGTACTTTAGTTTATGTTTTCTCAATAGTCAGAGTTAGTTAGGGACCTTTCCTAACAACTCATCATGTTTAGAGGCTTTCGGACAATCATATAGTTAGTTATATTTTCAGAGAAGTGCTTCAGACTCCTTTTATTTTGACGTTGACAATTCATATGTTTTATTAAATGATTTTTGCACAATATTTTATTATTCTCTTTCAGTATTTATAGCTTGTGCCAGATCATGGGTTAGCTTGAAGTCACTTGTGGCTTTAAGCACCGTATTAGACTAGGGGGTAGTCTTGGGTTGTGACATTGTAAATTGATTTAGTACTTATTTTCTATCATTGTTAACAGTATAAGCTCTTGTACTGATTCAACCAGGTTTTGGGACTACATTATGTATTTCAAACTTTTATTTCATTTATTCTAGATTCTTTCTTCATTTCTTCAGGTAGTCCATTACTAGAAGTTCCGAATTACGGGTTGGCTTGCCTATTTGTGGGCTATGGAAGGCTCCATCATGACTTAAGAACATAAGTCATGACACATTACTATTTGGATAGCATTGACAACTTCAAGCATCCACCTTCATTCCCATAAAAGTTGAGCCCAGCATTAACTTCAGAGATAGAACTTATGCAAGAAGAAAAAATATAAAAAAAAGTTGTTAACCAGCTTGAAGTCATAGTTTAGATACCTCACCCATAATTCCCATCGAGATTCTAAAAACCAGGGAGGACTCTAATTTTAAGAAGTTTCTTGATATCTTTAGGAAACTTTACATCAATATTCCCTTAATTGATGCATTGAGGGGCATGCCTAAGTATGCCAAATATCTAACATATGTGAAGGATGGGGAATGAAGACATATAAATTTTAAGATGGTTGCACTCACTAAAAAGTATGGTTTGAGGTTATTGAGAAAGATACCTCAAAATCTTAAACACCCTGGGTTTTGTCCCTCAGAACTTTCTAGAGCTTTAAACTCACTGTCCATGTAATGATCCACCATACGAGTCTTATGGTATGGGTACAGGTCTAGCGATCCTAGTCATATGTTGGTCAATGTGTTGTTGGCCAAGTTCTGTCCTAGTTATAAGAGACTCCACACTTGTTGTATGGTCTTATGACAAGAGGTTTAGGGTCCAATTATATGTTGTACAGTGTCTAACCCTTGATGTTCTATCTTGGATACCACTTGATGGTACTAGTCTTATGGTCTAGAGATGAGTCGACAAGGGAGTTGTATGTTGGACAAAATGTGGTGTCCAACTTTCTATTTTAGTGATGACTTGATGATACCAATCGTATGATGTGGTGACGAGCTGTAGGGTTAACTCGTACCTACCTACGCATTTTCCACAGTTTTAAGTAGGGGGCATTCTTTACATTTCTGCTTTATAACTCCCTTTGATACCACGACATAAGACACTTTTTGGGGCTTTATTAACCTACTATTCTAAATTAAACACTCTTAAAATCTCTCTTAAACTCTCTCTCAAGAAAAAGGCTAGGGTTTCTTCAAGATAATCAATTAAGGCTTTCAAGGGTGGTTTCTCTTTATTTTTCTTGGTGTCTAAGGCATGTTACTCCTCCCTCGTTGATATTTTACAAAGAGCATGTGTTTTAATGTATGAATTTCTTGATATTGTTATGGTTTGAAATAATGGTTGGAGGTTCTTTGGATGTTCAAGGTTGCCTAATGTTTCTCATGGTTTGATGATGTCCCTTTTATACTTTTAATATGATTTTGACATTTTGGAGTGCATGGTTATGGTAAATAGATTTAGGGGTACTTTAAGTTCCCCCAAATTACATGGTTATGGTTTTGAAACATATGTGCCCTCAACCTGTTTGTTAAAATGCAAATGAGAATGATTTTGTCACATAGTATGACTATTCTTGAAATCTTTGCATTGCATAAATGGTAATGGAACTTAAATTGGTTTGGTTGGTTTTAAATGGTTTGGAAAGGCCTTGATGTCCATGGTTTTGGTTTAATTGGAAACTTGGGAGTTAACTTGGTTTAATGGTTTTTGTATGGCATAAAAGGATAGACTTGCAAGCTTTAATTTTCTTATAATGATACCAATGGTTAATGACCCAACAAAAGGCTCCTTGGTAAATTGTTCGAATGTGAAAATGGTTTTAATATAGGCTTAAAGAGGGGTTGAGTAGCAAAGTCATAGAAGGTGGGTGTCCCAGGTGGACCGACACTAGAAACTCACATTTGTCGATGTTAGGTGGTCTTAGTGAACATGTGCATGATGTCACACTTTATATTTTGTGAGATGTACTAGTCATATTAGTTTCTTTATCTCCGTTCATGAAGCTAACATGTGTAATACCCCATACTAATCTTAGCTTATTACAGCTTTTAGTTGCATGCACAAGGGGCTTAAGTCTTGAAATTTTCACTAAGTGTTAGGGACTTAGTCATTTTCAAGACCCCTAAATATCGATGATCTGATTTTTAAACTTCCCAACCTCAGTACTTCTATTTTTGAGTTGATTAACCATAAGGGTTGTTCAAAGTATGTCTCAGGTGAGTTTCGAAATTTTCAGACGAGCGAAGGGGCGTGTTTGGAAAACCTAACCAGTAGCACTACTGGGATAAGTGAGTGTTGCCCCCTCTAGTCCACCACTCAAAGGCGGGCGCCACCTAGTCTAGTCCCCTACTCTAAGGTGGGAACCGCCCAGCCTAGTCCACCGCTCTAAGGCCCACACAGCCCCCTTCCTATTCTGTCCAGCTTTTGCTCTTTGCATTTTAAAGGTATTTTGGTCATTTCCCTTCCCCTAATTCATCCATAACACTAATTTGGGGCTTCCAAAGAGCATTATTTATCATTTTATTCATAAATTTCTCTCAATAAACCCTGAATTTCCCCATGAACAAGTCCAAACTCTTTCAAAACAAATCAAGGAATTCAAGCTTCAAGCTCAAGAAATCCTCAAGGAATCTTTAATAATTCATCTAGTGAGATATGTGGGATATTCATCCATGGGTACCTTTCACCCATGGATCTCAAAACCCCTCTTTTGGTTTAATCTATGAGTTTGTACATGTTCAAGATGAAATAAATCCATGAATCTCTTGTTAATTCAATGTCAAGTTATGGTTACAAGTGTTTTCTAGTGGAATGAGTCATATCATGTTTTAAGTGTTGTGAATTTCCATATTAAGTTCAATTGATTTTAGAATAAATCCCTAAATTAAGAATTTAGCCATGTAATCATACTATATCTCATGTTTAAGACATTCCTATGTTCAAAATTTATAATTGTCACATGTTTGATAAAATGTCTATACTTTGAGGCTTTGAATCATGATTTCATACTACAATTTTAAGCCTTAATATTATATTTCATGATCATTCAGTGTTGGTGGGTTATGAACACCCGATACCTATGTATTTTACATGCTTTTGGATCATTCAAGTACTAACTCAGCGAAACCAAAAGTCATGTTATTTATTCAGATATTGATGATCATGATAAGCACTCTCAGTTATGTAATAATATTCAATTGAGTTTAGTTCAGTCCAGTGCCAGTGTCAGTTCAGTTGGGAGTAGGATTTAGCACCAAGCGAACCCAGGGATGGAGGTTTACCTGCCAATAGAGGGTGTGACCCTTAGTAGCAATCCCTGAGTTACAGAACTATGTAGCCAGCATAGGTTTGATATGTCTAACTGCCAGTTGAGGGTTGACACATATCTCATGAAAGCACCTTCCAGTATAGGGTGAATCCTTAGTCCTTTGGTACACTAGTTTAGTGAATCCACACAGCCAGTGTTAGTACCTATGGCATGGTACTAACACCCTTCCAATTGGAGTTACAGTTTGGACCCCGATTAGCTTAAATTGGGGCATATCAGTTACAAGATACCTTCTAAAGTTTCAGTCCAGTTATTTAGACTAAGTACAGTTCAGTATTACATAATTGGTATTCAGATATTAGCTAATTTGTATACAAACATCAGTTTATCAGTATACAGATACCAGTTAATCAGTAATTAGTATGTCTCAGTTCAGGTTTTCTTGACCAAAGCATATAGATTTTTAGTTATTCAGTTATTTATAGATTATCTCAGAAACTTGTTTATGTTTGGTCTTGTATCTCAAATTTTACATGTTTATGCATTTATACTCAGTTATCTTAAGCATTTCAGTTAGTCCTAATCTCACGTACCAGAACATTTAAAGTACTGATCCCATACTTTTCTTTGTTCTATGTTGTCTTATAACATAGGTTCGGACGCTCAGTTTCCCGACCGCTGTTAAATAGCTTAGCATACTCAGCAACAGTAGTGGTGAGTCTTCATCTATCAAGGACATCATTTGTTTATTTTAGTTATTTTAGTACTTCATTATGTTCAGTTAGTTGGCATTAGTTAGGGGTCTGTCCCATCAACTCCTCAGTCAGTTTAGAGACTTTAAGATAATCAGACAGTCAGGTAGACAGTTAGTTAGTTACCAGTTCTTTCAGTACTTTTTCATCATTAATATAGATGATTGGCTTTCAGTATTTATCAAATGTTATAGACTTGTGATTTAATAGCATCTTAGTATTCAGATTGGTAATACTTCAGCAGGTTATCTTCCACATGTGTATTTTATTATTGTTTTATTTACTGCTAATGGAACGTACCAGATTGTAGGTTATCTTATGGTCACTTGTGACCATAAGCATCGTTGTCGCAACTAGGTGGTAGCTTCGGGTCCTGACAACACGCATTGGGGATCTTTCAGCAGGGGGAGATGAACCTATATAGCCCTTTGATGGTTTTAGGATGGTCAAGCTACTCATTCCAAGTTAAGGATTTAAATGCATGCTAAACCCAGTTCTGTTTCTCGGCAGGATATATATATATATATATATACATATATATATATAAATGTATGTATGTATCTATGTGATTGTATATGGTTATTTACTTTGGTTTGAATTACTGGCATTATTTTATCTTATCCGTGATTACATGCTAGCATTCATTATTCTAACCATCTTTGGGCATTGTATCCCCACACAATGCAATAACTGGCCATACTTCCATTCCTTCTGCTCAGTGACTTGGATTTGAGGGATAACTTTGAGTCAGACTGAAGTGGTGAGCTTCCATACTCCCGAAGGCTTCATTTTATATCATTCACATCTTTTATTTTTGTTATTTCTTTAGTTTTGTTTTGGCTATGGTTGGAGGCATGTCCCGACTACGTGTTATCAATTCTTGATAGAGGCTTTGTTAGACAACAATGGGCATGGGCGGTGTCCGTATTGGTGTCAGCCTTTTTATTGGTATTGTCATTAAGGTTAGCACCAACTAGATATTTTATTGAGGTTGTGGGATTATGATTATAGACTTTACTTAATGTCTTTAAATTATTCTTGTTTCACCTTGTTATATGTTCAAAATTCATTCGACATAGGGTGCAGGACGATTATGGTTGGGTATTGGGGTAGTATCCAATCCTTGTTGGACTTGAGATGCCCGACATGACTAGGCCCTCGTTTGGGTCATGCCAGATTTGTATCAAAGACGTAGGTTCATGTTCAATTGGGTTTCCAACAAATACGTGTCGAGTAGAGTCTCTTTTATAGGTGTATAGTGCGCCACACTCATAAGGGAGAGGCTACAAGGCATTTAGGAATGTTTTTTTCTTGTGTTCTATTTTCAAGTTGTAGAGTCTAAGGTCCTAAAATCTTCTCTAATTCCTGCTTGTTCATTTTTTAGATCATTCCTTCTCGATGATTTAAAGCTCATGAAAACCTCTATGTCCTACCCGAGGATAATATTATTGGGACTCATTCTACTTATGGGGTCCAGACTTGGTCTAGGGGTCTAGTTCTTGATTATTCTCCTAGAGTACTATCGGTTACCTCCAATCCTTCTCTAGCTCCTCAAGCTGATGTGACGAATACAGAGTTTCATCAATCTATTAATATGTTGGAGCACTTGGTATCTTCTCAGGTTGAGCGTCATACTTCTGTTACTCCATCTTCTGAGGCCACAAAGGTTGTCTAGTACATGAGGTTGAACCCTCTTGTGCTCACTGGTATTATGGTTAAGAAGGATACCCAAGCATTTATGGATGAGAGGGAAAATATCCTCCATGTTATGTATTCTACTAACATGTAGGGTGTGGAATTTGCTACCTATCAACTGAAGGATGTAGCATACCAATGGCATGGGGAATGGAACAGAGTAAGGGTAATGATGTTGAGTTAGCCCTATGGGATGATTTCTCTAGTACTTTTCTAGACCACTTCTTACCTCGAAAGTTAAGGGAAGCAAAGGAGGAAGAGTTTGTTAACCTAAACTTAGTTAAGATGACAGTCAAGAAGTATGACTTGAAGTTTCACCAGTTATCACGGTATGCTCCGGAGTTGGTTTCTAACATGAGGGCTAGAATAAGAAAGTTTGCTTCTAGTTTGTCTCGAGACTTGATTCTTGAGAATAAGTCTTCCTTGTTGAACAAATACATGGACATTTCCAGGTTTATTGGGTACATACAGTAGATACAAGAAGATAAGAGAAAGCAAGCAGAGATTGGGAGAGGTAGAACAAGAAGTTTAAATTTTCTGAGTAGGGTGGTGGCCAACAACAGAGTGGCAAGGATGGTGGAAAGTGGCCCAAGAAGAAGTGGGGCATTAGGTCTTACTCGAGGCTAGTGCTCCCTACCCAAATTCATCGGCTGATAGGCGCTTCAATGGTGGCAACAACTTTAGGGAATAGGTGCCCAATCTCAAGCTAGTAGGGACTAGTCAGCTCCATCATATCCTTCCTTTAGATTTTATGGTCGATTACATCAGGGTTACTGGGATGAAATAAAGGAAAAGTGCTTTAACTACAATCTTCTAGGGCACATGATTAGAAACTTTCTTGTTAGTAAGGTTGCTTCTGGGGCAAACAAGGTTCCTGTTGCCTCTTCTTCAACTTCGATACCAAAGGGTGCACTATCTATTTATGGCACTAGTTAAAACTGTGCCAGGAATTCGAGGCATCACCTGAAATTATGACTCATATGTTGAAACTCTTTTCCCATGATTTGTAATGTTTACTTGATCTGGGATCCACTCTTTTTTATGTGACCCCGTTTGTGGTTGTGTATTTTGGCTTTGATCCCGAGTGTATTCTGGACTTTTTTTCTATTTCTACACTAGTGAGTGACTCTGTAGTGGATAGAAGAGTTTATGGGGGTTGTGTGGTATCTTGGGTGGTTGGGAGACTTTGGTAGATCTGTTTGAATTAGACATGGTTGATTTTAATGTCATATTAGGGATGTATTGGTTACACTCATGCTAGGCTTCTCTAGACAGTCAGACTCGTAAAGTTTCATCTAAATTCCCTAATGATCCATTTATTGAGTGGGAAGGTGCTTCCTTAGCTCCTAAGGGGAACTTCATATCATATCTTAAAGCTTGAAGATTTATCTCTAGGGGTGTCTCTATCATCTGGTCCGGGTTAGAGATTCTAACTCGGAGGGTCCTTCTTTCCATTTCCTCCAGGTAATGAATAAATTTCTTGATATCTTCCCTGATGACCTTCCTGGTGTTCCACTTGATAGGGACATTGATTTTAGGATTGATCTTGTTCTGGACACTCGTCCGATCTCCATTCCTCCATATAGAAAGGCTCTAGCTGAGGAGAACAAATAAACTAGAATGATCACCTTATCCAAAAGAACTAAAGTTGGAACCCCCACTAGCCTGACCTGATACCTGGCTAGCTACTTGGAGTCACAGAGATTGAAGGTCCACCACCTAATACCGTTAAATTAACCTAGATTGTCCTACCATAATAACCATAAAAACCTCTACTAGAGAAATATATACCTCAGAGACATGACCACTAAACTTGCCCTGGCGGTGATCCTTCTTGGTGTCTCCGTAGGTAGCCTGGGTAATAGACTCAATCAGCTTGGCATTCTCTATAATACAATGAAAACAAGCCTTTAAGACTACCATATGGGTTGTACCCAACTGATAAGGCTCTAACCCCTTAACAAACTTCAAAATCCTTTCAAACTCAATAGAGATACTGGCGACTGAATATCAAAATAGAGTATAAAAGCATGCCTCATACTTGACAAAAGGCATTGAGCCTGCTCTAATTAATAGAACTCGTCTATTATCTAATCTCTCAAGTTGAGTAGTACAAACCTCTCTAAAAGGCCATAAAACTAGGTCTTACTAATTGAAGGCAGACCTAAAGGCCTACAACTAGGTACAAACCTACACAATTGTCTGGCCACATCCATTAGTTAATAGGTAGTATAAGAAACTCTGTGAGATTAAGGGGATCCAAGATTATGTAATTTCTCCTGGTAGTCAATTAGAAACTCATATGTGTCCTCACCAATTTCACCGCTAAACTTGGGAGGAGCCAAGAAAATAACCCTCTCAACCCTCTTCTGATCATTAGAAGACATCATAGTACCTAAAGTAATGAAAAGAATAGTAAGTTTTATGGGTAGTGAATCTATATGCGAGGGTACCACAGATGATGGTTGAACCCTTGAATAGGAATACTATAAGCAAAAGTCAATATTAATGGTAGAACATCACTCAAAGTCTGAAGAATACCCTATACACTTATAGAAACACCCTCTAAATGACTCAAGAGATAAATCAGTGGACCTTATAGAATGGGGTTGTAAACTAAACCTTTTGGGTCTAGAGCTAGCCTCTCACCCCCTATCTAATACTCATCCTCAGTATAATTAATCATATGTTTGAGAAAGGCCTCCTAAGCATGTCCTCTAGTTGGGTAGTTCCTCGCACCCATTCTCTACCTCTACGATGACCACAACGCCTACCTCACCCTTTGATTGGGATGCCCACATCAGGCACTGGCTCTGCATCCCTAATATCCCGAGACCTAGTTCTCACTATCTGAGAAGAAAAGAATGAAATACAAGTTTACAATGGCAACTGTGAACAATCCACATGAAAATAAATCAAATTAGAGAATTTTTTCCTAAGGACATCTTATAGCCTCTCAAAGATAGATACGGATGTCAACA
Organism: Capsicum annuum; assembly: GCF_002878395.1. Taxonomy (NCBI): domain Eukaryota; kingdom Viridiplantae; phylum Streptophyta; class Magnoliopsida; order Solanales; family Solanaceae; genus Capsicum; species Capsicum annuum. The sequence continues at coordinate 66,961,279 of NC_061116.1, read as the reverse complement.
TATAAATACGCGAGGCTTTACTAGACATCCTGCTCTTGAACATATGAGATTTGTGAACTTAGCACTCTGATTCAATTTGTCACTACCTAAAACTCGAGTTCATAATAGCAATTGCTGAGATCCGACCTTAGTATTTATGCTAAATTACCCAAAAGGTAAAGAAGTGTTAAATTATGAATAAAGTAAGATAAATAAAACTTTAAAAGTGAAGTCAAATCAATACAACCTACAATAAGTAGAAGTCTAAAAGAAAGTGTCATAAATACCCCAAAATCTAATGTCATAAGTACAAGTAAATATAAAATAAGATTGAAATTTTAAAAAATACACAAGCTATCTCAGAACATAAAAAAAGACAGGATGAAGATACGAGGAGGTCCACAATTAGCTCTAAACTCTAGAGTGTGTCAGTACCTTAAATCAACCACCAAATAGCATGATCAGTTATTGCGTCTAATACTCGAACTAGGATCTACACTTAAAGGGCAAAGTAGAGGTGATTACAATTCACTCATACTTAGTAGGTATCATATCCCAACTAAGTAAAGAAAAAAAATAGTATAAGAAAAAATACTATGAGCATGTCACCTGCAAATAGAAAAGTTCCCAAAAGGTAGCTTACACCATCTCCACTAACAAATCTAATATATGTACATGAAATTGAAGTAGAGCAAAAATACATAAAATATATACAAAAACTAAGTACATGCCAAGAGAAATACATAAGAAAAATACGAAAGATGCCCATCCAATGCAATTCAATGATGGTAGAGTCATGAAGAATGAATGGAAGTCATCACATTAGTATTTTATACACCTACCAAGCCTCAGTGCTGCCAAAATAGGACCCATGAAGGGTTCACAACCTGTATACTGATAACGCCCAAGATACACCTTCAATCTAAAGATTATACGATCGTTGTCAAATATAGTAACCCAACAAAGGTTGGGGTCGAATCCCAAGGGAATACATGGAATTGTTGCTCTTAACTGTTATAATCAACGGGTAGAATTAGAAAAGTAAATAGGGGGTTTGTAGTGACAGCATTGAACAAATAACTAATATTAACTCTGGTTGTAATTCAATCATAGACAAACACTAAGGTTGTGTTCCCCCTGGAAACTAACTTAGTAAGATTCTCGTGCTCAATCAAACTATACCGCCACTATGCATGTAGAGTTTGGTAAGATAAATATCATTGACCGCCTCTCGACATCATTTGGTAAATTTCACTCATCTTATCTTAGTCTCACAATATCGCATTACTAACCCTTACCTTGGTCACTAGTTATAAATATCTTATCTCGATCTCAATTTGATTAGATGGGAGTTAACTGGCTTAAGAATATAATACAAGTAAGCTAATTTCAACAATTACCCTAAAATCACCATTGTGATTTTTTTTCCCAAACTCTACCTCCCTCTCAAGTTCATAGTGAATATTGGTTGGATCCTAACGTGTGTACCCATTAAGAAATCAATCAAAGCAAAGGAAGCCCTAATACATGCAGCAATAATACTCTAGAAGGATTGAATACTTCCCTTACTTCATTATGCAGCTAGGGTTCTCACAACGACCTTAGCTAAGGGAGATTAGTCATTCATATTTGTGTAATGATTAAAAGAATTCATATTTAAAGACATTCAACAATCACACAATAATCAACAACTAAAAAAACCAAAACTTTAACTTAATTAACAACCAAAGTCAATACGAAGTAATTCTAAGACCAAAGATGGATCTCAGAATCAAATATCTATTTATGAGTATAAAGATGGCATAACCTCTACTAAAAACACATAAAGGGTATTTATAGTGCATAGGAAAAAGGGTCGGTGGCCACTTACTTGGTCCATATACGGTCCACATGTAAACCCAGGTAAATGCCAGAAAAATTTCCTGCATTGTTTGCTCTTTGCGCTTTGGACTTCTGGTACTTACCTTAGTCCCATATAGACCACAAGTACTACTTGTGGTCCATATGTAGACATAGGTAAGTGTCAAGTCTTCAAATTCTTGCAACAAAGCTTCTAGACTTCAACTTATGGTATCTTCTTTGGTCACACATACCCCGTAAAAGCCATAAATGCCCAAGTAAATAGCCAAAAACTCCAATTTTTCTCTTTTTCTTGAACTTAGCATCCAAAATCTAGTTTCCTGCAAAACATACCCAAAACACATCATACCTAAGAAAATATCCTAATAAACTTGCATATTTTCAACACCCTAAACTTAGAACATTTGCATGTCCTCAAGCAACACAATAAAACAAAACAAAACACGACACTTAACAAGGAAAATCTAAGCTATTCAAGGCAGTCAATCAACACTTTAAGCTCAAAAAAAAATACCCTCTTATATTTCAACCTTTCAAAACCAACTGCACATAAATATGAAGCACAACAATGTGAAACAATGAGATCAAGGTAGGGCATGACATTAGCAACAGATAATCATGCATGTACATACAAGTTACACTATCCAAAATAAGTAAGCGGCTAGCAATATGACTTGTGTGACCTTAGGGATGGTCAAGAGACACTCATACTCAAAAGAGAAGTTCCAATCAATGCACATCAAATACCGTAGGCTTTCTCTTATTTTCTTTACCTTAGCTTTCAAACAGTAAAGTTAGGATTACTGTAGGATTTTTCTCGGCTTGTAATGTAGCCTTGGGGGCTGGTATGGTACATATGGATATCGAGAGACTAACCCTACTTGGCACTACACTAACTTTGGGGTCCACTTACTAACCATCTATCTTTTTATTCAACCCTTATTACTGCCTTTTTATTCTTTATTGCATATTCAGGTTGGGTGTAGTTTTCTTATCCTTTTTTTTTCACTTTTTCAAAATTTTGTCTTTTATTTTTCTTTTTATTTTTCTACCACACTCGGCCCTACTATTTTTTTCTCTCATTTTACCCTTTTACATACTTATTTTACATCACACACCCCTATGATAGCCACCCTTAACTTAGGCAATTTACTTGAGTTGAGGTGCACAATGTCCAAGGAGGAAAAGGCCAAAATAGGTTATAGATCACAAATGGGAAGGTGAAAGGTGTAACAATAAAAAAAAGGCTATAAGGCTCATACTTAGGGATCAAGGGATACAATTTACCCACAGAAGATCGTTTAGGCTAAAAGTAGACTCATCATCAAAAACGGCCAATGAGTTTTTCCAAACCAACTATCCTACAACCTAAGCAAGACTAACTGGGCAAGTTTTGGATTTAACATACAAAGGAAACTGCGTAGCATCTCACACACATATGGCACAGAGCTAATAGTACAAGCTACTAATTATCCGGTTCATGCAATTGTTAGCAAAAGATTATCATGCCCCTAATCCTAATGCCAAAACAATATCCACAATGTTCACATATATATATTCACATGGTTCTAAAATTGTAGAGGGGTGTTATTTTTCTTAAAAATAAATCAAAAATATGATAAGTGTCCTAGATACTTAAAAATCTCCTAATTACACAAAACACAACACAACATGAAGCAAAACACAATCCAACACAAATTTTATCCAAGACATGCCGGTTCTACAACCATACCATGACTGATAGGATAAGAAGCATGGCAACAAAAACCCATGATAGTTATGGCATACCTTACTAAGCACCCAAATAATACAAACCAAAGGGAAATGAGGACATACCCGGGACACACTAAATGTTTGTGTCATGAGCATCCCCAGATGGGGGTATATCAACTGGCAGAGGCAGTGATGATGGTGGTGCACTACTAGAAGATGCACCAGCTGCTATCACAACATGCCTCTGCCTCTCAACAATAGCAGATTTCACCAAATCATTTTTGGACTTTTTCAAGGCCTGGTCATATGGAATGTTAGGATCTTGTAGGTCCCCACATGTCCTCTCTTGGTCCTACCTACTAGGACCTCATCATCCTCTACAAATAAATCAAAGTGTCTGGGCCCATGTAGAGGTAATATCTGAACTACTAGGGTTATGATTAAAGGAATGGCTATCATATGGCTCTCTGTGAAAGAGTATACTTCTTCTCATAAGGTATCCACCTCCTTCCTTATATGTCTTAGATCTGACATATCAATCTCTACAAGCTATGTAATAACACATCTCTTAAAAGATTTAATACGTGCCTACAAATTAGCACGTAACTCTAACATAGCAGCTCTATGTATGGCATCCCATCTAGCCTCTATCATCTCTAGTTTAGTCTAGACCCATGGTTGGATTTGCTCATATAGAGTAGCCACCTTCATCTCAAAAACTCGTACCCAAGCATCAGTGGCTCTCTCACTATCCACATAGCTCTATAAGAACTCACTAGATATCAAAGTCATACATGTCACAACAGCTATAGTAGATGGGCAAGGGAGCCCTAAAGACCCGTCAACCGGCTCTAAGGTAGAAGCTGGGGATGATGTGGATATCGTTGGGGTCTCATCATCTTGTGTATTAACCTTGGGGGTCTCTCTTTTCTCCCCTATCATAAAATCTTTACCTGCTCCCATATCTTTTTGTACCTCGCTAGGCTCTATAGGTAATGATAGGCCCTCAAACTGAGACAGAGGTACTATATCAGGTCCACTTAGTCTCCTAGGAATGGTCGAGCGTGCCATCCTTTATTATCTTTGTCTTATGGTGGTTTTCACCTATACTCGCTCATCAACTCTTGGTATCGCTAATACACCAACATGTTCACACAATCTCTGAATAAGATAGCGAAATGGAAAATTTATTATCTCTACAAAGGCTCTATCATGAATCTCGTGCCAGAGGATGGCACTAAAGTCAATATCATACTCGGCCATCATATTAGCAATCAAGACGGCTCCTTCCCAAGATAATACATTATCTGAAGTAGTCGAGAATAGCCTATATCTGATGATCAACCACAAAAACTTAGCAACAAATATCAATGATGCCTTCTTTATCGTATCCTATACCTCGATCTAAGGGGTCTCATTACCCAAAGGTGAAATATAGCCAGCTATCTACCTAGCCAACTCAAATGTATCATATCTATACTTAGCTTTCCTCATAATTTGACTATTATGTGCAACTTATAATCTGTAGTCACACTTTGTTGCGGATGCTGGGGCAATTTAGTCTGGACCAAAGAGAACTCAATGGATGGTCAATGCTGAAATATCAACCCGACCTCTCTCATAAAGGTCTACTTGAGTTGTGGCTACTCTATATATCTTATCAAACAAATAGATTTATCTATCAAAAGAACTACTGTGGCATGATATGATGCATAAAACTCTTACACCAAAGTTGGGCTTTAAGAATTGAGTGGTGTAGTAATTAACTCCAACTGATAATGATCAAAGGTTACTCGCAGCAGTGGTACTCTACTTAACCTAGATAGATCAATCCTGCACTCCTCAAAAATGAGCCTCTTAGGACTAACGAACTCCTAAATACGACTGTCTGTATCAAATATCATATGTATTCCTACATACCCCACCTTGAGTTGTCCTCCTCAAGAGGTACCTTTGAGGCATGTGTAAGGGCGAAACTTTGTAACTATTATTCTGGTGCCTCCTCATCTGAAATTGGCACCTTACAGGAAGCCTGCCTTGTACCCTCCTTATACTGGGGTACCACTGATGACTCCTCTTGAACTGTAACCTCAGACACATCCCGGGACTCCTCATCGGACTGGGGGGTCATGAGCTACACCTTGTAAAATTGGCTCAGAATCTGCCTTATCCTTATCATTATCATCACTTGGTGAAAGGGAGTTTGGGGGTGATCTTTGGGATGACTTCATCCTCAATTAGGCTAGAGTTTCCTGAAAAACTTGAATGGCCTCAGTCTGAGACCTAGGCAAGGTAAAGGCTAGCTATCTACCCCACTGTGAGTGCTCAGGCAGCGGCTCTCCCATGGTGCCAAAAATAACAGTCTCATTTCCATGGAGCACCTAGCTTCTAGTCACTCTACGTGTCGCTGCGGCCACAGCTGCTCTAATATATATAATAGGGTACTACTCAAGCGAGCCGCTGGGTTTGGGGGACTCATCCTATCTACTCGATGCAACAACCTTCTTCTTTGCAGATTTGGCTGCCATCTGTACCTAGAAAAAAACAAGTGTTAATATTCAACCAATAATAAAGGAATGCAAAAATTGAAGAAAAACTCAAAATTTGAAAATATCGAATTTATCCTCAATTTTCACACCCCTGTAACTTATTTGTAGGCCTAATAAGTCCAATGTAAACATAGATAGATGAATCATAAATTTTTTTATGCAAACTAACATGCCCAACTTTTGGTATTCCTTTACTTGTTCAAGTTCAACTTCTATTTAGGGCCAAATGTTAGGGTTTAATTCAAAATAAAGCCCCACCTCAAGATTTTAGGCTACTTCAAGGCTCCTACACATAAGCATTATTGTTTATTTATATTTTTCATGAAAATAAACATATCAACTTGTTTGTTTAAGAGTTAGAATAGGACACTATTATAAGGATCCAAAAAAGTTACCTTTTTCTTTAAGAACCCGAAAATGAACTATGAAGAAGTAAAGAAAAACCCACTATTGAACTTGTATTTAGCACTTAAGCACAAGTTGGTACCCCGAATAAGTCTCAATTTATTCTTTTCTTAAGTGTGGGAACATGGGTAGTTTGATATTTTGAGAGATAATTTGAGTTTCTTAAAAAGAATGAAATTTGAGGATTTGAATAAGTTAAAATGAGTTAAAATATGCTTAAATAGCAAGAGAGGGGTGGATTAGGTACTATTTAAGCATGGGTGTGCCTAAAATTTTGAATAAAATTTGGGCCCACAACTTAGACACTTACGTCTGCCATATGTGGTTCGCATGTAGTACATGCGGTCCATATATGCAGACCACAAAAGGGCCACAATCTTCTACCCAATTTCTTACTTTTCGGACTTTTCATTTTGATGCTTACCCTGATACTTTTGGTTCCATAACTTGTAATTACGACTCCATAAGTGGGATTATGTATCAAAGTCCAAAATTTCCATTAGTATCCTCAAAATTCTATCTTTTTAAGTATCTCGCAACATTACCTAGCCCGAGTAGGACTTATGACCCTAATGAATTGGTCACAAGGTCCCCTTACCTGGAAAATTATGAATGTAGCAATCCTACCATATTCTGGGTAAGTCCATAAGCTATAAACCTACAATAGAAAAACAAGCCAAGTGAACACTAAAATAGTGGGTTGCCTCTCCCCAGCGCTTGATTTAACATAGCAACACGACGTGGCTATGCTGGTTACTCAGACTTCACCAACAAGCCCATGGGTTGCCTCTTACCTAGTACTTAATTTAATACCTCGACATAATGTGGGTACCATAATTACTCAGAATTCATTAAGATACCCATCAGAATACCCTCTTGGGTTATTAATACAATTTATCACAAATACCACCCTCATGGCGATCGATTGCTTTATTATTTTTTAGATGTTGAATATGACCTCCTCTCTATTGACTCTGAAATTCAGCTCGCCCTTCTCTATGTTAACTATCACTCTACCAGTGGCCATAGATGGTCTCCCTAATATGATGGGCATCTCAAAGTTAACCTCACATTCTAGAATGACAAAATCAGTCAGAAAGATAAAGTTATCAACTCTCACAATCACACTAAAAGAAATACCCACGGGTTCTTCATGATATGGTTAGCCATCAATAGACTCACAATAGTTGGTTCAGGAGGGCTCAAGTGCAATTTCTTGAATACAGCCAGTGACATCAAATTTATGCTGGCTCCTAAGTTATACAAGGCTCTGGCAAATTGAGATGACCGAAAAGTGCATGGAATAGTGAATGCTCTAGGATCACCCTTTTTCTAGGCCAATGACATAGTCATGATTGCATTATAGTGGTACAATCCACCAATATTCTCAATAGTAGCCCCTTTCTTCTTTGTAATCAATTTCTTCATTAACCTAGCATATCTAGGCATCTGCTCCAATGCCTTAAGAAAAGGGATATTCAAGCTGAACTCTTTTAGCATCTTAATAAATCACTTAAACTTCCCTTCCTCTCTCTTTTGCTTCAATATCTAAGGAAAAAGTGGGGTGGTCATAAAATTTGTGTTATTTTTATCTCAACGACTTGACCCTTACCTTTGTCCTTACCAATTTTACCATTACCACCCGTTGTCCTTTCTGACTCTACAGCAGGTGTCTTATCAACAGTATCTTCATCATGCCTTGGCAATTCCATAGAAGGTAATGGGGGATCCACGTTAGTTATACCACTCCTTGTGGTAACAATAACACTATGATCATTATTTTTTTGAATTTTGAACAGTGTTGCTCGGAAAGGTACCTGGCTACCTCTAGTTCAGTGTTGCTGACATGTACCTGAACTGGTGCTCCAACTACTTGATACTAGTGGCATCAGATTCAACCTTGTGGGTCAACCCTTAGATGTCATCCTTAATTTCCTTAAGGTTATTCTCATGATGTTCTTGACCCTTTCCCATCTTGGTCAGCATCGCCTTCATTCTAGATTTTGTATCTCGACTACCTGGTAGGATATACCTTTCTCCTTTCTCTCTGTAATCATATTTTTTTCTCCAGTCACAATCTTGCTCCCTACCACAATCTATGTGTCTTTCATAATAGTTTTGATGTTGGTTTATTTTCACTAGGGCTCAGAAACCCGCCAACTGATGATCCAAATATTTTACTTCCTCCTCTAACTCTAACTCATAATCTTTGGAAGTTGAACCCTATGCTTCTACTACGTTCACTTTCTTAAAACTTGCTACTGTAAATTGCTTTGCTAGTAACCCATGATCAGTTCTTAGCAGTACAATTTCTTAAGCTACTGAATTATTAGCTACTTTTGGGGCGTAGGATGCACCAATAGCATACGTGTCAGATCCCATCTCAACCTCTTGAATTTTCCACCCACAGTTAGTAAGCGAGATCAAATCTAGGATTTTTAAAGCAACCTTCCAGCATAGTCTCATAAAAGATCCTCTAAAGATGGTGCCTTCCATGGCTTTAGAACTAATGGTCAAGGATCTGTAGAATATCTACAATAAGCTCGTCCCTAAAATATGATGGTTGGGCACCATACTTAGCTTCTTCTTAAACCTAAACCAAGCATCGTACATGGATTCTGATTGCAACTACCTAAATTATAAGTCTCATCCTTAAGCTGCAAGATCCTAGATGGAGGAAAGAACTGATTTAAGAATTGCTTGCACAACTCATTCCATGTGGTAATAAATCCTCTTAGTAGTTCCCCCAACCATAAAGATGCTTCTATGATAAGTGAAAAAAGGAACAACCTCAATCTACGCGCCTCCTGATTTACCCCTGGATTTGAGTACGAACTGCGAATCCTAATGAAATTTATAAAGTACATGTTTTCATCGACTGTAGGTAAACCCGTAAATACACCCTTAAGGTTTAAGAGTAGAATCATTGCACTCGTTAAGTCAAACTTAATACCTGGGCAAAAATAGAAGAAATAATATCTCTAGTCTCTGCCAGCTCAACGTACCCCATATCATCTTTATCATCCTCATAGAACTGTAAATACTAATATGTTGACATTACTTGAGCACGACCACCTCTAACTCTATTTTGATTACCATCGAGTTCTGCTCGGTGGTCTGCTTTCTGCCTCTGCACAGCAAACTCTACCTCCCGAGCTATGAGTTAAGAATCTTCTTCCCCTCTCTGATTAGCATATTGTTCTAACAATAACTCTTTATTCTGGTCAATAATGTCTTGAACACCTTCAGTGAGAAGGGGAGGCATCTGGTGTGCAGCATCACAAACCCCTTTAGGAATGTCATTTTTTTTAGGTTTGTCATTGTATGAGGTGTTTGTAGTATTCTCTTTGGATTTGGATTTAGTGAGAGTAGTGGATTACGTCTAGACCATGTTCTTATCATACACCGGTGTACACCCAACTAATAACAAAAATTAAAAGACCCAAAAACTTCAACAACTTTGATTCACAACTCAACATTGTATTCCCTAAACATGACGTCAAAGTTTAGTAACGCCCAAGGTACACCTTCAATCTGAAGGTTATGAAGCCTCTATAAAATATAGTAACCTAACAAATATTAGGGTCGAATCCCAAGGGAATACGTAGAATTGTGACTCTTAACTGTTGTAATCAACAGGAAGAACTAGAAAAGTAAACAGGGGGTTTGTAGTGACAGTATTAAACAAGTAACTAATATTAAATTTGGTTGCCGTTTAGTCATAGACAAACACTAAGGTTGTGTTTCCCATGGATTCTAACTTAGTAATCTTCTCATGCTTAATCCAACTATACCACTGTTGCACATGTAGAGTCTGGTAAGATAGGTATCACCAATCGCCTCATGGCACCATTTGGTAAATTTCACTCATCTCCTCTCGGTCTTAAAGTGTCAAATTACTAACCCTTACCGTGGACTCTAGTTACAACTATCTCCTCTCTATCTCAAGTTGATTAGAGGGAGTTAAATAGCTTAAGAAGATAGTACAAGTAAACTTATTTCTACAATTAACCCCAAATCATCATTGTGATTTCCTTCTCCAAATAGCTACCTCCCTCTTGAGTTTTTAGTAAATACAGCTTGGACCTTAACATATGCACCCGTTATGAAATCAATAAAAGTGAAGAAAATGCCAATACATGCAACAACAATACTTTATAAGGATTGAACACTTCCCCTACTTTGTCATGCAACCAGGGTTCCCACAACCCTAGCTAAAGAAGATTAGATACCCATGCTTGTGTAATGATTAAAAGAGTACATATTTAAAAACATTCAATAATCACACAATAATCAACAACTAAAAAACCCAAAACTTTAACGTAATTAACAACCAAAGTTAATACAAAGTAATTCCAAGACAAAAGATGGATCTCAAAATCAAATATCTATTTGTGAGTACAAAGAGAGTGTAACCTCTACTAAAGAGCACATAAAGGATATTTATTGTACATAAGGAAACCTTATATCAAAGCCAGACGAAAAAGGAAAAAAAGTGTCGGTGGCCACTTACTTTGGCCACATGCGATCTGCAAGCACCACATGTGGTCCGCATGTAGACCCAGGTAAGTCCCAAAAAATTTTACTGCACTATTTTCTCTATGTACCTTGGATTTTTGGTACTTACCTTACCCACATGCAGTCCGCAAGTACTATATACGGTCCGCACGTAGACATAGGTAAGTGCCAGAAATTTTTCTTCAGCTTTAGCACTATCTAGATCTTTAGTTCTAGTACTTACTTCAGTCACAAAAGGACCACAAGTGCTACCTGCGGTCCATATATAAACATAGGTAAGTGTCGGGTCTTAAAATTCTTGCAATCAAGCTTCTGCACTTCAACTTATGGTACATGCTTTGGTCACACACACCTGGTAAAAGCCATAAATTTCTAAGTAAGTAGCCAAAAACTCCATTTTTTATCTTTTTCTTGAACTTAGCATCCAAAACTTAGTTTCCTAAAAAACATACCCAAAACACATCATATCTAACAAAAAACCTAAGAAACTTGCATATTTTTATAGTTTTAAACGTTGAAAGTTCTATATTTCAATAGCACATCATATACTAACTCAGACCTCAACTCACCTCTCTGACTTGTGTTCATGGATCAAGGTTCCTATAAATATCTCTTTATATTTAAAAAATAATGTTCCCTAACGGTAGAAATAACTCATGAAAATGTATTTATGAAATAAGGATACAATGCTCACTATCAAATTACCACGAAGATAACAATCCATTCGATACTTGTATAGGTGAGCCCAAAAATAAACTCAATATGTCAATACTTCATGATATCAGTTCTATTTTAGCATGATTAGAATATTTGTTTATGTAAGACATCATTAATACCATTTCAACCCCTAAATCGAGCATTTCTATCATGATAAGGGCAAATAATGCTTAATAAGGCCTATAATATGTATTCAAGCCCTTGCACAGGCATTACAATAAGAACAATGGAATTTCAATGAATAAATATGGCCAATAATGTCAAATATAGCCCCTACACAAGCAACAAGGAATATATCATATCTCAAATCAATCCCAATAAGCATATAAGCCCCTATAGGATGCACTACATTAATAATAATCTCAAAGTATAACTACCATGGTTATTTTTCCCAACCCATAATATGTTTTACTTATTTATTAATAATCCAATCTAGTCTGAAGAAAGTTAATCCATAACCTATTTCAAAGTGAGAAAATCCTAGTGTAAAGCTTTCAACACAGAGCACTTTCCTTTGGAATAGCGTTAGAATATGTAAGGGCTTGATTTAATTAATTATTCATTTTTATGTGAATTGACCATTTTACCCCTCCCTATGGTTTTTATGTGATGTTTCTAGTGTATGGGGATGATTGGCATGGTTTCCAATGCTTTACGATGTGTTTTGTGTGATTTTTATAGTTTTTGGAAGTTACAAAGGCTTTATAGTTAACTTTGGTCCATATTTATTACTCTACATGTCAGATGACAAAATGGAATGTCCTAGCAGATTTGAAACATAAATTTTAGTGTGGTAGCATGGTTGGTATAGTTTTATGGCTTTATATATCATTTCAATCCTCGATTTGGCAAATTGTAAAATTGAGTTTCGGGGATCAAATCTGTGAAAACAGCCTTTTTTTGAAAATTTGATGTCGTCATTCAGTTTGGAGTGTCAAATTTGATAGGAGTAGCATAGCTCGTTTGCATTCTCAATATTCTGGGTAAATCCCAAGGGGTCGATCGAGACTTGGAATTTTTTAAGTCTTTAGCTGGTGCACTCGCTTAAGTGCCCCTACGGTCTCTTAAGTGAAGGGCTTCTTAAGAGGTTAGCCAGTCAATTAAAGGACCAGGCTTTTAGATGGTATGCCACTTAAGTGATGCCCTTCCACTTAAGTAAAGGCTAGCTAAGAGATTTGGTTCGCTTACGAAAAAGTGTAATGCCCCGAGTCTGTAATACACGGTGCTTACGACCCCGAAAAACCACAAGCTAACCCATGACTGATATCTGTTGTAAGCACTGAATAATCACATGGTAATAATAATAATACTGAAATAAATATGGAAATTAGGTTGACGTTGCCATAAGGTTCACAACTAAAAACAAATACTGAATACTAATAAATGAATACTGAAAACTGAATATATGTCTGAAATACTCTAGTCTAAAAGCTTCTAACTATCTGAATATAGAGTTGATGGGACAATTCCCCAACGAACTTCGTCTACTGAATGTTTAACTACTTAAATACAGAAAGATAACATTATCCACGAACCATAAGGACACACCACTAAATCTGCTACTGATAATCTGGGCTACTAAGTGCGGTTAGGAGCCCGTGCATCTGAACCTATCTATAAGATATCATAGTGCAAAAGAAAAGTTTTGTGTCAGTACTTTGAATGTACTGGTATGCTAAGTGAGGTAGGTTGATACGCATAGGTTTATATGCATGGACAACAACTAGCTGAGTTATATGGACGTAACTAAATGAGAGTATATGCATGAATACATAAACTGTAATTGAGATCATGTTAACACTGGATACTGAGTTCTGAATACTGATTAATTGATATTTGAGTTTACTAATACTATAGTACTGATAACGGAGTGACTATTTATGATAATCCTGATTCTGTAGAACGGAATTGAGTTCTATACTAAGCTAGCTGACTGTGTCTAATAGTCCTGAATCTGTAGAACTGAACTAAGTTCTATACTGAGATTAAAATTAAAACAATGAGAGGTATTTATCTAACCGACATGCCCCTCTCCAAGTAGATTGGAGTACAACATGTAACCCCAGTTAGAAGGGTGTTAATACCGTGTCACGGGTAAAGACAACTAGTAAGTTAACCCTCTCTAACAGTAAGCACTTTCGTCAACCCTCGCTGGTAGGAAAACTCATGTGAGATGTATCAACCCTAGTCTAGCGAAAAGATATCTCAACCTATGCTAGCTATATAGTTCTGTAACTCAGGGATTGCTACTACAGGTCAAACCCTATGCTGGCAGAAATGCGCCCATCCCTGAGTTTGCTCGGTGTTGATTCCTACTCTCAACTGAATAGACACTAAACTGATTTCTAAATTTTACTAGGATTGAATAAACTGTTACTGATCATACTGTCTAACTGAATTGAACTGAGTTCACCGAGTTCTGAGCTGACTACTGAATCGAGATTGGGACTGATTACTGAGTATTACTATTTATGACACTACTGAGACTATTCTGTAACTACTATAGCTCTAGGTAAGAAACTAAGTTTTCCGGTATTGAATACCCCCAGGACTCGATATATGAAAAGTAAAATACTACATGACTTTAGTAGCATAATAGCACTTGCTTACTAATAATGCATTCATTTAGACATTTTTGTCTAACACTTGATATACATGAGCTTGTGCATGAATGAAATCATATAATAACATGTCATGCTTACACTAGTCAGTTCACATAAGCATTTTGACAAACACTTGGGGAGCATGGGTATTTCACATATCAATAAAACATGTAATACTATCATGGATACTACATTCAACTTGTAATTCAATAGTTCAACATGAAGTTCACATAATTCAATCCACAATTAACTAGTTTTCATGGAATTTATGATAAATCATGGAAGATTACATTCAAATCCAATATGAAACCTATGAAATCATTTAACTTGTAATTTAAAAGAGTTTCGTGAACTCCAAGCATGGGTAGAAGGAAACCATTGGATGAACACTTCACATACCTTGGTACTTGAATTAATAAAGATTGATGGTAAATTTCTTGAAGCTTGAATTGAAATTAGATCTCCTAGAGTTTTGCTCTTGAGTAATTTGGGAGAAATAAAGAATGTTTTATCCCTAGGATTGATTAATTTCATATTTTTGGGGCTAAATAGGGGTGGGAAAATGACCTAAATACCCTCATGGACGCAGAGTTTTAATGACTGAAAATAGGTCTAGTGACATGTACCCCAACGCGTCACATCAATGGAGTCGATGCGATGGTCGATGTGCCGCATCGAGTCCACATTGGCTCACTAGAAATTGCCATTAGGAGCTGGGAAAAACATTTATCAATGAGATAGGAAATGCGGTGCGTCGAGATCGCATTGATACACTGGTTTGGACTTCCAAACGTGATTCAGACGATGTTCGAAAAATCCAAAACTTATTTGAGAACACCTACTGGCATACTTGATCATGAATCAGCCTAAAGATTGACACTTTAAGGTCTTCAAGGTTGGGAAATTGGATCACCAACTTATGAGGCTAAAAATATTTCTAAGTGTAAACACTTAGCTGAAATTTCTAAGTATGGGACCCCTTATCAAGCTGTAAAGGCTGAGTTAAGCTTGCGAGGTCTTATAATATCTCCTCCTTGGGAACATTCGTCCTCAAATGAGATTGACTAAGCTAAGATTACTGATAGACTGAACTTGCTTACTGAGCATGCATAACTGAAGCATGATTTCATGACTGAAACTACTGATACACTAAATTTTCACACTGAACATGCATGACTGAAATATGAATGAAATATGAGGACATGAAATATGACTCAGCTGTTTTGTGAGGGTATGCGTGATATGAGAATGCTATGCAACTGAACTGATATCCTACTCATATAGGAAATCAGAATATTGAACTGAGTAAATTTAAGGAAAACTATTATCATGAGCTGAATCTGAGTTTGTGGAGAAGAGGTGAGTACACTTAGTCCTCATATCTACTTCTCCTTCCCAAGTAGCTTCCTCAATAGACTAATTCCTCCAAAGAACTTTGACTAGAGGAAATTCTTTGTTCCTCAGTCTGCAAATCTGACAATCAAGGATTTCGACTGGGATCTCTTCATAAGAATGGTTGTTCTGAACATCAATCCCCTCTATAGGGACTACGACTGCTCGGTCACCTATGTATTTCTTTAGCAAGGAGACATGAAACAATGGGTCGACTGAAGCTAAATCTGAAGGCAACTCAAGCTCGTAAGCTACCTTTTCAAAACAGCTAAGAATTCGGTAAGGACCGATATACCGAGGACTAAGCTTCCCCTTCTTGCCAAACCTCTTTACTTCTTTCATAGGAGAGATTTTTAATTACATAAAATCCCCAATCTTAAACTCAAGATCCTTCCTTCACACATCTGCGTACAATTTTTATCATCTCTGAGCTGTCTTAAATCTTTCTCAGATCAACTGAACTTTTTCTAAGGTATCAAATACAAAGATAGGCCCTACCACTGCGGCCTCAACCATTTCAAACCAACCAATAGGAGATCTACATCTCCTCCCATAGTGCGCCTCAAACAGAGCTATCTGAATGTTGGAATGTTAATTGTTATTATACACAAACTCAATCAAAGGAAAGTGGTTATCCCAACTACCCTTAAAGTCAATGGCACAGGCTCTTAACATATCTTCTAAAGTCTGAATGGTCCTTTTTACTTAACTATCTATCTGAGGGTGGAAGGTTGTATTGAGGCAAACTTGGGTACCTAGACCTTTTTGGAAGGCTTTCCAAAAATAAGAGGTGAACAATGTACCTTTATCTGAGATGATGGACAACGAAACTCCATGTAATATGACCAAATCTCTAACATAGAGCTTGGCATACTCCTCGACTGAATAGGAATATGGACGAGTAAGAAATAAGCTGATTTGGTCATCCTGTCCATAATGACCCAAACCAAATCATACTGACAATGAGTATGGGGAAAACCCATTACAAAATCCATATTCACCTCCTCCCACTTCCAAGTAGGACTACTGAACTCCTACATAAACCCACTAGGCTTCTGATGCTCGATCTTAACTTGCTGACATATGTAGCACTTAGCTACAAACTCTACAATATCTCTCTTCATCCCACTCCACCAATAGATATCCTATAAGTCACGGTACATCTTGGTGGCCCCTGGATGAATTAAATACCGCGCACCATATGCTTCTTCAATAATATCCTGCCTTAAATCATCTATAACAAGCATACATAGTCGACCCTAGCAATGCAACACACCATCTCCCGCTTGGGAGAAAACCTCTACTTTTTTATCTCTGACTGTCTCTTTTAACTTAGCTAAACTGGGATCTCTGTCCTGCTTCTCTTTCACTTTGGAAACCAAAGATGATTCTGAACTATTCTACACCCACACACTACCTTCTACTGAATCACCTAAGCGAACACCTAGTCAAGTAAGCTGATGGACTTCCTAAACTAACTTCTTCGAACAATCCTTCATGCGAGTAAAACTACCCATAGGCATCCTACTGAGGGTATCCTCCACTACATTAGCCTTGCTCGGATGATATAGAACACTTATGTCATAGTCTTTCAATATCTCTAACTACCTCCTCTAACACAGATTCAGGTCTTACTAAGAAAACACATACTGTAGGCTCTTATGGTCTGTGAACACATCAATATGCACCCCATACAAGTAGTGCCTCTAAATTTTTAAGGCAAACACTTCAGCTTCTAGCTCAAGATCATGAGTGTGGTAGTTCTTTTCAAAGGGTTTAAGTTGTCTAGAGGCATAGGCTATAACCTTACCTTTCTGCATCAAAACATACCCCAAACCCACTCTAGAAGTATCATAATATACCACAAACCCATCTGAACCATCTGGTAGAGTCAAAATTGGAGTTGTAGTGAGTCGAGCCTTTAACTCCTAAAAACTCTTTTCACAAGAATCTAACCACTAGAATTTGACTTTATTCTAATGCAGTTGGACATAGGGGATGCAATAGACAAAAATCCCTCAACAAACCATCGGTAATAGTCGGCCAAGCCTAAGAAACTCCTGATACCTAATGGAGAGATGGGTCTGGGCCAGTTTCTCACTACTTTGATCTTTTGAGAATCAACTCTAATGACATCACCGGAAATGATATGACCAAGGAAAGCTACTGACCTTAGCCAAAATTCATATTTACTAAATTTGACGAACAACTGATGGGCTCTAAAGGTCTATAACACTATTCTGAGATGGTCTGCATGGTCATGCTCACTGTGGGAGTAGACAAGAATATCATCAATGAAGTCTATAATGAATAGGTATAAGTACTTCTTGAACACATATTTTATCAAGTCCATGAAAGCTGTTAGGGCATTGGTAAGACCAAATGACATGACTAGAAATTCGAAGTGACCCTATCAAGTTTAGAAAGCTATCTTTAGAATGTCACATTCTCTGACTCTAAATTGATGATATCCTGACCTGAGGTCTATCTTAGAAAAGTAGGTGGCACCCTGAAGTTGGTCAAAGAAGTCATTGATTCAGGGAAGTGGATATTTATTTTGGACCGTGAATTTATTTAGTTGATGGTAGTCTATACACATTCTAAGAGAACCGTCTTTCTAACACATGAATAGGACTGGTGCACCCCACGAGGATACACTGGTTCTGATGAATCCCTTATCTAGGAGTTCCTTCAACTATTCTTTTAATTCTCTGAGTTCTACTGGAGCTATTCTGTATGGCGAGATAGAGATGGACTGAGTATCTGGAAGAAGTTGTATTTTGAAGTCAATTTCCCTCTTGGGAGGAACTCCGGAATGATCTATGGGAAATACATCTGGGAATTCACATGCAACTGGTATTAATTCAAGATTAGGGGTCTCGAAACTAAAGTCTTGAACTTAAATAAGATGATAGACACATCCCTTAGATATTATTTTCCTCGCCCTAAGGTACGAAATAAGCTGACCCCTAAGTATTGAAGTACTACCCATCCACTCTAGGACAGGTTCATTCCAAAACTATAATTGAACAATTTTGTTTCTGCAGTCAACTGAAGCATAGCATGAATGAAGCCAAACTTTGCCAAGAATTACATCAAAAATTTTCATCTCTAGCTCTACTAAAGTAACTTTCTGAGATACCATAACCGAACGATTTCGATATACCCGTTGAGCTATAATAGATTTACCAACTGGGGTAGAAACTGAGAAAGGCTCTACTAGAATTTTAGGACTGACTCCGAACTCAACAACTATATAAGGAGTTACAAAGAACAAAGAAGCTTCTGGATCTAGCAAAGCATAACGTACCAGTGAACACATCAGGAGAACTTTCCTAATCCTGTTGGGACTGAAGTGTATAGAGTCTATTTGGGCGTTGCACACTAGTGGTACTGGAAGTGGAACCCTCTTGGTTCCGGCAACCAGACTGATCTGAGGGATGATTATGTTGACTTTAAGAACCCACCTAAACATATTGAACCTATGGCCTGGCTTGCCACATCCGAAACAACATCGCTGTCAGCTCTACAAACACCCTAATGGTTTCTACCATATCTCTAGTAAAGAGGATTTGTTCGGGCACTGCTAACACTACCCTGGGTTTTAGCACCTAATGCTCTATATTTATTGCCATCTCTAAATTTCGGCACTGGAGCACTGGCTGAGGATAAAGCTAGAACTAAAGATTTGGGGCAAAACTGAGAACGATTACCACCGTCTAATTTAGGATGAGTAAAGTTAAAGCACCTATTCTCGCTCTCTAGTTTTCTTTCTCCTTCTATTTATTCTCAGCCTCTTCTATTTACTGAGCATAGACCATGAGCCTGTATATGTCCATCTCCTTAATCAGCATTATGGTTCTGCACTCCTTGACCATACTGTTAGACACACCCGACACAAACTTACTCATCTTCATTCAGCTATCTGCTACCATGTGAAGGGCATATCTACCTAACTGAGTAAACTTAAAAGAATACTCTTGCACTGTCATGTTGCCATACTTTAGATTAATAAACTCCAAAACCTTATCTTCTTTTAACTCCAGTGGGAAGAACCTATCTAGAAAAGCAGTGGCAAACTTTTCCCATTCTATAGGCCCTGCATATGCAGCCCTCTCTGCCTTTCACTGCTTTAACCATGAGTGAGCCATATCCTATAACTAATATGCAGCCAATTCAACACTCTCACTTGCAGTCACCCCCATAATATTTGTAACCTTCTGAACCTCATCAAAGAACTTTTGTGGGTCCTCATCTGACTTAGACCCGGTAAAAGATGGAGGGTTTATTCGGGTAAAGTCTCAAATCTTGGCTGCAGCAGTATTGACCATTGGATTGGGTGGAATGGCAGCTAGGCATTTATTCTGGGCTGCTACTTAATTGTCTAAAGAAGTAAATACAGCCCTGAATTCCACCTGGGAGACATGCTCATCCAGAGGATCTGCCTGAACGGGCTGAGGGGCTGGCTAATTTCCTATTCTTCTTCCATTCTTCTTGGGAGGCATGTTCTGTAATCGGGAGAAAGAAAATGATTAGACTAAGATTGTAGCTTGATCTCATTCTCACTCACACGACATGAATACTAAAAGAAGGGAAACTTTACCTAAAAATGGCTCGTAGCCCTTTGTCCATAAGTATGGTGTGCTATACACCTATGTACAATACTCTACTAGATATGACTTTCATACTTCCTACGACTCTATTAAACCTTAGGTTCTGATACCAATTTTGTAACACCCCAAGTCTGTACCCTGGATGCTATGTAGTGCTTTCGACTCCGAAGGACTACAAGCTAACCCATGACTAATATTTGCTGTGAACACTGAATAATCACACCGTAATAATAATAATAATAATAATAATAATAATACTAAAATAAATGAAGAAATTAGGCTGAAGTCTCCATAAGGTTCACAACTAAAAATAGATACTGAATACTAATAAATGAATATTGAAAACTGAATATCTGTCTAAAATATGCTAGTCTAAAAGCCTCTAACTATCTGAATATGGAGTTGATGGGACAAGTCTCCAACTAAATCTATCTAATAAATGTTAACTACTGAAAGACTGAAAGATAACATTGTCCTTGAACTATGAAGACTCACTACTAAATCTGTTGTTGATAATTCGGGCAGCTAAGTCCAATCAGGAGCCTGTGCATTTAAACCTATAATATAAGACACTATAGAGCAAAAAAAAGTATGTGTCAGTACTTTGAATGTAATAGTATGATAAGTAAGGTAGGCTGATATACAGGGGCTCCTATGCATAGACAACAACTAGCTGAGTAACATGGACGTAATTGAATGAGAGTACATGCAAGAATACATAAACTAAAACTGAGATCATGTTAACACTGGATACTGAGTTCTGACTACTGATTAACTAATATCTGAGTTTATTGATAATGTAGTATTGATAACTGAGTGACTATTTTTTATAGTCCTGATTCTGTATAATGGAACTGAGTTCTATATTGAGCTGGGTAACTATGTCTGACAGTCATGAATCTGTAGAAATGAATTGAGTTCTATACTGAGATTGAAACTAAAACTATGGGAGGTAGTTATCTAATCGACATGACCCTCTCCAAATAGATTGGGGTCCAATGTGTAACCCCAATTGGAAGGGTGTTAATTTCATACCACGGGTAAAGACAAGCTGTGAGTTAACCCTCTCTAATAGAAAGCACTTTCGTTAACCCTCGCTAGTAGGAAAACTCATGTGAGATGTATCAACCCTAGTCTAGCAGGAAGATATCCCAACCTATGCTAGCTACATAGTTCTGTAACTCAGGGATTGCTACTAAGGGTCAAACCCTATGCTGGCAGAAATATGCCCATCCCTGGGTTTGCTCGGTGCTAATTCCTACTCCCAACTGAATAGACACTTAACTAATTTCTAAATTGTACTACGCTTGACTGAACTGTTACTGATCGTACTGTCTAACTAAACTAGACTGAGTTCACTGAGTTCTGAACTGACTACTAAACCGAGACTAGGACTGATTACTGAGTATTACTATTTATAACACTACTGAGACTATTCTATAACTACTGTAGCTCTAGGTAAACACCTAGATTTTCAGGTATTGAAACCCCAAGGACTCGATAATATGAAAAGTAAAATACTGCATGACTTTAGTAGTATAATAGCACTTGCTTACTAATAATGCATTCATTTAGACATTTTTGTCTAACACTTGATATTATAAGCTTGTGCATGAATGAAATCACATAATAACATGCCATGCTTGCACTAGTCAATTCATATAAGCATTTTGACAAACACTTGGGGAGCATGGGTATTTCACATATCAATAAAACATGTAATATTATCATGGATACTACATTCAACTTATAATTCAAGAGTTCAACATGAATTTCACATAATTCAATCCATAATTAACTAGTTAACTCCAAGGGTGGAAGAAAACCCTTGGATGAACACATACCTTGGTACTTGAATTAATAAATATTGATGGTAAATTTCTTGAATCTTAAATTGAAATTAGATCTCCTAGGGTTTTGCTATTGAGTAATTTGGGAGAAATAAAGAATATTTTTGCCCTAGGAGTGATTAATTTCATATTTTTGGGGCTGAATACGGGTGGGAAAATGACCCAAATACCCTCATGGAAATGGAGTTTTAATGACTAAAAATGGGTCCAGTGATGCGTAGAACGACATGCCGCATCAATGGAGTCGACGCGATGGCCGATGCACCGCATCGAGTCCATATTGGCTTACTGGAAATTGGCACTAGGAGCTAGGAAAAACATTTATCAACATGATAGGAAATGCGGTGCATCGAGATCTCGTTGATCTACTAGTTTGGACTTCCAAACGTGATTCAAATGATGTTTGAAAAATCTAAAACTTGTTCGAGAACACCTACTGGTATACCTGATCATGAATCAGCCTAAAAATTGACACTGTAAGGCCTTAAGGGTTGGGAAATAGGATCACCAACTTATGAGGCTAAAAATAATTCTAAATGTCTTATCAAGCTCTAAGGGGTGAGTTAAGCTTAGAATTTTGTGGGGTCTTATAAAAAGGCTCAGGCTTTGCTGGTACTGTGAAAGTGACACTTGGCCATGAAAGTGATACTTAGACATGAACGTGATAGCTGCTTAACTAGCTCAATGTTTTCTTAAGCGACACCGGGTACCCTTAAATACCCTTTTCCCAAATTTTCCATCATTTTTGAGACTTTGAGCTTTGAGTTTTAAATTTTTTAGGCGATTTCTTCAAATTTCAAGCTTGGGTAGACTCCAAATCCCTATTTCAATTATTTTACTTTGATTCTTATCATCTAAATCTTATTAAAATTTGATTTCAAAAGTGATATTCGATAATTTTAGCTTGGAAGGCCTAAATAGTTTCTTCAAATTTAAACCTCGTTTTAACCCATTTTCGCTTGGGTTTTATTATATGGCTTCCTTTAATCATGGATAATGTGTGTGTGAACAAAATTCCAATTTTACCTCTTTTCTTTGAAAACCTGTTTTGGGGGTCCATTTTGACCCCGGCTCAAAAATGGTCAATATGTGTATCATTGGCTTCCTTTTGAGACATAGATTTTATATTTGTACATTTTAGTTGGTTTAAAGGCTATTTGAGATGGGAATGCTCTGTATTGAGGACTTTTTGGACTAGAATTTCATTGTTCAAGGTAGGTTATGGCTTGACTTTCTTCAGACTGGGCTAGGTAGTTAATACTGATATAAAAGCATGTTATGAGTATCAATTGTAAAAATGGTGTTATTACTGTTATGTGCTCGTGTGGGCACCTATGTTGTTGTTATTGGTGGTTTTGGACACTATTTTCTATGCGTGACCTCTGTGGGGGTCTTAAGTGATATTGTTGGCCTTGTGATAGACATCTAGTTATTTTGTTCTTGATGAAAATACCTAAGATGATTTATGTAGTATCAATGGAATAGTACTTATATATCTCATTCTAATGGCACATAGATTATATTGGATCATGGATGGTTGGCTTATTAAGTATATTCTAGCTCACGTGCTTGTGTATTGGTTGGATTTGAAATTATCATTCTAGTTTGGTTGTGATCATTACATCCTCATATCATATATACATTCATTAGGCATTGTTACCATTGTGGAAATACTGGTTTTCTTATGGAAATGTAACACATTTAGAAACCCTCTGTCGAAGATCATGTGTCGGAGAGGAGTTATAGATATTGGATTAAACTTGGTATTAGTTATTGGATTATATATGGGTTGTACACACCCCCATGGTTCCTACCTTGGGAGAAGTACTTGGTAGGTGTATATGGAGGTTGTGCGACAACCTCGGACTTATCACATCATTATCATTCTTATTGAATTTAATATACTATGCACTTTCTGTGATTGTACCTTCGTGTTTGATTTGATTTCTATCTATTCTATTATTCTCTTTCGTACTTGTATTTGGTATATGTGTTATGCTTAGAATTGTTAGTGGAGATGGTGAGAACTACCATTTAGGTTTTTTTTATTGCAGGTGACATATCTATAGTGAGTATTTTATATACTTTATTTTCTACTTTTTTCAATCGGCCTGTGATACCTAACAAGTACAAGTGGACCATACTCATCCCTACTGTGCTCTTTCAGTGCAGATCCAGGTATGAGTGCATCTCACGGTAGCTAAGTTCAGGTGGAGACTTGTCATATCTAAGGTAGTGGTCGCTTTATGCTTCCAGAGTTGACCTTCTACCCCATCCTATGTAGTTTTATGTCTGTTTTTGTATTCGGAGATAGATATATGTACTTTTTAGATTATCAGTTTTATTTTTATACTCTAGGTGTATCTAGATACTTCTTACACTGTGACACTAGGTTTTGGGATAGTTTTGATATTCAAATATTTTATGTATATATGGCTCGACTTTGCTCTAGAAGTCTTACTTTGGGATTTGATTATGTTTTTCTCTTGTCATATCAATTTGGGCGATTGGATTACTTGTCAAGTCTTAGCTGTAATAAGTGTCATCATGGTCCTTGCTTTTGGATCATGATAGAATGAGCTAAAAAATAAAAATATATCATCAACACATTAAAAAGAAGCTAAATACCCATATTGACCATATTTAAGATAGGTCCAAAACATGTTCAAATTATGGGTTCAAAAATAAAAGAGGTAAAATTAGAATTTTATTTTTAAAATGTGTTCCCCAAGATTATAAGAGTCTACAGTTGAAAATCCATGCAAAAATGAGTTAAAATGATGTTCAAATCAAAGAATAACTATTTTTAAGCTTTACAACAAAAATCCAAAAACCTATTTTTAAATCAAGATTAAAAACTATTTTTGAAGGTATAATCAATAGGAATCCAAGAAAATAAGTTTGGAGCTTACTCAAGCTCAAATGGTTAAAATCTCCTTAAAATTATCCCAACCCAAAACTTTAAGTCTTGAAATAGATGAATAGAATAAAAGGCAAAAATTTGGGTATATACCAGTGATGGCCATTTTAGCAGCTAAATGACCGCAAAAGTGGCAGGTGGTTGCTAAAATAGCCTAACCTGCATGGTTGGGCTTCACTAAAGTTGTCCACCATCTATAAAGAAACCCGCTAAAGCGGTAAATTTTTTGCTTTAGCGACTAGAACAAAAATTAGCTGACCGCTAAGATGGTGCCACGCCACTAAAGCGGTTGTACTAAGTTCTGCTGCACCAACAACTTTTCTAAGTTACAAAGTTACTGATCAACCATTCAAAATTCATTCGGGATTCCACAGAAATGAACCATATAAGCTACTAGGCTATTTTCGACATTATAGACTCAATGGCAATGTAGATTTTTTGAAAAAGAATCATTTCCAACAAATTAACCCTCGAGATTTTGAAAAGCTTATTTAAACTAGCTTTCACAACAAGGGTCGAAATGCAATATAAAGATCCTAAAACCAAACAACCTCATTACTAACCCAAAATTGACATTCCAAATCTAATAAACTTTCATAACTCCATCCAATACTCAAACTATTAAATGCTGATCGAAGTTTAACTAAATGGATTTTTAAAAACTCTAAAACCTCAACTCACCCAAATCATTTCCAAAATAATTAGGAACTATGCCAAACTATCCGCACACCCTAAAATCCATATTTAACAGCTACGGAGAAAGGCAAAATGGTCAAATAAAATTTAAAAAAATTCACATATCAAGTTGTTATAATTGATGTCTTACATGACTTTCTACTACAGTGTTGTCATGCGATGGTTTGTCATTATATATTGAAAATTGAGGAGACTTGAGCTCATTTATACCATTATTGATTTTATTTATTATATGACATTGAATTGTTTATGAGCATGTATCCTCATTCATTCATCCATATTTATGGAATTGGTACCACTAAGAAGTACTACTTTTGAAAGAAATGAGACACTTTATAAAGTGCCTTAACTAAGGGATGTGTCAGAAAGGTTCATTGATGAGATTATAATAGTATATGAGTTGCGAACTCTCCATGGGTCATATCTTAGATATTTATGATCGAAAGGTGTATACGAGGTGATATTGAGACATTACATCCTTGTCACAACATCGTATTGCATCACTTTTATTTCTCTTATGTGTTTGATATTGTGTAATTTAGTCTTTTTTATGTATATTTGTTGTGCATTATATTGTTATTATAGTTATATTATATATACTAGTAAGAGTTGTACCACTTGAGCAGCCATTGGGAACTTTTTTATATGCAGGTGGAAGTGTTGCTCATAGTTTCCTTTTAATGTTTAGTTCTCTACTTTGCTTGGTCTGCCTATGATGCCTACTGAGTACAACTATACAATTAGACCATACTCACTCTTACTTTTTATATTCTTTCGATATAGATTCCAGTTTGAGTGTGACCCACAGAGCTTGAGTTTGTGTTGTTTTAAGAGTGTTTTAAAGTACTAGTGAGATTCTCATCCTGAGCATGTTCCAGAATTTCTCTTTATCATTATGCTGTCTTTGTTTACATTCAATGATAGAGTTTTTATGTGTTTTCATACACTATGTTGGTTTTAGAGTGCTATTTACTCATAACACTAGATTTTGGAATTTAAGTTATATCTATTTCATATTTTGGAGTTGTTTTATATTACTAGCCTGAATTTATCCTAAAGTATCATATTTGATTATTATTTATCTTCTTTTAGTCTTTTCATATATCTTATGGAGTTAGGCTTACCTACCAAGTTTGGGTCAGGATAGGTGCCACCATGACCTCAGATTATGAGTTGTGACATGCATATGTCATTCTTAGCTTAGTATATGGGTATATTTTTTCAATATCTATAAGAGGTGATTATAGTAGAGAAAGGAAGTGTGGTGGTTAGTGGAGTCTAAAGAACTATGAGGCTAGGGTGAATAAATGTCTAATATGGTGTAGATGAGACTAGACTCAAGTTAATTGTAGGTGTGATTCTAAATTAAATGATAATTATAGACTTGATTTATATTCCATATCCTTTCATAAGTTAAATGTTTATGAATTGGCCTTCTATCATATTTGTGATTTGTGATATGGTAAATATTGGTTGTATACACGAAATGGTGAACATGAATTTAACTAAGTATCTAGATAAAATATGTACTTGCATATTTAGTGCACTGAATTGTATCTTGGATGATAATTAATTATGATATTCATATATTATGATATTTAGAGGGTCGGGTACTGTGCCAGTACATATTACCTATCTATGATATTCGAAGGATTGGGTACCACACTGGTATAGTACATGGACTAAGTTAGTCCCCTGCAGATCATAATTATGGGTTGTATAAGTCCTCGTAGTATCTTTGTACATATTTGAGGAGAGGTTGTGATGTTTTTGATTCATTATTGCATATGAATATTTATTTGATTTATCATTAGCATTTTATAAAGTGCTTTAGTAAATCGAGGTAGCATAAGACTATTCTTGTGAGACGGTTAAGTGATGAATGGTTTGATTTGTTTGTTATGGTAATTAGAGGAGTCATAAACCCCTCTCTTAATATTGAACTTATCCTTATAATTTTAACTGTGAAATCATTGATTGTATGACAGTTGGTGTTGTTGAGGTTATTGATAGTTTAAGCAGTTTATCTGTACAGGTTAGGTTATTGGTTGAGATTATTTAGTATGTGTTGACTACTGGATTACTCATGTTGATTTATGTTTAAATGTGGTAATTATTATTTTTTAGTTATTTTATGGGTTTGGTGACTTTTGCACCTTGATAATTATTTTGATGTTGTCGTAATTTGATAAGAGGATAGAAGAATCGTAGTTAAGCATATGAAGACATTGTGGCCACTACCAGCTTATAGAGTTGATTATAGAGGTAGTACTCATTATGTATATATGGTATCAATATCTAAGAATCATATGTTAATTATTGAGTTGGATATATAATGAGTTGTCTAGTTAGATAATGTTCATAGGGTTACTAAGGAAGTAAGAATTATTGGACAAAATTTGGATTGTTTACTCATAACTACAGCTAATAAGATATAATCAGAAGTTACTAGAAAAGGTAGTGTGATAATGGATAGTGTGAACTTGATGTTTAAATACCATATCATGCTTTCATTCTGTGATTTCTATTTGATGTTATGTGATCTAACTCTGGTCGACCAATGATGCCTACCAGTACTTGTGGTGTACTAATACTACTCTTACTATATCCCCTTTTTTTGGGATATAGGTATGTTGCAAGTTGATTTGGAATTTCATGCTTAGAGCGAAGACCATTCAGCATCAACTTTTGTACCTCTTTCTGTGGAAGTTGTGTCTTTACTTATTATTGTTCTCATAATACAAGCTCTTGCACATATCTAGACTAGGTCTTGGGTAAGGAATAAGTTGTTGATCATCCATTTAAATGCTTCTATGGATCATCACTTTATGATTATGCTGGGTTTGCTTAATTCACTGAGGCTTTTACTTGAATCTTCACATAATAATTGATTGGGTGGTAAGGTTTAATAATGAGGTGGATACACGATCTAGTAATTTGGGTTGTTGCACCCAAGCACACATACAAGTGTACGTGGCCTCACCAAGTAATATAGTGGCCTTTTATAACCAAGTATCGATCCTTCAGATACTTGTGTTAACAACTATCCCAGACTAGTCCACTATTAAGATTAACTCAGTGCTAATGTAACCACAAGATTGTTTGAGAGAAAACTAAGGGTAAACTTAACAATGCAGTAAAATAAAGGTTCTTGAACAACAGTGGAGAGAAACCAAGGTTAAGGCACTATGAACAATCATACTATGTTATAAAACTTCATTAGTCAGGTTAATTATCTTGGTTGTTGCTTCATTGGGTCTATACTATGGCCTCATTTGTTTGCACTTAATGGATGTCTGAATCTAAATAGTTCAGACTTCAGACCATTAAGTGCATTTTTTTATTAAGGTTTTAACTCTTAATAGGTTTGAATAGGTCTTAATCATTCAGATCTAGAACCAAGTCTTAATAGGTCTGAAGGGATATTCTGGTGATGGATAATATTCACCACTCTATTCATATTCAGCAGTCACTACCACTAACCACCTTTACCATCGTCACCATTGTCAACCACCACCCACCACCGCCAACCACCATCGATACAAAATACCGCTACCAACCATAATTGTCAACTGCTACCACACCTACTACCTCTTTTATTCTAATTAAATTCACCGCCACCACTACCTTCAAAAACACCACAATCAGCAACCATTATCGGCCAATCCCTACTACCAACCAACTTATCTATCACAACTAGCACCACCACTAACTACCACTAATACATCACAACCTCTACATATTCTTTGGCCACCACTACCATTGTCACTAGTAACGCCACCTCTACCACCACTTAAACCAGTACCATTGCTACAATTTATCTCTACTAACAATCATCTCCACTATCACAACAAATAACATCTTTAACTAGCACCAACACATCGTCAATCATCATGCATTCATGTTTCAGCCAACACAATCAACACCTTAAACTACTAACATCAAGCAACGTCATATCATAACAACCACCACCACCATCAATCGACACCATTATAACAGTCACTACAATACCAATCACCACCAATATTATTAATCACGAACATCAATCATCGTTACCGCAACCACCATTATAAGCCATCTCTACTATTACTAACAAACATAAATGTTTTTTCTCAATCAGATACTAATTGTTCTGTTGTATTAAATTACATACTTTTTTAATATATAATTAATTTTTTATTATGTATACAAATAAATTTTTTTACACATTCAGATGTTGAAAAACAAACAGTCTTAATCATTCAGTTTTCAGATCTAGAGACAACATCTTAATCATTCAGATGTGCATTCAGATTCAGACGTCTGAATCTTAAAAAAAAAATAGAGCCTATGACTATGGCCTTCGAACCTCTAATCGATTATCTACCTTAGCCTCATAACTACATCTTGAGCGGAGATGCGAGAAATAAGTCAAATACATTCATATTTCATCCCGTACTTGAACCAAATAGAGACAATAGGTATATTCATATCCTAAATGCAAATTATAACTTCATACAATTCTATTTTATCTATCCCATGTTTTATCCTCTTGTTCCTCCTCCCGAGCTCACAAGATGATTATACATATATTCAAAGGGTAATAAATCCTTAAAATAGTGACAACAAGGATAAATAAATAATCAATAATGATAAACAACCATAACCAAATCAATTCATAACAATAATACTCATGTTCTTGGCCTTAGCCCCGAAAAAAGTTGTTTAGCTGATCATGGACATAACCTTAATCACAACGAATGAATACATGTTAAAATCTATAAACAATCAAAAGTAATGGAATAAAAACCCTAATTTAAGTGTTCTCCAGTCTCCATTCAAGTTCCAAGGTCATCCAAGGTGTGAAACATAACAAGTGTCTTAGTTATATTTGGACACAAGCTGCCTATTTTGACTTAGGTTCATGCCACGCCCTTATCGTGGTGCCTAGGGTCCATGGCATGACATAATCATGGTCAAATACTTTAATTGGTTATTTAGGATTCTCCCAAGTGTGTGTCACATCCCTAACACAATGCCTAAGGTCTATGTCACGCCAATGACTTCAAAACATCCATTTTTGGTCAAATCTTGTCCCAAGTGTTTGTCCATTCTTTCCAAGCCTTGTGGTGTTGTTTTCACTTGATTTTCAGATTTTTTATCATCCATATATCATAATTATAAACTCACCAATAACCCTATAGTATAAAAAAACTATGAATTATAGTTCAACATAACATACAATCCAAGACGATAAACTAGTAACTTAAGCTAAGAGTAGTAGTTTTGTCTTTTTGATCTTTAACTTAGTGTTTTGTCTCTTGGCTTATTTCAATTGAACCATAGACACTATAAATAAGTTATACCACACATTATTCACAATAATACCCTTATTAACTTATTACACACACTAAAATCCACCGAGATTAACTAGAACAGCACATAGCTCAAGCTAGTAACACTAGTTTCCTCGTCTAAACTTTAAGTGAGAAAATTGAATTCAAACTTGTTTGAAACATACCTCAAACATTATAATAAAGTAGTTTAACACTTATATGCTCAATTATATAAAGATTTACTCATTAATCATAAGATAAATCCTCAAAACAAGACTAATTAAATCCGTACAACAACACTGAGGTGAAGAAATACACCTCAGATCATGGGTCATGACTATGTGTAATAAGAATTTGTCTTCTATTGTATTTGTTGTAGTCTTTGCTTGAAAATAGTATTTCAATTGGTTTAGTTCATAGTATAGTTGAATTCATGAGTGTATAGCATACCCGAGGATGAGAATGGTTTAAATGTGGTGTTAATGTGTGGCTAAAAATCATGTTATTTGAGTAGTATTCGCTTACATTTGTCCTTTTTTAGTACCGTCTTGAGATTAAATGATGTGAGTTACACTTATATTTCATGTTTGGTTTATGTAGGAGTGTCTTGAGGCATTTGGAGCTTAAACAAGAAGAAAAAGAGCATCAAGGAATAAAGGAACCAGGAAAGGACTAACATTACAAAATATCTCAAAACAAGCAGAAAATGACCAATTGGATTGAGCCTTGCGCCACTGCTGCTAAGTAAGCTAGTATCTTAATCGCTAGTTAATTGAATCCACATCAAGATTGAATCGTAACACATATTTTTGATTCACATATAAATCTAACTGTACACAATTTAATGTAAACAGTGCTCATATCTCTTAAGTATAAAATAAATCAAGTCGAGCCCCAATGAAGTTCTTATCAAATTTATCAATTTTGCCCATCTTAAGATCCATATATGTAATCTTAAGATCAGAACCATATAAAATATACCCATTTTGCAAGTTGAGTTTTTGCCTGTTGTAAGATAGACAAGAAAGAGGAAAAAGATAAACAGATCAGCTCAGTCAAATATATTTTGGTTGATTGGAGTTGGCAAGTATTTATTATAAATATAAGTAGAGTCGAATCTATGATTTGAAGATTACAGGTCTTCAAAAATTTAAAATTATAAAAAGAAACATTACTTTAAGTGCTTAAGAGGAGACGATGATTTTTTAAAAACAGTCTCTCTATATTCAAAAGGTAAAGGTAAGGTGTGTGTACACTCTATGAGACTTCACTGGATATGTTTTTGCAAATGCGTAAGAGGATTTGTACCCTTCAATCAATGAGGGCGAAAATGCTTAGGTAGGCTCAGTTAGTGCCACTACACCAGTAGACTGCTTCGTTACTTGATTCCTGATATATCTTTATTATACTAGATATTGGAGCTCGGGCCAGCGTGTGCCCAATTTATGTTGTCTTTTTATCCTAATTTATGTGGTTCAAATAGAATTTTGAAAGACAATCAAATTTTTATATGATTTTAAATATTTAAAGTTCTTAATTACTGATTTATAGTACTTTTACACAATGTTCAGACATTAATGTCAATTATTTGTCCAAATTTATGTGACAGTGATAGAATATTTGAGAAGATCAATCAAATTTATTATATAGTTTAGATAAGTTATTAATTATTATGATTTATACAACATTTGGTTATTAATTATAATGATTTATACGACGTTTGGCTACATAATTTTCAAGTAATATATGTTACTCCCTCTAACCCAATTTATATGACACTGATAGAATTTAAAAAGCCGAACAAATTTTTTGTACATCTTTCAAATATTTTAGTCTGATAGTTATTGTGAATTATATTACTTTTTACGAAATTTTCAAATAAAATATCTCGATTTATGTTGCACTGATAGAATTCGGAATCAACCAAAATATTTGATGTGTCTCCAATTAATTTAAATTATTAATTATTATAATTTATAATGATTTTAAATAATTTTTAAACATATAACAAATTAATTATAAAATAATTAAATTAAAAAAATATATATATAATTACACAAATATCCTCAACCAAAAGCAGATAGCTGGAAGCAGGCATGACAACAGCTAGCTACCTGCTTCAACTACGTTCTATTCACGCTAATTAATAGTAGTAATTTAATAAATTTTTCAATATAAATATTGAATATGCACAACAATTAGTGAATTTTCAAAAACGCCCCTCAAACCACTAAATCCGCCAGTGTCCATGAGGAGCACGAGATGTACAATTGTTTTCGATCTACTCGTACACTAGCAACAAGGGAATTGGTTTCTTGAACGGAACCATCTACGCGAGTCGTATATACTGCCAATCATGCCAGTTTCATTTTAAAAAAAAAAAAAAAAAAACCAGTTACTTGTTTTGTTTGACTTTGAAGAAAGTAAGTACTCTCATTGCCATTAATAGATTCTTTAAAAAAAAAAAAAAAACACATATACAAGATTCATGATTCAAATTTTTGTCAACAGATGTGCAGTTTATGATTAACTTTAAGCTATTAAGATAACATATTGAATCCTATATTTCATAAGAGGAGATATGGTAATTTTACTGGAGATGGAATACCCTGATTGAAATTAATCTCGCACTCCCTTTTATAAATACTTGTCATAATGTCATTTTTGAGAGTCTAACGATATAAAATTTGATCAACATTTCAAAATACATTTTTTATCTTATGTATATGAGAGAAATTATAATTTATAGTATTTTTGTATGGTTGCCGAATATCTAAATTTTGATTTTAAAAGATTAAATTAATCTCATTTAATTTAGGTTTAAAAATTAGTCAAATTAACTCTTGAGAAGAGAAATATGACATCTATTTCAAAAAGAGAAATATTATTCTTAACAAGAAATCTGCGTATTTGTTGATGGAAAAAGATTAATAAACTATCTCCCCTTCTCTTAGCCATGGTAATATATTTCACCACCGATAGGAAAAGTTAGTACCAATAACACATTAACCAATCAGTAGTAATGACTGCTGTCAACATTACGAAAATACAAAGAGATCAAAAAAATTTCACTAGAGTTTTAGAGAGAAAACGAGAGAGAAGATATTATTGATTTGTTGGAAAAATAAAAATCCATGTATTCTAGAAGGACTGTGGCCCTTATATACAATGGGTCAAGACTCGAAAACAACACTGGGCTACTCTCTTACTTTTACTTTACAACATATGGGATTCATAAAATAAATAAATAAATAAAAAGTCTAGCAAAGTCTATGTAGGATCTACTATGGTATATTAAGTATTATCAACAGTACGTACAGCTATATCATAAACCTCCCCTCCCAAGTTGGACGAGGCTTGAACACCTAACTTGACCAAAATGGAATGATGAGCAAGGCCAGTGAGAGGCTTAGTGAATACATCAGCTAGCTAAGAAGCTGTAGGAACATGGAACATCTCAATCAGTTCCTCACCAAGCAGGGTACGAATGAAATGGCAATCCACCTCGATATGCTTGGTGCATTCATGAAAGACGAGATCGCGGGCAATATGGATGGCAGCTTGATTGTCACCATATACAGGAACAGGAGTGGGAATAGGCACACCAAAATCAGCAAACAGACACCGCAACCAAACTAATTCAGCAACCACTTTACTAGCAGACCGATATTCTGCTTCAAAAGAAAAAAGAGAAACTACAGGTTGTTTCTTCGCTTTTCAAGAAATAAGAGAATCCCCAAGTTGAACACAAAAACCAATCACAGAACGTCTAGTGTCAGGACATGTAGCCCTGTCAATGTTACAATAGACATCCATGAAAAAGTCGGGAGAATTGGAGTAGAAAACTCCAACATCAAAAGAACCATATAAATACCTAAGAATATACAAAGCAGCCTTCATATGAAATTGAGCAAGGTTTTAAAGATATTGACTCAAATGTTGGACAGCAAAATAGAGATCCGGCTAGTGTGAGTCAAAAAATTTAGCTTTGCCAACCAAATTCGATAGGATTTCGGTTTGGGAAATAAAACATCTGTCTCAACTCATAACTTGATGGATAAATCAAGAGGACAAGCAACAGGGGTTACAGTAGCACAATCATGAAGGAGATCCATAATAAACTTTTCCTGGTGCAATAGTAAACCAGTGGGAAGTGCACAAACCTCAATTCCCAAAAAATAGTTAAGAGTTCTCAGGTCTTTAATTCAAAATTGGAAATATAATCCAAAAACGACTTAAGAGAGTTGATTTCTACCAAATCATCACCACATAAGATGACATCATCCACATAAATAACATGAAGCACAACAGAGGTAGTATACGTTTGATGAAAAGATAATAGTCATTAAGTGAGTGAGTATAACTTCTAGACTGAAGAGCCTAGGAGAGCTTAGCATACCATTGTCTAGAAGCTTGTTAGAGCCCATAAAGAGATTTCTTTAATTGACAAACCGGAGGAACAAAACCAGAAGGGCAATCAAAGACCAAACCAAGGGAAATTTTCATGTACACCTCCTCTTCCAAGTCACCATGCAAAAATGCATTGTTAATATCAAGTTGGAAGAGGAGACAACCCTTCTTGACAGTCAAAACAATTAAACATTTAACAGTAGAAAAATTAATCACAAGGAAAAAGGTTTCATTAAAATCCACACCCTTTTGTACACCCATTTGGAGCTAATAGGATTCTTACAAAGAGGTAGAGCCAAGACAGTCCAAGTATTATTAGCTTGGAGGGCCTCAAATTCCTTTCTAATAGCCTCTTGCCATGCAGGAATAGAAGCAGCCTGCTAGTAAGAGTGTGGTTCCAAGGCAGCATGAGAACTCAAGTGACTAATGCACGAGGATGAAGAATTGGATCCACAAAGAGAAGAAGAGAGGTTATAGATAAATTGGATGAGGTGAGAAAGAGGAACATGAGGCCTGGTAAACTTTCTAAGATGAGGTAGGAGAGCATAAACGGGGGAAGGAGGAGGAGGTGAAGTAGAAATAGAAAAAGAAAGAGGTAAATCAAAAGAATGGCTAGGAGGAATAGGAGGAGAAGGTGGGAAAGAAATTGTAGAAACAGGAGAAGCAAAAGGGAATTAAGATTCATGAAAAACAACATTTCTAGAGAATAATGTAAGTTTTGTGGAGAGATTGTAAAGCTTGTAACCCTTTTTTGTTAAAGGATACCCAATAAAGACACAAGGATCATCCTTAGGTTGAAATGTGTCCCTGTAGAACCTAGGAATGGTAGAAAAACATAAACAACCAAAAGTTTTAAGGTGTGAATAGAAAGGGGGTGTCCATACAATAATTCAAAAGGAGTTTTGTTGTTAAGTAAGCTAGAAGGGAACATGTTGATTAAATAAGTCACAATAAGAACACAATCACCCAAAATTTCATGGTTAATTTAGAATGAAACAAAAGTATTCTAGAAGTCTCCAATAAATGTTGATGATATACTTGTACATACTATTGATAATACTACTGTTGATAACACTCAGTATGCCATAGTAAAAGATTGATATTACCCGTCGCCTTCGCAATCGAAAGACAATAACGGCCTTGAAATAGCTTAAAATGACCGGTAAATCCTGACAAATCCAACAAAATCAGCAACACTAGGACTACAAGCTTAAAGGAAGAGTAAACAATGAAGCTTCAATAAGCTAAAAATTGAAACTTGACGAAATCAGTTGGGGTTAGCATCGCTAGATGGAGAATTTAACGGAGAACTAGAATCCCCGCTCTGATACCATGTCAACATTACGAAAATATAAAGAGATCAAAAAACTTTCACTAGGATTCTAGAGAGAAAACGCACGCGCGTGCGAGAGAGAAGATATTATTGATTTGTTGGAAAATTGAAATTCTATCTATTCTAGAAGAACTTGTAGTCCTTATATACAATAGGTCAAAACCCAAAAATAACACTGAGCTACTCTCTTACTTTTGCTCTACAACATATGGACTTCATAAAATAAATAAAAAATCCAATAAAGTATATATAGGATCCACTATGACATACTGAGTATTATCAACAGTAGTATTATCAACAGTACGTACAACTATATCATCAACATGCACTATACTTGGGCAGGAGATACAAGTAGCTCTAGCTCTAGCACATCGGGTGAGAAAAAAAAAAGGAGAAAGAACCAAAAGAAGCTTGGCAACTCAATCTGACTAAACAATACAAACATGACATAGTAGAGATGATATAATTATTTCATATAAATGTAATCTTCTCCATCGACTCAAATTTAGAAGGGTGTAGGCTTTTATCCATTTATTTAACTCGGTCTATATCGACTTGTCCAATTTGTTCTGTCTATAAACTAGACTGATTGGTGCTAAGTATGTAGTCCAAATTGATACATGAGAAATCTTATCAAAATATTTTAGGCAAAATATTTGTTATAATAGCAATAATAAGGAAAGAAGACAAGTGGGGGTTTAGTCTACGTACATATGCAAAACCCTCCTTAGGCCACACTTAAGAATTACAGAGGATGTGTCGTTATTGTTGTAATTAAGCAAATTTAAGAAGACAAATAAAGAAATTAAAACCCGGCAAGAGTTAGAAGTTCGGATTATATCTTATTGTTTAGCTCTTCTTAACCTAGCTCATCTCAACCAATAACTTTTGAGCAAAATTGAGCAGTGACCCAATTTTGATTCATTCCCTTTTGACCTGCCCAAATTAGCAAATTCTACCTGCACAATTATCTCCTTCTCTTACGCTGAGATTGAGTTAAGAGAGAGTTATCTATAGAAAATAAAACAGAAAAGCCATTGCAGCTCCCTTCCACCTAAACAATTATCTCCTCTTTCCTACACCTGAGATTGAGTTCAGAGAAACTCGAATGCAATATCTTGGGAACTCTGTCAAGACTGGGAGCACTACATATATAGATGGGCTTCATTCAAAGTGCAATTTGCCCTTCATTGCAACATCTCTATCAAGAGGGGTAGAGGAAAATACACAGCTCATATGATAGGCAATAGGCGAGCGTGTACTCAAAGAAGAGAAGAAAACGATTGTGGAGCAAAGGCTGACCAGAATTCCATTTAGGCACTCTTACAGTTTAAGGAAGTATACAAACATGGAATTAAGAGTGCCCCATGGCTCCATCAAACTTGATACAGGGGCCGGAAGCTAAATGAAAACGAATAGAGGAATAACATTCAGATACTTGATTTCTTAAAAAGACAAAATCATCAGAAGGAAACCCCTAAACGCAGAATAAAATGATATGCAAATTAAAATATGTGAAACAGAAGGAAGTGGACGAAATGATTTTAGTTTTTGAAGTCTACCAAAAGTCAAATAATGTATTGATTATTAAAGTTCTAGACAAAGAACTGCAGATGAAAGCAGTTGATGCATACTGCATTAATGTCTATTGAAGCAACTAGGACCATGAATACACCAGATTCTTCACTGAGATACCTCAAAGCATATAATTTGTTGTGCCTCATGATATGTCAAAGTCCAATGGAGTTGGGAGGTATCAGTTGGTATATAGGTTTCCAATACCTAATCCATATCGACTAATAATACAGAGGATCAAACACGAGTATGAACCAGGAAAGAAGATCCAAGCATCAATTCAAGCAGCCATTCTCACCTGCCTTGTTTGAGAAATTGATCACGGGATCATACCAGACACTCCCAAAATCCATCGCATAGTGTAGGTAAAAGCCACTTCTCCTTGTCATAACAAGTCTCATCTACTAGCAACTCAACATAAATATGAGTGCCTCTGTCACCTCAAATAAAAGGTAAGCACCACAGCTCATTAACATTTTTGTGTGATTTAAGTATAATCTGCATAGTTAAGGAATATATGATATCTATCAATATCAATAACATTACAATTAGAAATACATGAAAGTATGACCATACATATCCACACCAAAGACATTACATAGAAAATTGATGATCGAGAACTTGGAAGAGGGATTACAACCTAATACTCCAGTAACTATTATGTGGTAACCCAGATATTTCTCAACTTGGAGATTATTAAAACGGGATTTAAAACAAAACCTGGATACAGAAAAGAATGGAGTATAGGTACCAAAACAACAAGGGAAAGGAGAAATTCACACCAGCCGATCCCTCAAACTAGCAGAAACAATTTTTGTCTACAACTTATTCAGAGCAAATCCCAACTGAGTCGTGATTGGGTAGCTGCAGCACAGGTGCTTGATGTGGTTGTAGGTGATGAGAAATGATCCAACAAGGGCGCTGGCATGGAATCAAATGTTTCCCATTGTGTGGTTACGACAACAGACCCTGAGGTCGAGTGCCTCGATTGCTGCTGCTGTTTGCTTTGTACCGGCGAATTTTCAAATGAATGCCCGTCTAAATTATGTTGAACGGGTGATGATGCCTGCTCATTCGAATACATATAATCTTGACGCTGATGAGCTGGGGGGGATCGGTTTTTTGGATTGTGATTTCCATTATTAGTTGGCATTGAATTTTTTATCTTCAACATATCTAGTACTTCAACACACTTTTGCACTTTCCTCACCTTCAAACATAAATCACATCATTTAGAACTTCCGTTCCAAATTTAAAGATTGAGCTTATGTCTCACAATATTGCATAAATAAAGCAGAGAGCTGCATTATTTCTGAAAAAAATCTTTTGCAGAAATTCAGTTATCAATACCTAACTTTTTTTAACTATTCAAGTAATT
The DNA here is from genome assembly GCF_002878395.1 of Capsicum annuum. Taxonomy (NCBI): domain Eukaryota; kingdom Viridiplantae; phylum Streptophyta; class Magnoliopsida; order Solanales; family Solanaceae; genus Capsicum; species Capsicum annuum. The sequence goes on along the minus strand of NC_061116.1, from coordinate 66,921,453 downwards.
TTTAATTCCCTAAAATTTCTTTGCTAAAAATCAATACAGCAGGATATAAGTTTAATTGTACCTGATTTTTTCTCTGCACCTTTATATCACCTTCAGCAATAATACCATCCAGTAGAAGCAGCTGATTCATCAACAACTCTGTCAGATTTATCACATCCTTTTCCACAACTTTCCCACCTTTAGATATTACAGATTCCAGTGCAGAAACCTAAGCAATCAAAGTGTATGTAACAGTTAACAACAACACTTATATTTCCATAGACAATTGAGTTGTATACACTATGGTAAGGCAGAGGAATTACGTATTACTCCTCCGTTACGCTTTTACTAGTTCACTACTCACTATGTTCACTTTTACATGTCCATTATTCCAAAAATAAATTCACATTTACTTGTCAATTTAACGTATCAAGAAAAGGCAATTAGTATTTTTTCTTTTTTTTCATGTTTTACTCTTAACATTAATTACTCATTCATCAAATCATTTTTCAAGATGTAATACTAAATATCAATATCTTAATGGGCGCGTTAAGTCAAATATGACCAGCAACTTCTACTTATGAGTTTTAGCATATCAAGAGGAAAACATATTTTTCATGTTTTATCTCAATATTAAGTAGAACACTTAATTCTCTATCAGTTTTCAAGATTTAACACTAAACATCAATTAGTATGAGCATTATGAAAAAATACTCATGTTAATCACTGGCGTGCAAAGTCCAAAACTGAATAAGTAAAAATGAAGCGAGGGGTTACCTGTCTAGCCAGCCTATCGACTTCCAAACTGATGTCTGAAATTGTTTTTGCGGCCTTCTCCACTTTAGCATTCTTTCTCATCTCGAGGTACCGTTTTTCTTGGCTAATTGGATCTTCAATTACAACTATTTTGGATTTATCCTTCACTCCAGCAATATCAAGAAATGTTTTATCATCCCTCTCTTTATCTTTATACAGTAACTTTTGATCTTGATGACGCAACCCCGTTGGTCCCATCAACATCTTCTTCAATTCACCTACAAAATTTGACAAGGCCAATTCACAAACAAAATTGGAAATGCAGAAATGCTAATCCCTTCGTCCCAATTATATGACATCTTTCCGAATGCGTGATCCAAACAAGTTTATTTCTGCTGGAATTTTTACTATATTTTGAATTGTCGAATCATTGTGAGTTACAGAATTTTTGCATAGTTTCCAATTATATAAATTTTGATTCAAAAAGTTTGAAGATTCCATATCCAAATTCACGTTTAAAATAAAATCGTTTGAGTTTTCACTATCAAAATCTGAACTGTACTACATAAATAGAAACATAAAAGTGAATAAAATTAAATGTATTTCTTAAGTTTTAGCATACCAAATGTTGCTTGAGAACTGATATTGATCTCATGATAAATGGACTGGTACTTGACCCGAACCCGAATAGTAGGTGGAGAAGCTCGATTTTCAGATTCCGGGTTGCGTTTCTGGACCAGCATTCCACTAGGCCTCAGCTCCCACTCATTCTCGCTGGCAACGGAACTATCATTCATCACCGGTGGCTTTCCGGTAGTTTTGGTCTTCATTCGCATCATTGTAATTGGAGTCTCTGTGATAAATAAAATGTTGCGAACTTATTTGAATTGCTAATGTTGAATTCTGGAGAATCAGATCAATGCATTTGACTTGTGTAGACAAATGGTGGCTTTCAGTTTATGTATTAACTGAAAAAAAAATTGTATGGTCTACCAAAGTGAAAAAGATCAATTAGAAAAAGAAATTCTAACCGACAAATGTGGAAGTGTCGGCGGCAGGAGAAAATGTGAGAGACAGAAAAAGGTGTTTAACAAGTTGAAATTTAGGAGAAATTGCAGATCTTTTTGAAAGAGCTAGAAACGTAAACAATCAAAAAGGTAAGCGACAAATTTGCCCAAAATGACGAGACAGTCAGCCAATCAGAATGTCCACAGATTTATCCGATTACTGAGCTTATAATTTCAAACGTTAGGCAAAAAAAGAAAAAATGCATTAAAAAAAGAAGAAAGAAAGAAAGTAGAAACTAATCTGCTGCCTGTAGGAGTCCGCGTTGGGTCAGTTCGGTCTAATTATTTAATATCGGTTTAATTTATCAGTTTTTGAATTGATAAAAATGACAATCATAATCAAACCGAAATAAAATCAGTTTAAAATTGATGATTTTTGTAAGAAAAATAATTTTTTTCAAATCTATTTTTCATTCCCAAATATAAATAACTATAAGTAATTCATGAAACGAAATAATGTCATCAAGTTCTTTATGGTAACAAGCAATGTCATCATTGGGACTAACATAAGGAGTTTTTTTGGTGCTGCAGTACTCGTTTCCATTCCAAATGTAAAATAAAGAAAATGCAATAAACTACCATGTTAAGCAGAAAATGCCATAAACTCACCTGAATGCTCCTCTTTAAACACAAATACGAAACACTAAATTCGTGAGTCGCAGGTTGTGATTGTGGGTTGCCGGTCGCAGTATCGTTGTAAGAAAGGAAGTAGATCGCCGGTCTTTTGTCTATTTCGCCGAATCGCCGATGGTGTAAATCGAAAACGACGCCTTGGAATTACTGTTTATTGTTCGTGAGTGTTGAGACTTGAGTGTAAATGGTAATATGTTTACTGTTTAGGGATTTAGGCGCCTTGGAGTTGGAATTAGGGTTACTAAAATGTATATATAATTAATATAATATATTGATAATATATATTATTTTATATATATAATAAATTAATAATATATATATATATATTATAATATTATTTATATAATTTCGATTTTCGATTTTTCGGTTTAACTGCAATTTTTTTTAAGAAAATCGAAACCAAACCGTTTAATCGAAATTTGAAAATTAAAAATCAAAATCAATCCAAAAAATTAAAAAATTAAAATCAAAATTAAATTTCGATTTGATTTTTTGATATTTTGATATTTATGTCCACCCCTACGTGGCTGTTGGGTTTGTTCTGCCTGGGTAGAACGCTAGAACTTAGAAGAAGTAAGAGGAGAGAGGGTGAAATAAAATGTATTTCAGAAATATATGTATAAATAAATAAGTGAGTGGACAATGTAACAGAAAAAGGAAGTACCCTCTCCCGTATACGTTCTCCTTGGCCAAAGTCATCGATAGGTACTCAAATTTATTGTCAAAATTCACTTAAACATCTAAATTAAGATCTGTTCATATCAGGCCTCTAAACCCCCCACATTTTATTCCAATTGAGTCTTGTTTGCCTATGTGACACTGCGTATGCAGCGCTATCGTGAGAGGCGCACGAGGAGCATTCTTTTTACTAATTTACAAATAAAAAGATGTCAAGTGGCATTGAGTGCCCCAAAATTTTTTAAATAACAAAAATAATTTTTTTTTAAACACTAAAGACCCTTTTTAATAAAACAAAAAGCATTAGGAGGGCCCAATTTTTTTTTTAATTAAACAATACGCTGGGGGCTGGGGCGCTGGGGGCTGGGGGCTGAGGTTAGGTGGGGGAGTTTTATTTTTATTTTTTTAAAAAAATTATAATTTCTTTTTAATAATTAGTTTTTTATTTTTTAAATAATTTTATAATTTCTTTTATATAATTAGGCAAAAAAGTATTAGGGGGTCCCATTTTTTTTTTAATAAAACAATACGCTGGGAACTGGGGGGCTGGGGGTAGGTGGGGGGGGCTTTATTTTTATTTTTTAAAAAAATTTATAATTTCTTTTTAATAATTAGTTTTTTATTTTTTAAATAATTTTATAGTTTCTTTTTTATAATTAGTCTTTTATTTTTATTTTTTAAATAATTTTATAATTATTTTTTAATAATTTGGATCCTCAATTCCATTTTTTATTTTCATTTTTTAAAAAGTTTTATAATTTTTTTAATAATTATTTTTTTATTTTTTAAATAACTTTTTAATAACTTATTTCATTTTTTAAAAAAAATTATATTTTTTTAAAAAATATTCAGTATTTTATTTTTATTTTTCAAATAATTTTATAATTATTTTTTCATAATTTATATCCCCGCCATTTTTTATTTTTTTTTTTTTAAAAAAATTATAATTTTTCTTAATAATTAATTTTCTTAAAATAATTTTTTAATAATTTATTTTATTTTTAAATTTTTTATAATTTTATTTAAATAATTAATTTTTTTAAAAATAATTTTAGAATTATTTTTTAATAATTTCCTCAATGCCATTTGTATATACTTTTTTTTTAAAAAAATTATAGTTACAATGCCACGAGTCAGCTTTCAATTAGCTCATTTTGCCACGTTATCGCGTGTGTGCAGCACACAGTTTGAGCTTTTTGATGATAGGGTAAAAAAGGCCCAATTGAAACAAAATGTAGGCGGTTTAGGGGCCTGATAGGAACAGACTTTAATTTAGGTGTCTAAGTGAATTTTGGCAACAAGTTTGAGTGTCTATCGATGATTTTGGCCATATACTTTTATACTGAATTGATATACTTTTTTAAAAAAGGAGAGGAAATTCTTTGCAGGCACATGCAATCCCTATACTCAGTTGATACTCTTTTATACCACATTGATACACTTAAATTCAATATCAGATATCCACTGGCCTCCGTATTTTATCATTATTGAAACTAAAACTAAAGTTGAAGCCATTATTTTGTATCAATTTTGAGCAAACTTATAATGGGAAAAAATTATAGGAAGCTAATTGAATGCAGATTTTTGGAGATTTTATATAAAATTTATGGAATAAAAAAGATTAATTGAAGTAACGAAAAAGGTAAAAGAATGGAGGCTTGGGAGTTTGAATGAAAAGGAAATTGTGAATGAAAAGGAAAGAAAGAAAGAGAAAGTCACTTTAACGATATTTTTGATTATGTTTAAGCGTATGACAGTGAAGGGTAGCTAGTGAAATTAGTTTGTGGCTATTTATAGGGTATTTGATTTTGAGTGCTATTTTTATGATATTATTTTAGTTTTAGGTGCTATTGCTATCCTTTTTCCCTAATATTTATCCATTAGTAACAGATTAGTACAAAACCCAATATTACTATAAAAACCTATAACTCTTCAATTGCTTCACTTTATATTTTACTTTCCAAGTTTTCAGAGAGTTTTCATTATTTCCTCATCTTACTTTCATCTTACTTTTCTCATTTTCCTCATTCGTCAAGTTTTGATTTAGGTTTGTTTCTCTTCTTTCTCTTTTTTCTTGTGGAATTATGTTATAGTTAATTATTTTATGGAGTTAAATTTTTAATAAGTTGTCTCCAATTCTTCATTCTTCTTTATGCTCACATTTTATGTGAAGGAAACTTTCAGACAAGCTATTGTGACTAGTGACTTACAAATTGAACCACTGAGTATCCACATAATATTACTTTGAGAGATAGTAGTTTAGGCGTCTTAGTAATTTGCCAACTTAATTTTAATTGGAACTACTCTATGACCATTGTTTTTTTTTTTTTTTTAATCTTTTTAGTGAAAACATTTAGTTTTTTTCTTCAATCACATTATAATTGTAAAAAAACCGAGAAAAAAATTGAAAAAACCAAAAAACTGAAAAAACCCGATTAAAACCAAAATACAAAAACCGATTGTATATTGGTTTGATTTGGTTTATAGATTTAAAAAACCGACATTGTTGGTTTGATTATATTTTAATGAAAAATCGAACCAACCCGACCTATGTACACCCCTATCACCTGTATGTGAAGGTGTGAACTGAATCAAAACTAATTGCAAGTCAAGTCTCACTGTGTTATTGATATTTTGAGAAGAAACCTTCACTTATTTATCTTAGTTTAGGAGTTTCTTTTTGGACATATTTTACTTTTATTTAAGGGGCTTGTAACGAGATGTTATCTTAGTATAATTTTAGTTCTTAGTTGTAGTGAGATATTATCTTAGTATAATTTTAGTTCTTATTTGTATGACATGGGTGATTTTTGTGATTATATGTCATGTATTATTATTATTATTATTATTATTATTATTATTATTATTATTATTATTTTAATTTATGCAGTTCTAATATAAAATAAATATCCATATGAAATTATTAAGCGTCATCAATTGTTCGTAATAAGTGACAAAAGATTTTGTCACTAAAGGATTATCTTTTTGCAACAACTAAATTAATTTTTTCAAGATAAATATTTTTGTCACGGAATATTTTATTTGGCCGTTGTATTTTGTGGCAAATGTATTTGTCATTAATAATGACAATTTATAGTGACGATCCTTTTTAATAGCAAATTTGTCACTAATTTATACATTTAGGGACAAAAGAAAGGTCATTTTTAGTGAAAAATTACATTTATTTAACTACGGAATACATATAACATAAGAGACAATTGAAATCGTCACAAATTGAATTAACTAATTCGAGACAATGAAATTTTGTCGGTATTAACAATCTTTTTAGCAACAAAATCATATGATCAACTACAAAAAAAGTTATTTTTATGATAAAAAACTTCGTCGCAAATGCTACACATTTGCGGATGGTGTTTTTCTTTTTGTAGTTAATCTAATTTTTTTAGCAACGAAGCACTAAATCGTTTTTATATACTTTTAGCGACCCACGTTTAGGGATGACTGGTTGATGAATTTTTTTTCATCACACAAGTTCTTTTGAGACGAAAAATGATTTATAAGTGATGAAATCATTTGTCACTAATGGTCGAATTTGTTGTAGTATATTGCAGAATTTTTAAGTCCAAAAGAACTTCGAGGGGGTGTCCGGGATTCTTTCGGAGTCCTCTATATGCAAACGAACTATGCAACTACACTAAATTCAACGTTATGGATGCAATGGCGCTATCAAATTTTCAAAAAAAATATCGTTTTCACAAAATTGATCCCCGAAACTCGAAATCGTAATTTTTCAAACCGAGGATCGAAATGAGATTTAAAAGTCGTAAAATGACACCAAATATGCTACCACCTTGAAATAAACGTTTTGGATTTGATGGAGAAGTTGGATTTTTCATTCGAGGTCGTTTCGATCAATGTGGGTCCCACACCCATATTTTCAATATTCCAATTTTCCAATTCTCCAACTTTTTAATCAATAGGTCGAAATGAGATTGGGTGCTCCGAGACCCAAACCAAAGGTCTACCTAGCCTAAAATCTATATTTCAGAGCTGTTGGCATAGTTTATTCAGCCATCCATCGCACAGGTCAAAAGATATC